>NC_031770.1:25186879-25496879 GCF_001522545.3 Parus major
GCGCCGGGGGAGGGGGGGCGGCAGGGAACATGGCGTGCGGCGGGTGCGCCCCTGGGGAGCGAGCGGGCGTCGCGAGGCCCGGCCGCCGCCTTCCTCCCGCCACGGGAGAAGAGACGGCCGGGGCCGCGCTGACACGGCCCAGGCCCCACACGGCCCTGAGGCTGGGGAGCCGGCAGGCCTGGCCTCGCGTGGGTGGCACCGGCGAAGGCACCGGAGGTGTCCGGCGTGTACCCGCGGCTGGAGCCGGGCCGGGGGGCGGCCGGCGGGCCGGGCCCGCGCACGTGCATTGGCCGGGGCCTGGGGAGTGTCGGGCCGGGGCCCGTGTTACCGACGGGCTGTGGGGGTGGGGGAAGGTGGCGAGCTGCGGGCACGGCTCAGGTGTCGGGGGGAGAAGCTGCCTTAAGGCCTGGGTACTTGTGGCGAGCTGGGATGAAATCACAGGCAGGTGGGCAGTACTTGAGAGTCTTTAGGAGAAAGGAGTTGAAGGCAGTTCTTGCTCGTAGTTTGGAGCTTGGGGGCTCTGCGAACCAAATGGATATATTTTTACTATAATTTACAGTAATACCTCTCTCGGAAGGAGGGAGTAAATTTGATGAGTTGAGTTGGAGGCAGCTAGAAAAATCTGTACCTGTCTTGTTTTGTGTGCTGCGCTAGATTGAGGGATGTTTATACAGTGGGGATGCAGGTGGTGGGTGAAACCACATGTGTTTGGGAGTAGAGGTACAGGAAGGCCTGTGAATTTAGGAGTAATAGGTAAACAGGCTTCTGTGTGTTGTGAGAAGTAAGGTGTTAAGTTGGCAGGCATCTAAAGGCTGTGGAGGAGGGAAGCTTTGGGTGGTAGGGAAGCCTGTGTACAAGTTACAGGCACAGTGGTAACAGGTTGCTGCAAGGTTCTGAACTTGTTTTGTTTTGTGGCCACTGTGGTTAGACTTAATGTGTGAGACCTTCATGTGTAATATGAGCTGGTATGTAGACAGTAAGTCATGCGTGTTCCTGCTGCTGTGCCTTGCTTCGTCTGCTGCTCACGCTGGGAGCTGAGAGAGATGCCCGGCTGTCACCAGCTTGGTGAGCTCTCTGTCTGGTGTGTGGAGATGGGCTAGAGCAGCAAGCAACATGGTCTCTGACCTGGGAACTTGTGAGTTGATGTTTCACCTGTAATGAAATGGAAAGGCTGGATATTTCTTGTTTGGCCCATGGAATACAAATGGGAAAACATGTAGCAGATGCCATGTGTTGGGATCATGATAGTACTTCTTGGAGAAAAGTCTGTACGTGTGCTGGGGAGCTATAGAACTGTAGTTATATATGTTTTTGACAGGTATCAGGCACTCTAAATTTCTGTCACTTAGGTCATCAACACTGTCTTGTAGGTAAATTTTCAAGGATGACTGTGGACTACAGAAAAATGAGGGGGCTTGCGTGGATATTTGGGTAGGGTTGAAAATGGGGGGAAGGATGAATTTGTATACAGGGTGAAGATTACATTAGGCTATGTATACACGTGTGTATCAGGGGAATGGTATTTGTGTAAAAGGGAAACTGGAGTTTTCGTATTGCTGAGTTAGTCTGTGTATAGAGAGAGGAGGCAGGCGTTTTTGGCTGAGGCTATGAAAAGCTGAAATGGCGTGGGGGAGGGATGATGAACTGGCTCCAGGGTCCTGTACAGGTTGGAGGCTGTGGGGATCCTTTGCTGTTTATGCTATGGAGAGAAGTATTTTATAGTTATGACACCTAGTGAAAATGAAAAAGTGAATAAAGATGAGGCAATTTATTATTATTATGAATATTATTGGATTAAAGAAGATTAAAGGACAGTCAGGGGTTTTCTGGTAAACTGCTTTTTTTTGTTTATTTTGTTCTGTTTGTTTCACTGGATAAATTGACCATTAACTTTAAGAGTAAACTTTGGCTGAAACTAGCACTCATAATGGTGTTGACAGGCCAGCAGCTAATTAAAAGCACATCATGTGGTATAGACAAGCTTGTGTGTGTGTGTGTGGCTCCAGTACATCCATTATATATATTTTTTACATGCATTTTAACACTTAACTGAGTTTGCATATGTGGAGTATATGAAATCTTCTATACTGGACGTATACTTGTGTTTGAGAGAGGGTTAGTGCATCAATATTTGAGGGTCAGAGATTTGTGAAGGGGCAATCCATTTAGAATGGAAAGCTGCTTGGATCAATTGGAAATGAGGAGTAATTACATGTGTGAATCCCATGTTCTGCAAGTTTATGTTCTGTTTATTTGTGTAACCCCTCATCTGTTGTTCTGCAGATATTTAGAGGAGGCTATTACATAGGACAGTGATTTAATTAAGGCCACAACATCAGGATGAAGGAAATGTAATTAACGTAGTATGGAGAGGGCTGCATGGAGGGTGCTGAGGACCAATTTTTCTTTTATAGTTGTAACCATGAGGTGATCAGTTTGTGACATAGGGAATGAGAGAAAGAAATTAGTGGTCTTGTACTTACCCTGGACAATTCAGTTCTCTTCTTGTCTCTGGTGTGCATTGCTCTTTTAAACTTTTCCAGTGATAATTACTAATGTCTACTTCTGGTTTAGCAAACTTGTCTCAAGAAATAAAAACCTACTATAATTGAAACTCAAGCCTGTGAAATCTGTGTGTTGAACAATTGTTTCACGTGCTCACTGTCAAAAACTACTGCTCTCAGGGGTCCAATGGAGCCTAGAGAGTATTTCTTACATGCATGTGTTGCTTCCATATCACAAAAGGGAAAGGCACTAGAATCTGCTCTTAGTAGTGGATGTAAAAATCTGTGTTTATCAAGTATTTGTATTACTCTTTGGAGCAGGGCTTACTTATACTGCAGCAAGGGATGGGAATATGCCTAGAAGAGTGTTCAATGAGTATTGAATGTTCTCTTTAAAGGGAGCAAACTACAGCACACCTTGCTGAGCACTGCCATAGTGTTCAGCGGGGCAGGGGTGGGCTTGGTTTGTCAGTGTGGTTTCTGTTGCATGGTTTGGTCTTGATTTTTTTGGGGTTTCTTTAAAAACAAAATGCGAAAAATGGTAATTGATCACTTGGTAGTGCCTTGCATAATCAGTCCAGTAGGAATGCTGAAATGTGCCATATAGGTCTACTGCTGTAGCTTAGAAAGTGGGAAATAGCTGGTTTTTTCCAGTCAGCACTGGAAGATAATTAGCTAACCATCGGTTTTTACAGCACGGTCTCTTCCAAGTGAATGGGAAAGCCTTGTTGAAAGAATCCAAGCTCAAGACTCCATGTTTAGACTGTGGAGAGTGATTATTGTAGCAGGCCATGCATATCTTTGTGTCCATAGTTGGGGTTTTTTTCCCTAGTATTGATTCTTTCTGCCCACTACTTTAATCAAATATGTTCCATTTTGTTTGGGGTTTGTATTTTAGTTCTTGCCACTTGTCCACTGGTCTCTCTGAATTCAGTGCTGCACTTCCCTTCCCTGTGAAAAAGAAGCATTCTTCAGATCTTTGGCCTTTTAGCAATTGAAGTGACTCAGTCTGAGTGTTGTTCTTCTCAGTAAATTGGAGGAGAGCAGTGGTGATTTCTTAGGAAAACTGTTGAAATAAAAACTTTTGTTGTCTTGGTTCCTTCCCTATGTATTACTTTTTTAGTTCTGTGCTTCAGTTTATGCTTGGCAGTCTTCATGATTTGGCTTACAGCTGTACATGGTGTGAATTGTGACAACTTCTTTCTCACTGTCTGTTAGCAGCATGAATGCAGCATGAATGTTTTATGCATCTTAGAGGAGTCCGGTTTAGTACCAACCTCCAGCATATCAGGTATAAATAAAATGTTCAGTGAATTTAATGTCAAAATTTGGACCAGTAATTGCAGATTCTTAATTAAAAAAAAAAAAAAAGCCACCCAAATAAAGTGACCTCTGACTAGAGGAGCCCAGAAAGGTGAAATTGAAAGATGATCCCTGATGTAAGAACAAGGATGCAGAGTTTCCAGAAAGATATCAATACTGCTTTTACTTAACAGACCACTTTGCAAGCTCCTTAGCTGTTTGGATGATGTCTTTCAGCCTTGTCTAGATGTCTAGTATGGGAAACTTTGTTCAGACAAAGTCTGTAATTTGCTTAAACCTTGTACAAATTTATATTTGTATTATATGATAAAGGCAGATAAATATTTGGAAGAATTTGAGTGTCACTCCAGAAGAAAACTGGTCTGAAAATTGTCATGAGATGGTAAGAAATTACTGAACAGAGTTAGCTCATCTCTAGTTTCTTGAGATGAGCAGTTTGGCTCGTCTCAGTTTCTTGAGATATTGTTGGCGTGTTGAAGCATAAGGGATGCCAGTGAGTGTAGGTTAAATTAGTCTTCTGGCTCTTGGAAAACCCTGTGCTGGGAGGGAAAGAACAAAGGTGTTTTAATGTAGAGAATGATGCCAGAAAGGAAAACTCAGTGTCTCAGCAGACAGCAGCCTTTCTTACAATTTTGAAGGAAATTACTCAGGCCCAGGTATTTTTGTTCCGCTATGAAAAATGTTATCCACAACTCTTTTTTTCCCTGTGTACCATTAGTTCCTCATTAACATTACTTCAGTGTGTTATTTTATGATGTCACTACATTACTATCTCCTGTTGTAAGTTCTCTTGATCTTTGATGGGAAATAACTTTATTCATTGAGTTTTCTTTCAAACAAATAGTACAACTAGGTCCTGAAGTCCGATTTTGCAAGAGTTAACATGAAACAGATCAGAAAAACCTTGCTTAAGGATGTTTCAGACTGGGCTGCTGGAGAGTTTAAAATGGCTCTTTAGTGAGTATGGTAATGACATGTCAATAACCACGAAGTTCCAGTTAAATCACAAAGGAAAGTGTCATTCGTTCTTTGCTGTTTTCATGGGATTAGTGTGTTAACAGAAAATGTCATCTTCAATAATCCTACTTTTGTGTCTGCACCCCAGTATAGGAACTTGACCTTTACTGAGTGTAGAGCAAACATGGCTCTGCATTGTTAGCATATGAATTAATTGTAAAGGAGGTAAAGAAGGAAGATGGTAAGGATTTGTTGAGCAGAGGAGGTAGCACATTATTGTAAGTTTTTCATGCAGTACTGCTTTGGTCTGTTCTCACCAGCTTGTTGGTCCTGCTAAAGGCAGGTATATATTTTAAACTGATGATCATCCATTTAAAATTTTATAAAAAAAATAAAAATTTGTAGCAGGAGAGAACATTTCAGTGATGGAACTATTTGTAATGAACTGATATTTTGGTTCAAATGAAACAATGAATGTTATGTTGGTCAGCTTATTCAAAAAGAAAAAAAACCCCTCTGTTCTGGTTGCTTTGTTGGTTAAGCTGATGTGCATGTTATTAAAAGCATTATTGAGTACATGCTGCTTTTCCTTTCCTATCACCACCTCCAGTGGAACCTTTGATTGAGCTATGTTTTCAGTGTTATTTGAAAAGTTTTATAAAACAGCAATTGTAGGTGATGCGTGAAGTATGTAGATCTTGGGTGAGTTATTTTTTTTCTTGATTCAGAAAGCTTTTCTAGAATATCCCACTAGCATTTGAAACTCCTAACCTGTAAAGGGGTGAAAGCAAATGTGGATGAGTGCCAATTCACTGCTGCTGTCATTACTCCAGAAAAAGGAACATGTGCAGGCATATTTTCTAGGGCTTTTGAGGTGCTTGTTGGCAGCTTAAGTCTGTGGGTTTACTTCCTGCTGCTTGAGGCTCTCATAAATGACTGGGCAATATCTGCCACATTGATTATATTTATGTTAGCAAGCAGTATGCTGCAGTTGAAGAAGGTTGTAGAGTGAAGCTGTAAGTTAGGTAGACCCGGTGTCCCCAGTGTGTGTACTTTGTGGTGTTTATTCTGGACTAATTGTAGTCTGGTTCAGTGGGCTGAGTATGTTCCAAGCTCTCACAGAGTTTTGATATAGGTTAATCTGGGAGATGCTCAGATCACGTGTTCAGAAACTTCTAAGAGATGTGAACTAAAATACAGGAAGTGGGTGACAGATTTACTTCAAAATTATGCTCCTAACTCAAACTGAAGTGGCAATACAGCTGTACCCACTGGGTCTCCAAAAGGCAGGTTAGAGCACTGTAGAGGATGCTGAGCTGTGCAGGGATATAGCTGCTTCCTCAGTGTTGCCAGGCCTACAGAAATTGTCCCGCTGCTCTCTGACTAATGATTGATTGTTTATCTTGACTGGTAACTGAATATCTGCTCCCAAATTATCGTCCTTAGGTTTGAAATTTTGTGTGAAAATGACTGGTGGTAAAACTACAAAAAATTCTGGAGAGTAGTTCTTTCATGGTTTTACTGCAGTTAATCAAGAATGAAACTAGCTGTGTGAACAGCAAGATATGAAGCCTGACTTCCTGTGGCTTTGTGTCTTGTGGTTGGATTTTTCTGGGTGTAGGGTATTGTGTGTTCTGTAAGTATTCTCATGTGTTTGGGGCACTGTCAATTCTGTATGGGATGATTGTTTTGGTAACACAGCTGAGCTTCTTCTGCACTTGTCCTCAGGGGGCACTAGTTTGGATGTCTTTCCTTGATGTGACTGTTTATTTCCACAAAACTCACAGAACCTGATTATTTGTGAAATATTTACTCTTGTGTAAACTTTGGAGTTGTGTTTCAGTGAAACTGTGGGGACACAGACAACACGCACTGTAGCTTGGCTTGTTGGGGTTTTATTTTTTTTTCCACTAATTTCTTGTTTTACTGTTTGTGGTTGGTTGTCTGTTTTTTTAAAAATAATTACTGCTGTTTAAAGTTTCTTCCAAAAGAGTTGAGTATGTTCCCCATAGCATTTCAGGAAACATATCTAGAAATATGTTCTTCATGTCTGTATATATATATTTCATATCTAGAAATGGTGTTCTTCATGGCAGCTTCTTAAGGGATGCTGAAAATCTCTTCTTTATAAGGTAAGAGCCTTCAGAGTATTCAGCATGCTTGTTAAACCACATCCAAATAAATATTGACAGGTGTAAAGTTGCCTTTGTATATCCCAGCTATATATGTGGTACCACATGTAGTAGTTTTGGACCATGATTCTAGGAGAGAAGTGAATGAGGGTTTTCATAAGTCTCTGGAGTACAGCTAGACTGGATTTAGAGGGTGGTGGATTAGCAATTGGAGGGGGAAGGGACTTGTGTTTGTGATTGCCCTTGTGACCTTGAAAACTGCTGAAACTGTCATGTGCTTTGAAACTTCACAGATGAGAAATACTGTACTGAAACTATGTGGTACTGTGGGCTGTTTTGAGAGTTTTGTCTTCAGTATACAAAGCTGAAGAAATTGTTCCTTTTGCTTCTGTTTGAAGTGTGTCTATACTCAAAGCACTGCCTTCAGAGAGCTGTAAAGACATGAAAGGTGAATATAGTGCAGATGTTACTTAGGGTTTTTTCTGTGTCCTTTCTTCTCCTGTTCTCTTTACCTAGTACAGTAATGAAATATGTCTGTAGTATTTGTTCTGGTTCCTGACAGGAAAATCTTATCCTGATCTAAAGGTACTCTGCATGCCAGCTTGTGCACAAGGCCTCTTTTCATATATGGTACTAGTTGCAGGCCCTAGTTTCTGGTGTCTGACATGAAGCTTGGTTCTCTATGGAACATTTGATAAAAATGATTTATAGCTCCCTTTTCACTAAAAGGGTACTTTTTTTTAGTGTTTGTGTTCAAAAGAAACATGAAGTTGTTTTTTTTTTTATTTCAGTTGTTGTAAAACTTGAATCCAGACCTAGCAGAGGTAGTCCACTGACTCCCCCAGGTAGTGTTCAGTCTCTCATCTTGAAAAGTAAAGCAGCTCCATCTAGCTCAAGAGAGCCCCAGTGCACAGTACAGGCTGTTAAGGCTCACAAATGCCTCACTTTGGGTGTTGTCAGTAAGAGCTGAAGTGACGCCTCTAAGGAGGTTATTAACAATGTCTAATTACAGGTGGGATTTACACTCAATGAGTGTTATTCAGTAATTGTGGGACTGCTGCCTATACATGAATCAAATGGGCTCCTCAGATGGGATGTTTATCCATTTGCTAGCTTGTCATGTTTTTTTGTGCCTTTATCACTTTTCCAGGAGACATATTAGAGCAAGAGCTTTTTTTGTTTCACTTTCCCTTTTCTCTAAGGTAATGTCTTTCCTGCTCTTTTCTTTGCTGATTGCTTGTGCTGGAGGATGAATTTATTTGCCTCATCCAAAGCCTAGGTTCTGTCTGATTATGTTACTCTGAGGAGTAGTTATCTAAACAAATAGAAAGTTGTGCACAGGAGTTCGGATAATAGAGGTTTTATGCATAAACAAGCTGAAATAATTTTCGATTGTGAAAACAATAGAGCTGGGAGGAAGAGGGGAGTGTGAAACCTCTTCTGTAAATCCTCCGTAAGTTCACTGCAATTCAAACTGCTGTTCAAAAGATAACCTCCAGTAAGTAAGCATTCAGTAATTTTAAAAAATGCATTTATAGTGGGAATTGTTTGCTTTGTGTGAGGTTTTCCAGCCAGCCCTCTTTGAGATTCTGTGCATCTCTCACAGTGTAAAGAAACTAGAAGCAGTTCAGTGTGTCTCTTAAAAATAATTTGTGGGATCAGGGAAGAGAGAGGCTTACCACTTTTGTGGATGATTACATTGGAAAGAGATGTTTCACAGTGTTTGCTAGAGTCAAATGTGCCTTAAGAGTGCATCTGTTTTTCCATAAGTGGTTGAAGTGATAGTTTTAACATTTTCCTGTGTTTTAAAATTGAAGCAATAATTAGGCTTGTGTGTGATGTGGAAGGAAAGGATAGTCAGGACTGTGCTATAGTGCCAATGATGTTTTGTATCCTACTTTTATATCCTAGTAAGCAGTAAGCTTATTTTACTTTTGTTTGGCCTTTGGTTTGTCTTATGCTGAACCATGTCTGTACTATTACAGCTTCTTGCAGTGTTTGAGTGTGAAAATAATGGAGGTTAAGAGCTGTTGAAGATTGATAGCTAGTTTGTAACATTAAATTGGATGACATCTCAATTTCTTAACTAGAACATACTAAACACAAGTAATTTTAGGCCAGAGAGCTTCTCTAAGATATTTAATGAACTCACATACAGTAGCTGTTAAACAAAACAGCTTATTTTGTGATTTTGACTATTGTTATTTTATTTTAAAGTATTATTTTAATTTAAAGAAAAAAAGAGAATGCCGTCAACTTAGTATATCTGACTTTTGGAGGGAAGGGAATAAGGTTACAAACAGTTGAAACAGTTTTTTAAGGTGAAGTGCAAGTGGTGCTGGACTTCTGCAGTCAGAGGGGAAGAAATACAATTTCAGTATAGTTCAGATTCTTGAAATTAACTTGTGTGCACTGCTGTTACCAATAGCAAGAAACAGAATTTGACATGGTTAGAAAAATGTAACTACAGAAGGTACTCTGCAGTTGTACTTTATTAATTCATGTTTGAAAGAAAAAAATCATTGAAAAATACCATATATTCACAGATGTATTTAACAAACCACACTATTTTCAGTCTGAAGTTTTATGTATTTCTGAATGTGTAGAGCGGGAATGTAGGGCTCAGTTACTGCTGGAAGTAATCTTTTTTCACTGTTCTGTTTTGTTCAGTCTTAGCAGATTCAGATGTGTTTTATATAAACAAAACCAAAAAATGTCCTAACTAATTTTTTTTGGAAAGGTGTCTTGAGGTTTGTCCAGACTTGAAGCCTGATTATGATGTCAAGTTTCACAAAGAACAGGAAGGTAATGTGGAAAACTTGTCAATAGGTCTCTCCTTATTGTCCCTTCCTCCAAAGGTCCTGTTTATTGAAGCACTGATTGAAACAAGCTCTTGCATATAAAGGACATGTGACAGCTTAGATCTGTCATGAGTTGTCAGATTTGTGCTTAAAGCCTTTTTCTAAAGTCAAGTAATGGTCCTAAAACACTATATTGGAAACTCCATATTTTTCTGCTTCTTATAGTAGTCAGCATCTTAAGCTACCACTAGTACAATAAGTGGTGAGCCAAATCTGTCTGTGAACAACCTTTCTTCTGCACAGTTCATTTTGTTCCAATTTCAGAAGTTGTTTTTTTCCAGTCAGTGTTTATCCTCTCCTTTCCCTGAGTCAAAGTCTGATACTGTTACTGCAAGAGAGAAATTGAAATAAGTCAAGAGAGGACATGAAAAGTAGTGTTCTTAGTAAGGAAGAAAACTACAATGCTTTCTAAAGAACTTATTGCATAAATTCACTGATAACTTCAGCTAATCCAGAGAATACTTGAGTAGGCAGAACACAGTATTCATTGAGGAGTATTCCTTCTTGCTCCCATTATGGGGATCTGTCTTTTGCTCATTTGTCTGTACATAATTTTAAAGATTTTTATCAGCACATGCACTGTGCTGCCTTTTATTACCAAGTTCTGCTGCCTGCCACTACTTCTTGCTTACCTTTCAGAGCTATCCTGACTCTTTTTGATACTGGCATCAGTAAAACCCAACAAGTAAAAGTTGACCACTGACATTGCTGGGTGAGATGGGGAGGAGCTTCTTGCTATTAGCCTTCTTTCTCCATCCTTATTTTTGTTTATGTTTGGTTTCTTTGGGCTCATTCTCTCCTGGTGAATCCACTTTTGAGAAAGACTGGGGGGAATGAGAGAAGATTTAGTCTGTAGTGCTTTTTCCTGAACTGTACAAGTTTTTGGGTTTTTTCTCCCTGAATTGTGTAAAAAGTCCTGGAGATAGTGGAAGTCTTAGTGCTTTGTGAATTTAAGGTGTCATGGAATTGGTGGACTTGTCACTGTTGTTGAAGAAGCAGAGATTCTTTTAGGGTTTTTGGATGACTGAAACCATGTACTTTGAACCACTTTGTTCAGAGAAGGAAAGTAAGAGTGAGCTGATGTGACTCCAGATTAATTTTTACATTAATAGGGGAAAAAAGCAATAAAGCTTATTAGGTCCAACTGCCAAAGGGTAGTGCCTTCAAAATTCTATAGACAGGAGAGTTCATGTAATTCGGTTGAAGCTTAGCTGCTTCTGTGTTGGTTTCTAGTCATTAAATCTTATACCTTGGAGAGAGTGCTGGGCACTAGATACATCAGCTTTTTTGTCAGCCAGGCACTGCTGTTATGTTTTTGTAGCTGTTTAAAAACAATGGATATAGCATCTTCTTGGAAGCTGAGTCACTTACTGTACATAATGCAGCTTTGATTTTTGTCTGTCATTATGGGGAATTTGTTCCCTCTACCCAAACAGATTTCTGCTGCATGCTGCCCAGTTGGATCTGGTATTCCTCTCTTTAAGGGTTAAAGGTCCTTAGAATAGTTTGTTTTTTCACCACTTTTCAGCGTTGATACAGTACAGAAAAGAGTTTTAGCTAAGCCTCTGCACACACTCAGGCATTTGCTTCTGGAATCTACCATAATCCTGACTTTCATTAAGGAAGAGGTTCTTGTATAGTTACCTCAGTATGTTAGTAGCGTTCTATTTCTGCAGTTCTCTGCTTCTGACCATATGTGAGATCCTCTTCCTTCTCATGTTGATACTTGGTTGTGTCTCATCTCATGGTAAGAGTTGGGTAATGTGCATATGTTTGGTACATATAGCTGAGATTAATTTTCTTTTAGTTCAGCTTCTTGAATCAGCTTGCTGCATGAGGAGGATGCATGAGAACAACTACTGATGCCAAAGCTGGGGAAGAAACTACCCATGACAGGAGGTGGGTTTACAGCAGTTATCAGTTCAGCTTAGCCTCACATACTGTAAGACTGCATGCTGAGGTATTTCAGATGAGGTTCTTGTGTAGTTACTAGCGTTGGTTCTTGACACTGGTGGTTTGGATACCTAATGACCTATCTTGTGAATGAAGTTCTGTATTTACTTGGAGTATTACTGTTGATGAAGACCATAGAGAAGACACATACCTGTGGCAGTGTTAGCAGTGCTACCAATCATGTTGCAGTCCTAAAGTAAAAAGAGTGTGGAATTAAATGTTGACATTAAAACATCTATTATAACTAAATTAAAAAGGTCATCCCCTCTTTTGGATTTTCCCCAAATGCATAGCCTGCTACAGACGTTTGTATGACTCCCTTCATAGTAGTCATTCCAGTTTAATTAAATGCCAGCACTTGCTGACAAGAATATCTGTAGGTACATGAGAAGACGGAAGAAACCAAAACTTTGCATGGGAAAGGTCATGGTATGGAGTTTGTCAGAAAGTTTCTGAGCAAGTCAAGCTGGTTTTTTTTGTGCTTTTTGTAACAGTTACAGATTTCCTTAGGGGGTAGGAGGACTGCCTCAGCTCATCCACTGTGGTGTTTGTCACCACTTAATGTACGGTTACAATATCTTACCCACTGCCTGTTTCAAGCCTATGTTTTGATGAATGCAGAGGGACCAAACTATTTTGGGTGAAACATGAGTAATGTCATCACTAGTAGAGAATAGAGTTTGCAGTTGTTTGTCAGGCTCTGGCTGATTCTGTGTCCAGGAGTTTCCATATTCATTAAGTTTTGGAGGCTTCTTGCAATAAGGTTGGGGAGAAATTCAAACTATCTGAAAAGGCGTAAGCAGTCTGAATTCTACAAATCCTTTACAGTCTTCATAATGAAATGTTTGAGTTTTCTTGGTCATTTGCTCTTCTTTTCTACTTCTTTCTCTTCTCTTTCTCAGATATCCATTTCTTTAATAAATTTTAGATACCGTTACAAAGACCAAGTTTTCCCTTTCATAACCTCTGCTGTTTACTGTCTTGTAGCCAGATATCTTGAAAACTAGCCAGAAACTGAATTGTTTGATGTCTGTGTTTCACATGTTGAGATCTGAGATTTTTTTTTTTAATGCACAGAGTTCTTGTATTTAGGTTTCAGAACATTAGAATTCTGCAAGTTGTTGAAGCATAGAGATGGTTCCTGTTCATTGTTTCAGGCATCCTTGCTATGTTATATAATAAAAAAAAGCTTTCCGTGTCACTTAATGAAAATGTTAAATACTGCTTTATTCAGATAGCAATATCAGTAAGTAGTTTATATAAATCTGCAGAAAAACATTTTTGAAAAAGGTGACTATTTTCATTCTGCCTGGCTTTAATGGGGTCAGTCATGCATGGCTAACCTCACTGCCTTCTGTCAAATGGCTAGGTCTTCAGCTGAGGACAGAGCAGGGAAATATTTTAATTTTTTTTTGACCTTAGCAAGATATTTTGGTGTCCTTCAGCATATTCCTATTTACAGTCTCAATGGGAGGATGACTAGACAAATGAAAACTGGTTGAGGAGTCATTTTGAAGGGTGGGTGGTCAATGGTTCATACTCTGTCTGTGAAGCTGTTACAGCTAAAGGTCCTCAAGGGTCTACTGTCTACTAAATAAAATTGTTTTAACATAATCTCTTGTTGACTGTTTTTGGTATTAAGCAGTAGTTATTTAGAATCTGCCTATTGAGCAGGCTTGGAATAAGTCAGGTACGTTAATTGAATAAACATTTAATCTAAGAGAGGAAAAATTACTCTTTTTCTGTGTCAAAAATGAAGTTTTAGAACATTATAGTTATCAATATGTTTTGTCTCTCACCTTTGGTATTCTGAACCTTGAGGTAAAACATCAATTTTTAGAGCATTTGAAGTTACTGGAGAGGGAGGGGTAAGCAGGATGCTGGGTAGTGAAACTAAATCTCAGCTTTTCTGAGATTAGTTTCTTTTCACAAGCCTGGACAAAGAGGGAAGTGAACTGTCATCTTAAATGCTACATGTAGACAATCTCCAGAACAGACAATACTTGAGACAGATTGTTGCTGCAGAAACAGTATTCTGGTCTGTAAAGGTGAGGTGGTTTAAGTGTGGTAGCCCTTCATTATGCTTTTTAAGGAAATGCAATTTTATTCCTTTCTTGTAACCAAGAGAGCTTAGGTGTGTTTCTGCTTGTGTTTTTAAAGAAATCTGTAGTGGGCTGTGACAGACTTCTTTGTTGTGGTTTCTGTGCTTTAAAGTAAGTTTGAATCTCAGCTTTTACTCTTTCTTTTCCTTTGCATCCAGGATGTGGATATATTATTGTAAACAATTGCATTAGTATGCCAGACTTCTCCATTATCTCTGTGCTTAAATGTGCATACATACATGATTGTATGCAGGTTCTCCCTGTCATATGGTTTACATATTCCTGGTTTGGAAAGGGATTTGCTTACACGACATCTTTAAAGGTGGTACATACTGAAAGTGGGAGTTTTTTGGCAAGTAGTGCCCATGGAATGGTTGGTATCTTAGATCACTTCATACTTTCATCTTTAACATGTGAAAAGCAGTCACTTGATATTTGGCGGCATTGCCATAGACAAATAGGAACTTCTTGTCTAGCTTGGCCTCTTTCAGTAGTTCACAGAGTTTATTAGTTTCAGTTTAGCTGTTATTATTATGCATTTGAGTTAAAGATTTTATTGACTACTGTGTTAAACTAGGAGAGAAATTGGTCAATTCTTCCATCTTACTACTTTCAGACTCACAGGCTCTTCTGCTTTATTCACCCCAGTATACATGGAAGAGTCTCTAAAGCGAATCTTAATCAGAAGGACAAAGATCTGGAATTAATTTTATTTTTGTATTACGTTTAAGGTGTAAGACTATCAGAATTGTCCATGGTCAGATGACACAAAGCATGAATACTGAGACTTGGCAAAATGATACTGTTCCTGAGTTCCTGGCTTATATATTATACTATTCTTGCAGAATGTTATCACTCCTTATTAACTGTTAAATATTTCTGCATATTTCTGTTGAAATACACTAATGATTAGAGGTATGTAAGCTAGCTGTGGCTGTGTTCCTTAACTAAAATAGTCAAGTAGGTTGCTACTTGTAGCTAATGCTTATTGCAAAGCTGTTTTTTGAGTAGTATGGGTGTTGCTAATTATAAAACTAATACAGTAAGTTGCACGATATGAAATGTTTTATTAAATTGACAGTGTCTTAGTAACTCTTTCTTGTTTACTTTGTGGTCCTGTGCTTAGTGAACACACTTTTGAGTAATATTTTGGTCACTTTCAAAATATCAGGAAGTAATTTGGATTCAGAGGGCAGGTTTGCTGCATTTTGGCGGAAATGGTAGATGCATTTCTTTCAATAAAGCCATAGCTTGAAGCACCTGCACAGTCACCTTTCTGCGAGTTAGAGCATGATCAAATAGTAGGAGCCATTAGCATTGTTCAGCAGTGATGCCATTGCCTTCAGCTTACATGCATAGTTTAACAGAATGTTAATAGTGTTTGTTGTGTCATTCCCACACTACTCCCAGGGAAAAGTGGAGTATATATAAACATTTTCATATATATATATATGTAATTTGAGGTTGTTCAGGCTGGGGAAGAGAAGGCTCTGGAGAGACCTTAGAGCAGCCTTCCAGTACCCAAAGGGTGCCTGCAAGAAAACTGGAGTAGGACTTTTGACAAGGGTGTGCTTTAATGGGACAAGAGATAATGGCTTTAAACTGCCGGAGGGTGGGTTTATATTGAATATTAGTAAGAAATTCTTACTGTGAGGGTAGCAAGGCACTGGAATCAGTTGCCCAGAGAAATTGTGCATGTCCTGTCCCTTGCAGTGTCCAAGGCCAAGTTGGATGGAGCTTTGAGCAACCTGGTCCAGTAAGTGCTTGTGTCAGGTGGGTTGGAACCAGGTGATATGTAAGGTCATTTCCAGCACAAACTAATCTTTGAAAACTGAGAAGCACATAGCCTCCCTTTACAGAGCAGGTATTTCCACAGAAGAGAGAATACAAGGCCATGGTCTCCAGTCATAGAAGTGATGTTGGAGACACTCAGAAGGACGTGGGAGATGTTTTGGGGATGAATGTGTAAGTAGCACTAAAGATAGGCAGCTGATGGCCTAATGCCAGCTCTTCAGTTTTGAGGGCGTGGAAACTTACCGAAATTGGTGCTTGTTGTGCTGGTGCTTGTGTGGTGTTTAGCATCTGTTTGAAAGCTCAGATCAGCAGTCTTCTATTCACATACCTCTTTCTGATTTTTTGTGACTGGGGGTCTGGTTTTTTATGTAGTAAGTTTTACTGAATTATTTGTGTAATCCCCAAGCTAGTTGTCTGATTTTCTTTTAAACTGCTAAATCAGTCTGATTCTTTCAGTTGTCATTCTGCAAATGCCCGAATACTTAAGAGTATTCCTTTGTGTGCCATGATTATTTTCTAGATTTCTAATTTGATCCAGGTAGTTTTTTACACTACTATAGAATACATGCAGATTAAATTTTATGGTAGTAAAGTGGTAAGGCTGATATGTAGGCTTTGGAATATAGAAATAATTTTAAAATGTGTTGACAAGTTGTCTTATAAGTGTGATGACAGAATGGGGTGTTTGCCCCCTTGCTACAATTAATGTGTTTTTTTAATGTGTCTTTGTGCTAAGATGTTTCCATCAGTGTTCAATGCAGCAAGGGCATGTCTTGCAGCCAGCAGTGTACAGGAGCAGTAGTAACCTTTGGTAGAGCTGGAGAGATGGTGTCTTAATCTGTGTTATCCAAATTTGCTTTCAGCTGATGTCTGAAATGAATAACACTAAGTGAATGTTCAATTATTAACATGGTAGCTTTCCCAGAATCCTTTTGGCTGTCGTGTCTATCACTATGGCATTGACTGCCTGCTGCACGCTTAAGCAGCTTCTCTGATACTGATTTTTTGAAAATTGACATGATCTTCTTGTATGTTACTTTTAACATTCTTATTGACAGAATTGCCCTTGGAATTTTTGCAGGTATAGTTATATTGTGATGCTGGTATAGTGGTAAAATTAAAACAGTTTTTACTCAATAGAGATATCTGAAAGATCAGCATTGAAATATATATTGCAAACAGAGTTTAAACTATTGATTAAAAGTGACTCCATGTGACTTACTGTGGAACTGAGGTTGCAGTATGAATTGGACAAAACTTTGAGTTTTTAAGCTTACAAGTTACCAAGTAGCTACTTCTTGCCAAGTACTCTTGTGTGGAAACACATGAAACGGTTCAGATAGCCTCAGTGCAGACACCTGAAAAAGATTCCTTGTGTCCAGGCAACAATACTGGAGCCAGTAAAAAAGGTAATAGAAGTTTGCTTCAGTCTGCAGTTCCTAGAGATAGTAATTTTTTAATTAGACTTCTTAAAAAGTTTCTCTAGCCTGATGGAGAAGTAGAGCATCCTGTAAAAGAGCAGAGGAGAGAGGATTGTGTTTTCTGAAACAGTCTGGACAAGTCATCTGTGATCTGAAATGTGACTATCCACATTATAGGTTGAATGTCATATGATTACAGGTATATTGATTCTTTTACAGTATGGGAGTACATAATTATATATTGTGTAAGATCAGCTGATCTCTTCACCATTGGTTAGAACTGCCTTAAAAGTGCTTTGCCTTATCTGAAATGAATCAAATTAGGCTGATTTAGGAAGGTGATAAATTTGTGTTAGCAATAAGGAAATGGCTTTCTAAACAAATGAACTCTTTTAAAAAAAAATTAATTGCCTTTACATTTCTATGTGCTGATTCTATTAATAGTAATACAGTGCTGTCACTGAAGTAACTTTGCTAGTAATCAGAAGAGGCATCTTAGCTTGGAAGGGACAAAGAGAAAAAGTGTTCTAAAACTGTAATTGAGATACAATAATAACTATGTGTTTTAACAGTTCCTATTTGGAACCTTCAGTTCCTGTGTTACTTAAATTACTTCTTTTGAAAGATTGTGTCTGTAGGCTGTGAGTTGACATAACAGATGCCTGAATTCTCTCTTTCCAAGCTGCGTGCTTTGCAGTAAACATTAGAATGCCTATAGCATCATAACTCTTAATATTTGGCAGCTCGTACTACTGGTTTTCTTATGTTACCATTTTAAACATGCTGGTGATTTTATTGTGGTGTTGAATGACCCTTTTTGCATTTAATTTAACTACTGATGTATATAAATTTAGCAAGTGGTAACATGGCTAAAAAAAGCCACAAATAAATCCAAGTGTCTAAGTAGTGTGGCGGAGAATTTATGCCTTCTGTAACTGTCTGCACATCAGCAGTGGCCAAGTTGTTTTCTTTTTTAAATCTGCAGTGATGGCTCAGTTTTAGTGCAGTTATACCTGAAGACTTATCATTAGAAGCTGAAGAGGAGCCCTATTCGTGAGAGGAGATGTCCTTCCTCTGATCATTGGTATCATATATAAAGAAATAAAACCCCATTCTTATTATCCTGTTTTAATTTGATACATCTTGATTTGTCATTGTCAAACATACCAGCATTAGGGAATTCTTGCTGTATTTTTTGTACCTGGTCCTACATGAAGAACTGTTGTTATTTTGGTACTTTTTGTGTCGTTCTTCCCCCCCCACTTTGTGGAGTTTAAATTCCTTCTAAAGTTTGGGTGTACTCGTGGTCACACTTAGGGTTGTGTTATATTTGTAAGATGGGGAAAAAATGTGATTAGTTGGCATGCATTGTTGTAATTTGCATATTGTAATGGCTTCATTCCGCTAATAGACAAAATGTGATGCTGTTGTGCCTTTTAGAATCCTTTGTGGGATATTTGTTCTAAATACAGGATCTGTGCAGGAAGACATGTATAAACCAGGTTTAAGTTTTTTGGGGTTTTTTTTTTGTTTGTTTGTTTTGGTTTGGTTTTTTGTTTGTTTGTTTTGGTTTGGTTTTTTGTTTGTTTGTTTTTTAAAGTGTCAGGAACAGCAGAAATTTAAGATATGGTATTGAGGACAAAAAAAATTCCTAATTGACTTCAATGATCTAGCAAGACTTGATTCAAAAGCTGACCTGTTCTAAATCCATTGGTAGCCAGCAGGAGCTAGGGTGAAGTTCTCTACTTCAGAGAATTTATCTTCAGAGAAGATAAATATTAATTTTTGAGGACTCTGGCTTAAATATCACTGAATACTGGTCAAAGAGGAATTAGTCAAAGTAGCTATCTGCAGATAATCTGTTCTTTCCTGTTCTGACCATTTCATATGAGACACTCAGAAGGATATTAATCTTTTGAAAACTATCAGATTTTGACTGTAACCTACAGCTAAAGCATCTTAGAATTTTGTAGCTCAGTTACCTTTGCTGTCTTAGTAATGAAATTATACAATTATGTCAATTTTCTTAACTTTATCCTACAGTGCAGTGAGGTTTGTAACAATGGAGTTTATTATCCAAAAACATGTACTTGCTACTGAATTAACTGATCTGAACTATGTTGCTTTCTCTGATTTTGCTGACAGTTTATTCTGTAGGAGTGTATGGTTTTATACTTAAGATGCGTTCTTTGAATGGCTTAACTAGAAAGGGCTAAGCCTTTTCTATTGCATAATCAACAGAGGATTTTTATTTTCAAGATTTCTTCTGAACTTGAATAATACTGTTGTTTACCAATAGCTTTCTTCTAGGCAAAGGAGTGACAGACTCTGGATGCTCATTAGTAGTGCTGTTGTAGGTAGAGTAGATGAGACTGTCAAATGAGGTGTGGTTTAGGGACATGCTGTTTATTCCCAGAGGACTTCAGAGAAGATGTGCCTTGTAATATTATTATTAGGTGACAGGTGTGTTGGATTATTTCTCAGAACATCTTCCCAGTGGTCAGGCTGGTTTTATGGACATCTATGAAATTGAGGTAGTTAACAAAGACAAGAAGCGGACAGATATTTTTGAACTGACAAATACCCAGGTGTTCTAGCTAGTTATGTGATATTAAATTTGCCTCATGGGGAAACAGTGTAAGAATGTGCTCAAATGATAGGCACTGCAGTAATAGTAAGTATGATCTTAGGTTGCCCATGCATATCACTTAAGTGTGTCTGAGCTGGAATTTTAAGTCCTTATCACGGAGATGAATGATTGTAGACTCTGTCCTTTGCATCAAGGGAAAACACAAAACCATACAGAATACAAACACATCTTTCTCAATCTGTGACTCTTGGATTTCTGTGAAAGGCATAATGCGTATCTAGTACTTTACTTGCACTACAGCTGTTATGTAAGGTAAGAAAAAAGCTGGTTAAAAACGTTTGCAAGCTTCTCTCTAGAAAGTCCTAGCAGCTCCAGTAAACATGTTTGTTCAGAGTTAAAGCCCTCTGTTTACTATGCTTTGTTGTTTCAGTTGAATGGGTTTTTTTTAAGAAAACTAAGATATACGTGCAATATATTTTTACTCTTGAAGGTACTTCTTAGTTCAGCTAAAGATCAAATAACTGAAAACGAAAGTTTTTTACTTGGGTGGTTTTACTGAAGCATGTTAGATGTCTGCGCTCTTCAGTCTTCTCTCTTCCTAAAGTTGGCTGTTTGCAAAGTTGTCCAGCGTAACTGATGGAGAGATGATTCCACAATTCTCTGCTTGAGTTGCACTGTGCATAACTCTCATCTGTTACAGAAGAATAGAGAAATAAGTGCTTGCCAGTGATCTCCCAGTAGGCAAATGCAGATTGCATACGTGCATTCTGAATTCCAGTAAGGCTGGCTTTTGGTCTTCCTTCATCTTCTGCTTGTATAATTCAACAAAGTTTGATTTCCTCGTCAGCCAGATGAGCAGTCTCTGCTTCAGGCATTCACTTTTACCAGTGTAGCTGTCTGTATCTCTGCTCAGCCACAATGCATGGAACAGGAATGGGCTGCTGAGAGCAAATACCACTTAAGCTACCATTGCTGCTAAGATAGCCACATAGCCATAATTTGAATATACTGATCTAAAGCTTACCTGAAAGTGAGTCACAGAGAATTTAGGAATTACAAAAGTGCAAATATGTATTAAAGACAGGTTTGCAGGAAGAAAGTTTAGAGCATCTTTTTTAAGATGTATCAAAAAGCAGCTTTATGATGCTATAACTGATGTCCATCATTTGTGAGGTGATGTTTAAAAGTATGGACTTAATTAGAATGCTAAGCCCATGGTATTATCAAGCTTTTAGGAGAATGGGAAATACTGGTCTAACAGTACTCCAGTTGGAAATGCATAATTTAATAGTTGAAATTACTAACTGGCTATAGGACTTTTAACTGCAGACTTCAACTTGCTGAATTCAGCTTTGAATGGAACACCAAGCACAAGGGGTTTCTTTTGAGGAGGTTCTGGCTTTTACTTCTAAAACACAGTGGAAGAATACTTCTGCAGAATTTTCAAAATTGTATTATTATATTAAGTGCTTTAAAAAGGATAAAGCACCTAAATTGGTTCATAGAGTTTTTAGTTTTGAACTTTAGTTAAATCTCCTTACTTTAAATGATTAATATGAATGTCTTAGTGCAGCTTCCATGTTTGAAAAGGTGGAAAAGAAGTCATCAAAAACTCCCACACCTACAAACCCACAAATCAAGACTTTGATCAGTCTTGGTTCTGTATAGAATGAAGAACCACTTAGCAAATGTGGAGAGAATTCATTATCTTTTATTACAGTGGATGAACAACTCTCTCTTTAGGGTGGAAGTTGTGCATTGTGTCAAGTAAGCAAGCAGAATATAACTTCTGGTTTAGTTTTGGCTTCGTCATATAGGTATAATAAGGAAGAATTACTGCATGAATTTGCAGTACTAGTGCATTCCCCTGTGCGCTCTCACTTTCCCCAAAAAGTCAGGTAGTCCATTGAATGCCTCTTTCAGAAAGGGATGTTACCTTAGGTTTGACTGTATGTTGGAAACATGCCCTTGGTAGGTTGCAGTTTACCAAGCTAGCCTGTGGCATACACTGCTGCTCTTTTCTGTCTCCTTTTTTCTGTCTTTTACTTCTGCAAAGTCTTTGACTGTGGGTGACACACCTTACAGTTCTGGGGGGCAGTGTTGGCAGTGGTGGTATTGTGCTGTCATAGTGTGGATCAGGGCACATCAGATTATAGCTCTTTCTGTTGCTCAATCAATGAGCTTGTTTGTTTGTTTGCTTGTTTTAAAGCAGCTGTGATTTGGTTATCCACGAAAGGTCAGAGTCCAGGACTGGCTGGTTATGAGGCAGAATAAACAGTGTTTTTCTGGTACTTCTCTGGCCAGAGTTTGGAAATTTGCAAAGGACTGGATGTTGTAATGTTGTAAACATTAGGATTCAGCTTGAGGATCATTAGTGCTTTGCTTCCAGCATTATTAAGTCTGTATTTAATCATCAGGAAAACCAGCATTTGATGCCTACACTCTGTAAAATAACATAAGTTTCTTCAAATTTCTCTGGACTGTGTAATTTTTTTCTTAATGTGCTTATTTTGGAATACTGAGTTTAGATTTTAGCAGTGAATTGCTTATAATGGCTTTGTCTATTTGGTCTTGTCTTCTGAAGAAAATTCTATAAACATGATCAAATTCAAACACTTTATTACCCAGGGAATATTTAAGTTTTTCTGAATTAAAAACTATCCACTGTAGGGTGCTGGTGCCTTAGTCGCAAAAAAGTTTACTGAACTAACTTAGTCCTACTAAAATATTACACATTTACATAGTACGAAGACTTAAGTAGCCCAAAGAAAATGCTTAATATGTCTTGTCATTTTATTAAGCCTTTAATAGGATGCATTCAGCTTTATTCTTTTGATGTAATTTACGATAAACAATCTGGGGAAGACATATACATTTGTGTATTGTGAGCATTTTTGGCAGTCAAATTGTTAGGAGCTGGATAAAATGGTTTGTTATCCCAAAGCTGCATCATGAATCTAATCTTTTCGTACTGAGAGGAAACAACCCATGCAGCTTATTTGGAGAGGTAAGAGTCACCTCTCCAAATGTGCAAATTAAGTAGAAGTAGTGTCCCTTCATTGTGCCATATTCAGTGGTAGAGGCTATATCTTAAGGTGCTTTTGTGTTTGGGACATTTCTCACTTCGGAGTACTGAGATGGTGTACATAGAATTTGTATAAATGCAATCATATTCTGTGGTAAAATGCTCTTAGCCCAAAATATCTATTTTTTAATCTGCCCTGCTGTAAGCAGCCTTCTGGCTAAAAGCTATCCTGGTCTAAGGAATGCTCTCACATCCTCTGTGGAGTAGAATCTGGGAGGTCTCAAGGCTCTTGTTTCTGAAAAGCATAATGCTCATCTTCCAGGGCTGGTTTTGTGAGTTTGCCACTTCTAATGGCCACTGGCCACAGAAGCACCGAGGCTCCTGAGCACTTCGTGGTGCAAGCACTTTGTAACCCTCGTGGCTGGAGAGGGTGTTCTGACTGTGGGAGACAGGGCATGGAGGGAGCTGTATCCTGGCCACGCCTTTTGTGTCTTTGCCCTAAAACCCTGTGTGTTGACAAAGAGCTATTTTATACAGCTTTGTTAATTTGCACTGGTGTGTGTTTCATTTTACACCCTGAAGTTCTTTGATGTGGAAACAACTTTTTTACTGGAGCTTTTTTACCTTTTGGGGAGGGGTTTTGCCTTGTACTTCAATACAATGATTTAGGATACTTTTTCAGAGTTCATTAATGATTTAGTGGATGCTGCTTAAGGTGTAGTTAAACCATACTCGGAACAAATATGAATTGGCAGCAGCTGCCAGTTCTGCATTTCTGTCATCGGTACTTGTTTGGCCTGGCATTTCCTAAGATGGTTTGGAGATCTCAAGTGACAGGAAATAATTGACTTTTTCTGGATTAGTTTGGTTCCATCTTACTGTGGTACGTAAGAAGAGAGAATGCTGGGGAAAACATGGCTTGCAACAGCATAGAGCTACAGGCATAGAACTTACTGAACTCCTGTAATTCTTCAAAAGGTGGTAAAGTAGTCCTTTTGAGCAATTTTGTGCTTATGACACTTTTTAGTAGTTGAAAAGCACTATTGAGTGTATGGAAGAGGCAAGCCATAATGAAATGTTGTTGTAGCTCTGTTCTTCCATCAGTGGAGTTAAAGTCAAGGTCTGCAGTAGGTCTCCTTTATCACTCACCTCATCCAGTGTGCTGTTATCAGTTTAAAATTTTCATTGTCACAACAAAACTTCTATTTCCCATCTGTCCCAGAAAAGCTGGCTGTTATCCAGAATTTTTTCTACAGTAGTTCCTTCTACCAATGTATTCTTATGACAACTTCCATAAGATTCAGTGTTATAAGACTAAATATGTAGTCCCTGATCCATGAAGGATTTTGTGTGTTTGTATCCTGTTCAAAGCAATGGGTAGATGCTGTTGTTGAGCCACGTATCTGAATTGTTGGTTATTCACTACTTTTACATTTTAAGGTGAATTTCTGGTTTATTTTACAGAAACTATTTTTAAAGAAATGTAATGATTCCTATTTCAGGGGATCTGAAATACTTTTGCAGTTAAGGCTTATTGCTTTTGTTTTAAACTCCTGTGCATTTTATATCTAAGGAAGCAGAATAAATAGCTCACAAATTACACATGCTGCCCATGGTGGTTTTAAGTCTTGCCAAATGCTCAAGGAGTGTACTCTGTCATCTGAGCAGGTGAATAAAATTAAGACAGCACAATGATGCTAGGAGGCATGCAAGAGCTATTTCTTCTCTTACTGAATTTAGGAACTTGAAAGGCAGGTAATAGGGTGATGACTTTTTAAGTGCTTGTAAGTGTTGCTGAGGGAAATAGAGAAAAATATTAATCTGATTCTTTGTTGGTATAAATCTTGAATGTTGTGTTTAGAGAGTTTACTGAAAGATCTTTACACATCCAGGCACAGCTTCAGTTCAAACACTTCTATTTAGGAAAGAGTTGTATTAATGAAAAAATTAATGTACAAATCTGTTGTACACCATCTGGAGTAGCTAACTACTTCTTTGTTTCTTTCTAGGAAATACCAAAATAAAGCAGATGTTGTGTCCTGTACTGTTATCTCAAGGTTTAGCAAGAGATTCTGTTACGTGCTTCTTGGCAGCAGGAATGTAAACTAATTCTTTCAGCACTGAACTAGAACCTTGACAAGGTTAAAATTACAGGTAAGAGCAAATTCTGCTACTAGGAAATTTACGGGAATATGTAATTCCTTTTACTTTGACTGTGTTTTCAATTTGCAGTTTGTAATTGACCATGGATTTAATGGAAATTTCTGAACAGATTGGGTAAAATTATATTTTTTCTTCTTTAAATATATTTGATTTTGCTTACTATTATTTTTTTTTAGGGAGGAAATATAATTTCAAGTACAACTTCTTTCTGTTACAATACAAAGCACTATTAATAAATGGGGGACAGGGAAATGTAATTTTTCACCACAGTAAATGTCTGCTGACCAAATCTTGGAGAAGTTATGTTCTCACACTGAAGACTGTACAGTGTCAGTAAAAGTCATGAAGTGTTTTGCCTGTCGTGTGTTGAGATCAGTTTACTGTCTGCAAGTGACTTTTTTCCCTACAAGGAAATTTTTTTTTTTTATTACATTTATTTAAAATGCATTTTCTTAAATGCGCTAACACTAGCAGTGCTACTTAAATTACCTGTTTTAATCAGTTACAGAAAATGTCTATATTTTCCTTATAAGGTTCCCTGTAGCTTCAGCTTTTGAATCACCTTTTCAAGGGTAAAGGTTGATGTCTTCTTCCAGGTCAATGAAAATGCTTTGGATGCTGATTTCCTGTCATTAACTTTATCTGATGATGACAGAGACCTCTTGTCACACTCCGTCACCTTCTTCTGAACTCATGTATAGGGAACTAAGAGTCAATGTTCTTTGAATCCTTTTTAAAAAAAGGATAAATACAATGCTGTAAGACCATAGTAATGGAAAAAAATCCCATATCACAAGTACCTGTCATAGAGATTGCACATTTTGAGTTGTATGTTTCTGAAAAGTATAGTTCTGTCTTTAAACTGGGACTATGTGTTTTGAAGACGATCTTTGACATGGGTTTATGGCATGTGTCTTGTCTTCAGAATTATGATCAAGTGAAGGTTTTTCATTCTTTTTTTTCACATTTTGATGTTTTTGACAGAAAGACTTGCCTCTTTTCAGTAGTGGCAGGCAGGAGTATGGACTGTTGGTCTGAAGCAGTCCTATCTGTCTTACTCGGAAGTTCAATAATACATAGGTTGTAAATCAGTGACATGTTTGTGCCAAGGAGGTGGTGTTGATTTTTCTGCTGCTAAAATGAAAGAAGGGTTCAAATGTGGTTTGTTTTGAGGTTTTTGTTAGTATTGTGTTGCTTGAATGTTAGTACGTGTTTTGTGGTGATGTAACATGTTGAAAAAAGGCGCAAACTTTCTTACACTGTGCAAGTCACACTTATTTTGAGTGGACCTTTAGCACTCATCCAGCCCCAACCCTTGTGTCTGGCTTCCTCAGATTTTTGCGTGAATCAGGAAACCACCCCTCAGTTATAAAAATAAAGGTGTATTGGCTTACTGTGGTTTTGCAGACCTGCTGCAGAACACTTAGTCTGGTGTTTCAGACCTGTTTAGGAATAATTCATTGCTGCCCTATTCTCACAAAAGTGTGTCTGAAGCTTTTTGTAAATGGACTTTGCAAAAAGTAAGGAAAGTTATCTTAAATGCCTAAAGTTAGAGCAAGGGAGAGCTCACTTAGTGACATAATGTGTCATGTTAATGGGTAAAATTCTTCAGTTTTAATACTAGTAGTGTAGTGGATAAATCTTGGTTCTTTGTTGCCTTTTGGGTCTGCAGAATCATGACCAGGGAGGCTACAGTTACCAGTGATCAACATGGGACTCAATGAGACACGCCTCTGCTCAGGAAACCATTTATTCACCACAGGAACAAACTTGGCTTAGATCCAGAGGCAGAGCGCTCAGAACAGAGGCAGGGCGGTGGGTTTTGTGGGACAGAACCAGGGTGGGGTTTAAGGTCAGGGACTAATAGGAACACAGCAAGGGAGAAACCCCAGAGATTCAAACCCAGTCATCCAGTCAAACCTGGACTGCCACCCCAGGAGGCTCGGGGTGGAGCAACTCTTCCTGGGCTCATAGGGAACATCCCCTGAGGCAGAGGAATGGAATTTACTCTTCACGGGCTTTAAAGCCATGCCTCTTACTTTAACAATGCATATCTGAAACTAAATCTTTGCCTCCCTGGTGGGGGGCACTTCACAGTTCTTTTTCTTCAAAATCTGCGGTGCTGTTTCTGTAGTAAAAGTCTAGCTGCTGTTTGTTTGATTGATGATTGAAAAGGAGCAAACTAAATTTAATACAAAGTACTTGGTCTTTTATTGAATTTAGAGAATCAAAACAGCTGTTCTGCATAGAAATAATTGAAAACTTTATTTGTGAAGGATCACTTTTATGCTAAGTTAATGCTTTGTAGTATCCAAATGCCACCTGTGCATCCGTTTTGAACAGCCCAGTAAAAAAGTGAGAATGTGCTTTTTGGCTACAGGAAATATGAGCAGATAAGGACAAGGAATTTCAGCAAATATCATAGGATATAAGTCTTGTCATAGCATGGTCAGAAGGGATAAGCAGCAGTACAGTGTAGACTTCCATGTGGTGTAATAAAGCCACACAGAGTTGCAGGGTTTGAGTTAAGGACAAAATGTGATTTCAAGGATAATAAGCCTGGACAGGTAATATCTGAATTAACCAGGTAGGCCTGTTTCACTGAAGTGCTAGTGCACCAAATTTCTATTCAAAGAAAATGGTACAAGAGCATGAATGCTGACTTAGGCTGAGCTATCTTTACTTCTAAAGACTTCCATCCTATTCGCAGGCAGGTGCTGGCAGCAGTAATCTGCTTTGCGGTGTCTGGGTCCAGCCTTGTTTTATTTGGTGAACCAACCTAAGTATTTGCCTATGTTATGAACTAATTTTTATATAGTTACTCTGTAACTCAGATCAACTGTTTGCAGGTAACTAAAGTGATTGAATTTCCCAGTCTTAGAACTGTTTAGGGGAAGTCTTGGTAAAAATAGCTGAACATGTTACCGGAAAACCTAAGATGAGTGACATCAATTAAGACGTTGACAAGAGTAGTCTCTTACTGAGAGTGACACTGCATACTTCTTCAGTTAAGTCCCTAGCAGTGGTGCTAATCTGAGCTAAGACTGCTGATAATAAGAGCTCACACTAGCAAACACAGAATTCTGTGTAGCTAAGCAAAGCACTGTTGTAAATTTTCATTCGGCCACAGAACTGTGTGAAATTGACATTGCTACTTTTAATAAGAAGGAAGCTGCATGGTAGAAGTTCTGTGACTAAAAAATTCATCAACCTGGGCACTGATGACCTGGTACTAAGTGCAGTAATTAATTAGAAAGTTAGATTCAGAGTCCACTTTCAAGGTTTTGTGAAGTTCATCTTGAATATCTGAGGTATGATCTCTATACCTATTGAGCTGCATTCCACAAAAAATAAGCCTCAGCATGAAGTATGCAGTTTGTCCATGGGAGACAGATGGTTGTCACATAAGCTGATGCGGAAGATCTGTAATTAAGTAGCATCATCCATATTTTAGTAAAGTGCAAGAAAGCAGACTATAAAATTGATCTCTGAAAGGACCACAAGGATGTTTTTCTTGTGTTAACAAAGCTAGAAAGGTTATAGCCCTTAACCTAGCTCCTGGTGCTTTTTTCTATTTCTTTGTCTTTTCTGTTGAAAGTTACAGCCCCCTTGGATCTGCTATCTAAACTGCTGCTTCCAAACCCACTGCAGACAAAATCACGAAGTTTCAAAATACTAAAGCTAACTTTGCTCTTTTTCGGTGAAACAGTTCAGAGAGTAAGGACAAAAACATCTCAGCCAGCAATTCTGAAAGAAAGGAAATTGCTGGCACAATGTAGGGGTGAGTAGCTGAGGCAGAGCAGAAATGTTAATGTTTTCAGGTAGTGCTACAGACATTGAAAACAGATGTGAATCTACAGCATTAAATTACGCCTCTGATTGTTTTGTACTTCCAGACCAATTTGAAGTAGCTGAAGTTCATTCTGAAATCTTCATCTCCTTTATAACTTGCTGATTAAAAGAAGTGTGGTGGGGAAAAGTTGTGTTTTGTTTATCTTTGTTATTAGTTCTTTTCCCCACCTGTGGTAACAATAGAGGTGCTGAAATTAATTTTACAATTACAGCTGTAGCTCTTAGGCATGTATGCTACCTGATAATTGGGAGGACTTGCAAAATTTTTTTTACTTCCTGGTTTAAAAGCCTCTTTGGCTTCTTTCACAACATCTTGGCGGTAAAGGTTTTTGGTGGGAGGGTCGATATTGTTATATTCTGTTGATACTTAATTTCTTTCTGTTAGTATCTTTGGTCAGCTGACATCCTTGCTAAAGCCAACACACATGGCCACAGATTACCTAAAAGCAAACCCAAATCCTCCAGATGAAACCCAGGAATGCTAATAACTGTTCTTCTATGTAGTTAATTTTTAAGTGCAAATAGAATATTCAGATCTTATTCTTAGGTTGCAATCATTTGTTTGACTCTGCCAGCATTTTTGGCTGCATAATTAGAATAGCTGTTACAACCAAGCTCCAAAAACTATTGGCTTGAGGTAAATTCATGTAGTGCCAGTATTTTGAAGATTGGTAAGTTTGAAGCAAGACCAAATTTCCTGGGATCAAAAATCAAAACTATCTACAGTATGTGTAGACAGATGTGCTGAATAAAGTCTGTGTGCACATAACACACACTAGAGAGAGAGACTGCAAGATGGAGACAGAGGAGCTTTCTGCCAAGACTAAACTTTGATTTATTTTTTTTTTACTTAAACCAGGAAAGTTATTTCTTCCTGCATTTCACATAAGTTTTGAAGTTGTTTGTCATGGATACTTTGATTATTTGTATCATTTACATCTTTAATATCTAGTGGAGCATTTTTTCTTTTGAAATGTCATTCTTTTTTTATAGCTGGAGCACATGTGCTTTGTAACAGAAAACTCTGGCACTGTTTCTTTTCCACAGCACTGACTTATAAGAAATGACTAGCCTGTTGAGAGAATCCTTCTGAGGAAGAGACATTTTACAGTACACTTTTATGATCTAAGCCCAAAAGATCTATGTTGGACCATTCTCATATTATGAAAAGATACATTATTGCCTTTGGGACTGTTGGCTGTCAAAGTGGTATTAGTTCAGGTCTGATCTTTTTTATGAAACTGACATGTGATGTGAAAATTATTTTATAGTATCTACAAAAACTTTGATTATGGCTTTTAGACCTTTATAATCTAATTATGTGTTGGTTGCTGTCATGGTTTAACCCTAGCCAGCAACTAAGAACTGCACAGCTGCTTGCTCACTCCACCTTCTCCCTCCCCAGTGGGATGGAAAAGAGAATCATAAAAACCAGAAAATTCGTGGGTTGAGACACAGGCTTTTTAATGGGATAGGGAATGAAGAAGAATAATTAAAATATGCAAAACAAGTGATCCACAATGCAGTTGCTTACCACTTGCCAACCAACGTGAGCAGCAGCCCCTGGCCAGCTTTCTCCCCAGTTTATAGATTGAGCATGATGTCATATGGAGTGTCTCTGGCCAGTTTGGGCCAGCTGTCATGACTGTGTCTCCTCCCAACTACTTGTGCCACTCCAGCCTTCTCCATTGGCAGGATATGAGAATCAAGAAAGTCCTGGACTTAGCATAAACGCTACATAACACACTGGTATTTTTAGTTGTTGCTATCAACTTTATTCTTATGCTGCATCCAGACCACAACTCTATACCAGCTATGAGGAAGAAAATTAACTCTATCCCACCTGAAAGCAGGGCTATATCTACTCCTTACTTTATACCCTTTGCATCCTACCAAGTCCCACACTTTCCAATACACCCAAGTAATCACTATCACCTTTCCGGTATTTTGATATATATACACAGAGATATCATTCACATAGTATATGGGCCATCCCTTCAGAATGTTTGTTGAGTTTTAGTCCATGACTTTGGGCTTCATCTGTCATAGTAGTCTTTCATGGCAGGAGAAAATGTGTGTAGGGTTTGCTTGTTTTATGCTGAAGCCAGTGCTAGTTCCGTCACTGCTGTGCTGGTCTGGTTCTATCATCAAAATTCCATTCTTCATTAATCTGGGTAATGCTATTACAGTACCATTGATATGGCATTTAACAACCATGGAAGTGATGACCTACAGTATTTTATAGCAAACAACATAATACAGTTTAAATAATTAGCTGCTCTTACCCACAATCAAATCCCCTTGAGGTACACATTGGACTTCCCCATCTGTCTGCATTAACCCACCAAGTGCACCCAGGTCCTTGAGCAAATGCAGTCCTGTGGATGATAACTAGATCTCCTATTCAGGTCCTTTGACCTTTTTTTATTTTATGGCAAAACCAGTTTTAAGAAGGATTTGAACTACTTTTCTCTCTCTCAAAAACTTCTGTTATTGTATTGTCTCACACAATATTGTCATCAATGTATTAAGTGTTCCAGAGTTTTTCCTTGTTTCAGTGCTGTTTAGATCAGTCCATGGCTAATGGATAGTCTATTCCAGGTGTACTGGATGGGCCTGCACTCTATTGCCAATGGCTTGAGAAAACTGTACCAGCATCAATTGTGGCATACTGCTTGGCTGCCTCTGACTTCAGTTTGTATTAAAGTTCCAACAGGTCTGTCATGGCTGGACTCGGAGGTGGCATGGCTTCATTCAGGCCATGACAGTCTACTGTTAGTCTGCACTGGCTATATGGAACTATTATAGACTGAGCGAATTCTGCTGATCACTCCTTGGCTGTCCATATGACCAATCATATTATGGATAGTGGCAGGTGTGATATCGCTGTCAATGTACCATTGTTATGGTGCCTGTTGTTTGACCTGCACCAGAAGTGTCCTGCAGGAGATGGGGCAAGGTCAATGGCTGTTTAATTTCTACTGTCTCCAAGGCAGCTATACCAAAAGCCCAGCAGTACCTTTTTGAGTCCTTGAAGTACATCCTCGTGAGACAGTTTAGGCAAAGGATGCACTGGAGTCTCAGGGCCAGTCACAATGGAGTGCTTTTGCCACTCATTCCCGGCAAGCTCAGTTTGTCCTCCAACTAAGTTAGTTGTTGGGACTGCCTTGCCACTCCAGAAGCAGATGGTGCCTGCCCCTGTGAAGCAGTGTTTGCTAGAGCCTTTGACTCCTGTGGGTCTGTTGTGCCAGGCCATCCAATCCACACAGTCCACTAAACCCAGCTGTTTCTTTCCTGCACCTAACTGGAGGCAGGGCCCCCTCTAGTCCTGGTTATAGTATTTACTGTTTATTCACTTCTTGTAAATGTGATTCAGAGTCCCTTGAAGATCAGGAGTAAGAGTAACCCCTTCACTCTGGGGAACTGCCCACTAGAGACTGGAACAGCAATGTTCAGCAGTAACCCTCTCATGATTCTCCTTGCTGTTTCCCTACTTTTGCCTGTAGGGTCAAGGTAGATTTTTCCATCACATTTCCTCATGTGCTCTCTGTGGTCGCACAGGGTGGCCTGTGCTGTTTATGCTTACTCCTAGTAGTTGGGACACTGGTCCATACAGGTGGAGAACAGGATGCATCTGCCTTCTTTCCTGTCCACAACCAAGATACAGGTCTGTAGTGAGGAAGAGGCATTTTGTTTGTATTATTGGAGTTGGCCAATTTATCCACCATTTGTCTCTCCAACTTTCCAGGTCATTACTGCCAATTAGTTGGTGTATGACAATGGTGCATCCCATACAAACTTCCACCACATGGGTTGTGTACACTTGGTCTCATCTGGGTCTTTGGATAACTGCTTGTTGTCCTCATCATTATAAATCTCCTCCAGCATGGCTAGTTGCCTCAGATACTGGATGCCTCTATCTGTGACGGTCCACTTGCCTGGGTGGCATAACATCTTCCTTGAAGGAATACTTGTCCCTTCATACCTGACAGGAGTCGCTTCCAGACACTGAGGGCTTGTGCCCCTTTTCCAGTTGCTTTGTTAATGCCCACTTCTGTAGAATGGGGTTTCAGCTGTTTGACCTCTCTACCCTTTAATTCCAGGTTACTGGGCCTGTTATTCCAGCATTGGAGCAGCCAGGTGATGCCCTTGCCTGGATGATGGCTGAAATATTTTTGCATATGTCACAGCTTGCTCAAGGATAGGGATCAGATGGTTAACTATGTCTTTTATGCATTCTACCTCTTCCCCTACCTCTTCTTGTGATAGCCCTGCTGCTTCATCCCTCACTAAATGAGCTCACCTCCACATATCTCTCTCCTTATGTATAGCAGGGGCTGATACAGGCATGAGTTGGTGTGTTGGTTAAACCACAGTAAGTCACTGGGATTGGAGTAGCCCCTGTGCCCATCATTTTGTCATCACATCCAGAGGCCTTTTCTTTCTCTCAAGGGTACTGTACAGTACTGAACATGGCTCAGTAAGCCTGGGCCAGGCCACAGCATGTTGCCATGAGTTTTGTCTCTCTGGAATTGTCAGGGTGGCAGCATAGTTTTTCCAAATATTTAACTAGTCTTTCCAGATTTTGCACTTGTTTAGGGCTGAAATTCCAAAGCACTGGAGGTGCCCACTGTCCTAGACACTTGCCCATACTATCCCACACCCTTCCACTTACTGCTAACCAGCCTCAGGGCTGGATGGCATTCTAAAATCATTGTTCAACAAGACCTTGAACACATTCAGATGACACAGCAATAGGAATGCTGGTTTGAACATCCCAAGGTTATTAAAAGTTCCCAAGTGCTGTTTAATTAGCCCAGAGGAGAAAGGGAAGATGAAGGGAGGTACCAGTCTCCCTCATGGATTGGGTCTCTGAGGAAAAGAGGTAAAAGCTGTAATTATTAGTAGTTTCCTATAGATGGCTCTCAAAGTATGGAGATGTGGGCCGTGCTGAGTACAAATACCAGTTCAGTTTCATGAGCGTCAGTTCTATCATATTATAAGCCGGTGTTACAGAGTACAGCAACAAAACCGTAGCCCAGTTCCCATGGGTGACAATCAGCATAGCGGGCAATATATACAAGTAAAGTATTATATAATGCATTTTCACTAACAAAAGCACCAACTTTGAGAGCAAATACATCACCACTGTGACCGGTGGCTAATATATTGAATACAAATTTCTTCTAATACGTTCTGGTCAGATTTGTCATTATCTCAACCTGTCATGCCCTGTGTTGGGCACCAAAAATGACTCCAGCTACTGTGTACCACACAGCTGCTCACTCACTACCCTGACCCAGTCAGATGGAAGTGAGAATCAGAAGAATAAAAGTGAGTAAACTTGTGAGTTGTGATAACATCCTACCGATGTGATAACATCAGTTTAACCGGACAGAAAAGGAAGAAAATTATAATAGAAGAATTAAAAACAAGTGAGGCACAATGCAGTTGCTCATCACTCACTTGACCAATGCCCTGTCATTCCCAAGCAGTAGCCTTGGCCAGCTTTCCTCCCAGCTTATATATTGAGCATAATATATATTCATACAGTATGGAATATCCCTTTGCCTAGTTTGGGCCAGCTGTCCTGGCTGTGTCCCTCATAACTTCTTGTGCCACTCCCACCTTTTCCCTGACAAGGTATGACAGCTGTCAATATCCTTGAGTTGGTATAGCTAGCAGTACTTGGCAACAGCTAAAAACCTCAGTGTGTTATCAACATTATTCTTATATTGTATCCAAAGCACAACTCTTAACCAGCTACTAGGGAGACAGTTAACTTTGTCCCAGCTCAAGTCATGACAGCTCTGGCCTTTATGACAGTCATCAAGCAAATATTTCTGCCTGTTAAATATAAATCTAAATTGAAAGGATCCTGCTTTTCACTTAAAGTAGCCGCCTATTTCCCCTTTATGATATAGTAGAAAAGAATGATTATCTATACCTAAGCAAGAATATTTGTCAATTTTTAAGTAGATCTTTGGAGAAAATCAGCAGTTGGTGTTTGTCTTTTAAACGGAAATACGAGCACAGCTGATTTTAAGGCACTTTCCTGTGTGGCTGATCTAATACCAGAGAATCTTCACTGTGTAGCTGGAGCAGAAAGGATGTTGACCACAAATTTTTCTTGCATGTCAGAGGACATGACTTTTGCCATCATTCTTCTATTTGTCAAAAGGCTAGATGCCTTTGGTTTCCTCAGCCTGAATGGTTGCCTATCTTGCCTGTATAAGAGATAAGGACTATACACAGGACTTCACTCTGGTAGAAAGTATTAGAGAAAAATACAGGTTGGAACTTCAGAGAAGTAAGCCTTGGGTTAGATTTTTGCACTGGGATGTCAGCTTTCGTTAGAGACTTGCTGCCCTGAACTCTGTTGGAAATGACAGCTATGTTAGACTAGAGATGAACAGTGAGCACTAGGCTAGAGAGCTAGTTGGAGCCTCTGCTTTGGTAGCATATTGCTCAGATTCAACTTCTTCATTGCCAGAGAGGGGCAAAGGCCAGTAATTTCTTCCTATAAATAATTTATCCTCTGTAAAGGCCTTCCAAAAGCCTTTGAGCCTTGGTGATTATTGGTCCTGCCAGGCAATAGATCTTTTAAAACATTTTGATTATCATTATTTTATGTTTTTCCCAACCTTTTCCAGGGTTGGAAAGACTACAAGGAGAAGAGAATCCTAGGGTTTCATTTTTGATCTGAGTAATATATGGTATTTTAAAGAATGGTCTGTGGAGCATGGACAAGAACTAGGCCTTCTCTATTTCCAAGAGAATTTTGGGGATTACAGTAGACTTGGTCTTCCTGATTTTGAAAGTTTCAACTAAAAGTTTTATGTGGGGAAAACATTTTCACCACAAGGAAATTAGTATGTTTTCTCAAACCAATCTGTTAATCAATTAAATTTCATACAAAAATGGGATCTTTGGAAAATAAATCTTAATACTAAAGGATACTGAATTTTTGAGTTTATGCTGATTTAAGTCATGACTGAATTACTGATTTGCAGGTGGGTGCTTCATGTGTTCTGGTGGGTTTTATCTTGAGACTAAATCTTGCTCTGCAAAAATATTTGGGGCTTAATGCCTTAACTCCCTCAAGAAATGTTGAGATTTTTTGACTAAGAGGAAGTACGACAAAGTCTTTGTTAAAAGCTTGAACAGTGGAAGGGTATTCATGCTTAAAATAGGTGATACGAGTGAGTGGTCAGTTAGCTCAAGGGTAGGCCCTAACAGTAGATAAATCTTGGTAGGCTGGACCAGTGGTCTGATAGTAACTGCAGGAGGTGTAATCATGTCATGTACCTGGAATAAAGTAACCTTGTCCCTATGTACCGCCCCACTGATGACTGCTGAGGAATGAGATTTGTCAAAGAGAACCATGGGGTGGGTCCTGGTGGAGAGCCAGGACAAATGAGTTGAACATTAGAGAGCAGTGTGTCTGAAGGGAGAAAAGTTTAGTGCCTATTAGAAAAGGTATATCCAGCATTTTGGGAGAAATGAAGGTTTTCCTCTATTTGGACCTTGTGAGGCTGCATCAGGAATGCAGTGTGGACTGCTCACCTCCCAGTACAAGAAAGGTGCAGACATGGAGGAGCAAGCTGAGCAGAGAAGCACTCTGTTATTGAGGGGCCAGAGCCTGTGATGTGTGAGGAGAGGGGAGATGAGAGTTTCTTCAGTGTGGAGGAGAAAAGGCCAAGCTGTCTTCCAACACTGTCATGAGAGGGATAGAGAAGGTAGAGCTGTGTTCTTTCAGGAGATATGTGATGAAGGCCTAAGAGGCAAAGAACACAAGTTCATTCCCAGACTTACTGCTAGCAAATCAATCTCTGCATCCTTTATTTGCAATATTAAATGGGATATTTAGAATATTAAGAACATCATCTTGAATGGTGTGATTTTCTGTTTTCCAGTTTGTTATGAGTTGTAAAAAAGTGAAACTAGTTATGAAACAAGTAAAACACATGTCTTTGGGGGTTGGTTTTTTTAAAGCATGTTTTATTTTGTGGATATAAAACACAATAGTGAGCTCACAGGCCTTTCCACTTACATAGTTTTTCATCTTTTTCCTAATTTAGTCACATGATTTCTTCCACATTTTTGGTTATAAGAATGTAAGGACATACTTAACACAATTAAAGGAACTTCATAGAAGGTATGAAGTATTGGAGGGTATCTCATTTTGGCAACATTTCAGTCCTGTATGACAGTTTTACTGGTAAGAATGTTTCTTGTGCTTTTAAAATAGTTTTATGTTGTGTGCAGTTTGTGAATAGCTGATTGTGAGATATTAGAATCCTTTCACAAGTCTCCTTTACTGATATTAGTTGCACTATTAAACTATGTGGAACTTGTTCAGCTCTTAACTGAGAACTTTGGTTGCTGAGAACTCTTGTGGTGTTATGTTGCACTGCCTTGCTTACTCTCACAGATGAATTTTGTTTGTTTTGAAAGCAAAATCAGATGTTTTGAGAGAAGGGGTTATGCAAAGTTTTGACTACATACCTCAGTGATGGATACACTTTTTGTGTCATTTCTACCTATTCACAATGTTACAAAAAACTGCTGAGCAAGCTGTTGTGGCCTCTGTAGTGGTGGGGATCTTCAGCACTGCATGGAGATCAGAGAGGTAGTATGAAGTTTGGTTGTATCTAGTCCTCTGTATTATACTTCATATGTATTTAGGTGAGGGAAATGGCAGAAGTGAGGATTAATTGATCTCATCCTGGCTGGCAACACATTCTTGAACTGGATTTTCATGACTCTATAAACTCTGTAGGTGGGTACTGCTCTGTCAGAGACAAGTGACTGCTCAGGATCAGTCATGGCAGAATTCTTGCCATTTCTTTTTGGATGAAATTTTCATGTCTAAGGATTTCATAAGGTGATGACTTTTAGCATGGTCTGAAGCTGTGGTATCTGCGTTTCTGAGATCTGTGGATTAACGAATGTATTCTCTACTGACTTTGTAAATGGCAAGGTTGTTTTTCAGGTCTGTGTAGAACCCTTGAGTCTAGTACAGGAGAGGAAATCAGAAGCCTTCTAAAGCTTCAATGTAGATTATTCACATTTTTCCTGGGAGCTTGCATTCTGGAGATGATCTCCAAATACTGAAGAACTTCTAACTTTCTGTGGATTATTTACTTCCCTTAGATCATACCTCTTGTTGAATTTAATATTGAAAATCGAATAAATTTTAACATCAGGACCTTTGAATTTAAAATCCCATGTAAGCACATGAAAGTCTGAGGGATGGCTGCGATTGAGGTTGTTCAGCCTGGGGAGATCTTACAGAGGCCTTTAAGTACCCGAAGTACCTTCATACAAGAAGGCTGGAGAGGGACTATTGGCCGAGTGTAGTGATAGGACAGGGAAATGCCTTCAAACTATAAGAGGGTAGGTTTGGAATTGAAATAAGAAAGAAATTCTTTACTCTGAAGGTGAGACATTGGAAGATGTTGCCCAGAGAAGCTGTGCATACCCCATCCGTGGAAATGTTCAAGGCCAGGATGGATGGAGCTTTATGCAGTCTGGTGTAGTGGATGGTGTCCTTGCCCATGGCGAGGAGGGTTGGAAGAAGATGATCTTCAAGGTTTTTTTGCAGTACAAACCATTCTGTGATTCTATAATAAATATTGAATTTTTTTTTATGAAGGACTAAGTATAATTTGTTAAAAGATTGCTTTGAGAGGTTTTCTTGTATTTAAGTGGAAATTACTGCCTTGGTTCCTTTGGCAGATGGTCTGTGTTCCCCTGTGGTCACTTTTGCTGTGCCTTACAAGAATACAGAAGTAGTTTGGTACATGCAAAGCTAGCGTGACTAGTCGTTATTTATGGACATGAATTGATTTTTTTCATGCCACAGTAAAACTGGAAAGAAAGTACAAGTGATATAGTTGTTGTTTTTCTGTCGTAAATTAGTCTCTGCAGCGGATGGCAAAATCAGCAGGGCTGCAAAGGTATGTGAACTACTTTGCCTTCATATGGAGATTGTTTGTTTAATTTTTATTAAGTAGCTCTTCAAAAAAGGCAGTACCCCAACAAAAAAAAAAAGGCTAAAAATGCAAACAGAGGTTTGTAAATTCACACTTCATTCATGTCACGTATTCATTTTTTTCCCTCCAATATAGTTGTTGACTTTGCATGTGTGCATGCTATATCGCTTGTTTTATAAAGGAGAAGGAACACAGGAAGTGGACAACAAAGATTATGTGGAATGAAGTGGCTTTATAAATAAGACTTCTTCTCTCTGTTTTCCAGATTCAATATTGCATAAACATGGGTGCATTTTTGGATAAACCAAAAACTGAAAAACATAATGCTCATGGTGCAGGGAATGGCTTGCGTTATGGCCTCAGCAGTATGCAGGGATGGAGAGTGGAAATGGAAGATGCTCACACAGCTGTTGTAGGTATTCCCCATGGCTTAGAGGACTGGTCCTTTTTTGCTGTCTATGATGGTCACGCAGGATCTCGTGTTGCAAATTACTGCTCCACTCATTTATTAGAACACATCACTAACAATGAAGACTTTAGGGCGACAGAAAAACCTGGATCTGCTCTTGAACCTTCAGTGGAAAATGTCAAGAGTGGAATCAGAACTGGCTTTTTGAAAATTGATGAGTATATGCGCAATTTTGCAGACCTCAGAAATGGCATGGACAGAAGTGGCTCAACAGCAGTAGGAGTTATGATTTCACCTGAGCATGTATACTTTATCAACTGTGGTGATTCACGTGCTGTTCTCTATAGGAATGGACAAGTCTGTTTTTCAACACAGGATCACAAACCTTGCAACCCAAGGGAGAAAGAGCGAATCCAGAATGCAGGAGGCAGTGTAATGATTCAGCGTGTTAATGGTTCATTGGCAGTTTCTCGAGCTCTGGGGGACTACGACTACAAATGTGTTGATGGTAAAGGCCCTACAGAACAACTTGTTTCTCCAGAGCCTGAGGTGTGTGAAATTTTAAGGGCAGAAGAAGACGAGTTTATCATCCTGGCTTGTGATGGAATCTGGGATGTAATGAGCAATGAAGAGCTCTGTGAATTTGTAAAGTCTAGACTTGAAGTATCAAATGACCTGGAAACAGTGTGCAATTGGGTAGTGGACACTTGTTTACATAAGGTATGTACCTGTTTTCTCCAAACAGCTGTTCTAAAAGTATCTTCTGGTTAGATGGGTACAGTCTTAACAGCTGTTCCTGGCCTACTGTTTCCCTTCTCCAACTTCTTTTCTTCAAATTTCTGTACCCATTTGACTGTATATCCTTGCTGAAGAATATAAAGCCTCAGCCTATATGCTTGGAAAGTTGATAGCAATTGCAAAAATAAAGGCTGGCTTTTTTTTCCTCAAGTAATGCTTGCATATAGTTCCAGCTCTAAACTTTGATTCTAAATACAAAATTTATAAAACTAATCTATTCTGAGGAAGGTACTTTGTGGGTTTTTTTGTTCTTTGAAGTTGAATAGTGTTTGTATCCTTTACGGAAAACCAGTGTTAGCAGCATCTCCTCTTCAAGGTGTTGTTTGTCTGTCACCTGTGCCCTCAGCTCACTGTAGCTTAGATGGAGTAACACCACCTTTGCATCTGAGCTTGGTTCCACTCCTCAAATTTAGTTTGGAGCAACTACTGGCTGGTCTGCATATGCTAAATAGGTATTCCATTTCCAGCATTCCCTGAAACGTGCAGCTCCTGCTAGTACAAACAGAGTTCCTTTGTTAGACCACAGACTAAACATGCAATTTTGAGGAAAATACTAAAATTCACAGCTGGAACTCTAAAGGGTAAGTTGTGTGTTCTTTCCTGAAATAGGGTTGTATTCCAGCATATACAGTGTATGATTGAACAAGGCCTCAACCAGCCTTGTTAAAGGATGGTCACTCTTGGATTCTTCCAGTAAAACTGAGTGCTGACCACATGTTTATTTTCCAAAGTCAGATCCTGAATCTCTTTAACAATATTAGAATGTTGTATTATGTCTTCAGGCTGTGGATTGTACCACATAATACTAAGTGATAGGTGTCCTAACATGCTTGGTACAAGAGGGAACATAGGTTAACGCATAAGCAGTATTTCTGAAGGAATCCATTCTAATGTCAAATTCTTAATTGCTTCAGGAGAAGGATTTGTTGTGATAGCTGATTAGAGCTATCCAGTAGCTTGGGTTTAGACAGCAACAGTATGCAGTGACTAATGGTATTTAATATTCTACCTGAAAAAAAAAGTGAGGATTTGATTTTCAAACCAGTAGTTTAAATTATGATTCTGCTGGATCCCCTTGTAAGAGACTTAGAATTGTGTTTTTAAATTTGAATGTGAATTATAATTTTGAAAATTAAATATCAGCAGGAAAATGGTATCAGAGTATGTTAGTAAAGAACTGGCATTAAAATTATCTAAAAAAGCCATTGGGTGATATTTCTGAGCACATGATAAGTCTGCAAGATCTGCTTAGCCATACAAAACATTTATATTTTATACTTGCTTCAAGGTGTGCTGTGTGACACAGGTGCATTTGAATAAACAGACTTATAATGCATGTAATGATTTACATGAATGCCCTGCAACTAAAACAAATTAGTTGCTTGAGCTAAGCTATTCTAATAGTATAAAGGAGGATTCTGCATTTCATTTTGCAACAGGTGTTGTTTTACAATTTGGCTTAAGGTAACATTACATGACTATCTAATTTCTGACCTGTTTTATTGCTACTATTTTTAAATGGTTGACATGTGTGTAAGTCCATTAATTATTTAGACTTCAATGCTAAGAATATTCAGTCAAAATCAGTCAAATTAATCCTAGTGAGCAGTGTAGTTGGGACACAGAGAGGTTCTTATTGATGAAAATAGAGGATTTTTTCAGGGTTTCTTTTTATTTTTCCAAGTCTATCTTCAGTACTATATTTGGAAAAAGTACAAATCTGATTAGACTAAAAAGATGAAGAATAAGACTGAAGGTACTAACTTCTCTTTCTTTTTTGTCACATAGGGGAGTCGTGATAACATGAGTATTGTATTAGTTTGTTTTTCAAATGCTCCTAAGGTCTCAGAGGAAGCAGTGAAAAAAGATGCTGAGTTGGATAAGTACTTGGAATCACGGGTCGAAGGTAAGAAGTCCACTCAGTTCACTAGATAGTGAACAAATCAGTTTGCTTGTGATAGTGAGCACAATGTTGTCGTAACTATCTTGGGCATGAAAGCAAAAGCCATGGAGGACATTATGCCATGTTATGTTGGGTTAAATTCAGGCATGGTTATAACTCTGAACTTTTGTACATCAGGAAGAATGTTTTAGGCTATGTGCTTAGTTTATCCTGGTATTCTGCAAACGTTTTCTTAATGTGAGCTTTAAGTTTTTATTGTTGTCTTCATAGGTTAAAATACAGCTACTGACCTTGCAGAGTGTTGTATCAGCTCAGTAAATTGTGATCTTGCTAATGTCCAGCTTATGAAATATTAAAGGGGATATTTGTACTATTTCTTCCCTTTTTCTGTGCAAGTTTTTGATGGAAAGAAGCAGCTGTATTGGGTTTTTGTGTCAATGTCCCAGCAATCTAGAGTTGATGCAGCCACCCTAATTTTAATATATATGTATGATGGTCTTCAGGTACAAGTTATCTCTGAGCACACAGCTGTTGTGTGTGGTGTCTTTTCCTCTTGTTTAAATGGGATCTAAATTGAAATGGGCTGTATATTTGTAATTTCTGTTGAGATTAGAGAGCTTTTATGGTCACTTCAAATGGTAACACTAGGCCTGTTTCTTGGAATTTGGCTTACATCCCAGGCTTCCTAGATGACACTAGTTAAGACAAATACCTGTTATCTTCTGTGTCAGAGTAGAGTACATGAGCTGTTAATAGGCTCTGGGAGAGAGCCAGGAGCAGTTGCCTTCACTGGCAGCAGTCAGGTGTGCACAGGGGTTACAGGTTAGTATTTCCAACTTCTTGGTGGCTGCTCTCTGTTAGCAGATAGGTGAAAAATATATGGAACTGCAGTGGATGATATTGCTTTTAGAAGTGAATGTTTAAATTAATAGGAAAGCTGTGAAATAGCTTGTGATCAGAGTGTTTGGATTAATGAAACTATTAACTGATTATTTTTAGCTCTACTGTCACATTTAACTAAATAATACATACACCAAAAAAATAGTTCAGAGTTCGTAGTCCAAACTGTTGTGGAGTCATTGCAAATATAACTCAGAATGATTGTTTAGCTAAAGTGCTTCAGACAAATTAATTGCTCCAAAGCTTAAACTTCTGTTGCTTCAGCTCTTGATTTTTTTTTCCCTGCTTGAGTTCCATGTCTCATTCTGTGTTTTGCTAATTGGACAGAGTTCAAGGCCTTTAAAAGGCAAGTATTTAGCAAGAAATGACAGCATATTTGAGAAATTATGACAAGGAGTGGAGAAAGTAAATGAAACAGACTTCAGAAGAACTTGAAATATCTATTTGAATTTTAACAAATTTTTGCATTCATAAATTCTATGAAATTGTAATTTTGACACAGTCTTCTTAATTAAAAGGAAAAAAAAAAGTTGTGAAACTTAAGCTTAAGAGACTTAAGCAGTCTACCTTGCACATGTGCCTTGAATATTATTAGTTCAGAAAGGATAAAAGCCTTAGCAAAATGTTTCAAACCACTAAGCAGCATGAGGAAAATTGTTTAGAAATATGTTGGAATTTTTAAAAACAGTGTTTGATTTAAAGGTTTAAGTAGTGAGCAGGAATACTTTTGACTTTAAAAAACCCCATGGGGGAAAGAGTGTCATCTCAAGTGTTGGAGTTGGTAAAAGTTTTGGAAGGTGGGGAATTTCTTTTTGGTTAAGACAGCTGCCTTAATCAGTTTTGTATTAATCTTTTAAGTTAGTATAGAAAACTGTGTTAAAGTGTTGCACCTGAAAAGTTTAAACTGTCTTTGATTCTAAAAATAAAAAGCTTGGTAGATCTGTTGTGACACTGATAATATGGATTTGTTTAAAATACCTTTCTCAAGAGTTTTACTGTTCCTTTCAAAAAGCAAATAGTGGTGTTTGAACACAAATTAACAAAAACAGTATTTTAAAATTTTGTTAATGAGTTGACAGCTCACAAGTTATATGCAGTTGGCTGATGGCCAGTAACAGTTATATTTATACCTGTAGTAAAAACATTCTGAAAAAAATAAGATCGTCTTGTAACTACCAAGCTGCAAAGATAGGTGTTGTCAAAAATGTAAACTATGAGTTCTCCTGGAAAACCCTTCTCTTTCCCTAAGTGACTAATACAGATCAGGGCAACATTAGAACTTAGTATGAAATCCTTTGGGGCTTGCTGAAGCAATCTTAGTTTCATCACTGGTGTTTGTTCTTAATGGATACATACTTTTCTCTTTCTGTTTTCTTGTGGACCTTAAATTTCAACCTATTGAACCTTTTAGGCAACAGGGTTTTTTCACTACTAGAGCATTTTAAGCTGTCTCAGACAGAAAAGCAGTATTTAAGGCATGCTTTTGTTAGATTTAAAAAAGTAAAAAATAAAAAGCTAAAAAGCAGTTTAATAATTGCACATGTAACATATGTACTCTTTGTACATTTGTAAGTGGAATGCTGAGATTTTGTATATTTGTATAATGAGTTGAGTTAGTAGTTCCCTAAGATCTTACCAGAGTTCTCGAAAGAGAATTATTGTCTTGATACCAAGATATACTTTTTTATTCTATCAGATAGATTGAAAAGCAAACTCGGCAAGTCATTGTTTACAGAGATTTCCAGTGGAAGAAATATATACCAATGCTCTGTTGCTAGTTTGGGTTTTGATGTTGACAGAATGTGAGTAAGTGCATTCCAAAGCTGCCACTTGTAGAATATACAGAAATGCTTAATGAGGTTAAGCTTGTGCCTGAGTCTTTTGTGGCATAGCCCTGCTTCTGGTTTGAGTAATTTAATTGGTCCATCTCCAAAGCACAATCACAGAGTTAGACTGGTTTGTGTTGGAAGGGATCTTAAAGATCATCTAGTTAAAATGCCACTGCCATGGACAGGGCACCTTCCACAGGTGTTTTGGGCAGTAGTGAAGTTATGCTAGGTCACTCTTTCTTTACTGCCCCTTGCAAATACTGCTTTCTGCTCTCTGTTTTTTAGAGATCCAAAGTTTGGTCCCACAAAGAGAAAACTAGGCACAGAAGTGAATTCAGTTCTCTGATATGTTTCAGTTTATTTGGAAGGATGTATCAGAATTGCAGTTAATAACAAACTGCAGAACTTCACAAAAACCCGAAGAACCACTACACTAAGCCCACAAATCATAAGTAGGGGCACATGATCTGTGTAGGCTTAATCAGTCTAACTGGTAAATACTCAGTTAATCCCCTGAGTTGGATGATTCATTTTACATATATGGAATATATCCTGTATATAAAACTGATTTGTCATAATCTGATAGCTGGGTAGGAAAGGAGGTGCTGGGACATGGAAAACTTGTAATGTCTGGTTGGAGACCTGCATTATATGAAATTGAAGTAAAATATTACCTGAGTTTTTTAAAATGCCTGTGAGTGAAGTGTTAGGCTTTTAGTGAAAAGAGTTGTAAAGGTAAAGTAATAGACTTTGTGGTGGACTTTCATGAATATACATATATAATAATATCAGGAATTATTCTTTAATTGTCTGAATTATATTAGCAATGCAAAGCTAACTGTAGGGCTATTCTTAACATCACAGAGATTAAGGTGAAAACTTTGTAAATGCCTGTAAGTCTGTTTCTGAAAACATTTGGTTTCTCTCTCTGGTGGCCTTTGTTAAGCACATCCTCAGTGTGTATCTGCTGACATGTGTAATGACAGTGGGTCATGCTTGCTGATTTGCTTTATTCTTGATTTTCTGTTAGGAAGGGTTGTTTTTGTTGGTTTTTTTTTGAGAGAGGGGTCAGGTTCTGGATAAAATTACTCACTCTAATACCAGGAAAAGAAAAAGATAATGATTAGTTCATCCAGAATTCGTGACTTGCCACCTTCTAGAAATGGAGAGAAGATGCTCATGGTTCAGTTCAGCACTCCCTGAGAAGTTATTATGCAGTATAAATGTATATGTTTCTAGTACCAAGAAACACACAGCAATCTTTAGCTGTGATTGTTTTCATTCCTTTTTAAGAAGATATAAAACCCTTATGCTTGCAATAAATATTTCGAAGTTGCTTGTGTTTGTAGTTTTTCTAGTTATTAATTCTTGCTATTTGTCTATTTTTCCTTTGTACAGAACCAGATATGCTCTTAGTATAAAAGGTATATATTCATAAGAAAGGTTTCCTGTCAAATATATCTCACCAAAATTATATTATAGCAGTACAATTACTTCTAACTAAGTAGAACTGTAAAAAAGGATGTAATTTATAAGAGGAGTTGTGGCTAATTTGTGTATGTGTGAAAGGAATGATGAAAACTCTAAGATTCAGGGACACTCAGCTATCATTTCCTTTGCGAGCCATGATTCATCATGGATGGATGGATGATAATACACATCAAGTTTCATGGAACAGTCTTTAATTTTAATCACATCTAGTAGTAGTGCACCTATCTTATTTGCAGAGATTGTATGGTGCTTGTTTAAAATTGGGATTTAGAAGCATAATAGTGCCTTATTTGTTACAAGGTAATATAATTATTCTACAAGTGATTGCTTTGACAGATCTGCCTCATACGAAGTGGGTGAGTAACTTGCCAAGCACTTTTGTTGATCTTGGTAGTTCTAAGAGTCCTAAGAAAAGCCTGAATATCACTTGCTTCCTAGATAAGTGATAGACATCAAGAAAAGTTTAAATACTAGGAAACTTGGGATGAAGAGTTTGAGGTAGGTAAGGTGGCGTGCTTTTCTACTAACTTGAGGAACTGAAAAACTGCAGAATCCAAGTCAGTCATCCAGAATATAATCAATTTTAAGAAAATTAAATTACTTGTTTCTTATCTTTGGAGAGTAGCCATGATTCCGAATGGCTGAAACATTTTTAGGGTGATACTTGAGAGGATTAATTTTTAATTCTTGAAGAGATTTTTATCTAGAACAATGTCTACAGGAAATAGGTCTCTATTCCTTAGTTTAGTTAATTTTCAGAAAAAATATCCACTCTTAAAAATAGAAGACCTGTGCCTACAACTCCAAACCTTCTTATGCTGTGGTAGTGGTTGAATGAGTTGAAGCTCATGACTGGAAGCTGGTAGCATTAGACCTGTGTGAGTGTATACACAGATATTACACATTCATCTTAACAGCAACCCTGATGAAAGAGAATATGTGAAGATTTACTTCAGTTCAGGCAGTTTTTTTCCAGGCTGGAACAACTTATTAGCACTGGACTTGACTTGTGTGTCAGCTTTGAAAATGGAATATAATTTTTAATTATTATTAAAATAAGTACTTTTAATTATTTCTCATCAGTTCCATATTCTGTTTTAGCCACTTGAATGCTAATATTATCTATAAATTATATATCCTCTTGTTGCTTGGTGGTCAGAGTGTTTATGCACTGGAGATTTGGGCCTTTGAGGATACAAGGTATTAAAATGAAAATGACAGATTCCTGGGGAAGCATTGGCTTTATGGCATGTAGTGTGTTGCACTGCAAGGAGAAGGTAACTGGAACGGATTCTCAGCTGCTGTCTTTTTCAGAGAGACCAGGCTGCTGTCTCCACAGTATTTCATTCAGTTCAGAGTCTGCTTCTCAATTTCTCTTAGAGAGTAAGGTTTGATGCATACTGGAAAGACAGACTGAATTTAAGCTCTGTTCCACCATGCGAAGACTGTTAACCTAAAAACCTAAAATGTAAAGGATGTTTTCCTGTATGCAAGTAACATTTTCATAATGCCTCTGTTAAGAACTGATAATATCTTATATTTCAGTGTCTTAGCCAATAGGTGGTATTAATTCAGGATTTCTTGTGTTTTTAAATTAGAAATTATGGAAAAATCGGGTGAAGAAGGAATGCCTGATCTTGCTCATGTTATTCGTATTTTAACTGCAGAGAATATCCCTAATTTGCCACCAGGAGGTGGTTTAGCTGGCAAGTGAGTACAGTACTGGAATTTCTTGAATTGTTACTGACGCTTTCATTTGAATGTTTTAAAGTTTTCTTACTGTAATAGCTATACTCAAATCAAGTTTTTATATTTGATGCAAGTTAACCTTTTGCAATATATAAACATTTGTGTCATGGCTCCCATTCCAGAATGGTAAAGAGGAAACACATAACCATATTGTGGTACATACCATACTAATTTATTATTTCCATATGGCCATTTAAAAAAATAAAAATGGATTCTTGGCTTTTTACTGCTTTACATTTGTTAAGAGTTATCAAACAATGTGAATATCAAAATACCAGGAGATCAGTTTTCCTCATGTCATGTTTGCCCAACCACTTCATGTCCGTTATGAATTTGGAACAGTACTTATTTGCTCAGCAAACGTTCTCATAAGAAATTGTTTTTGTTTGTTTAGTCTGAAACTGAATGGTAGATAACTGAGAATATTGAACTAGATTATGCATCTTAAAACTTAACAGGAATATATTGGTTTTCTGGGGTCCCCAATGGTGATGTTCTAGCAACCTATAACTTAAGGATTTTAATGAAAAGAATTTAGGATTGCATAAACAATTGTTAATCTGGAATTCCCCAGACTGTAGGAGTCATTATTGTTCCCTGGCATAGAGCATGTTGTTTCTGGAATATTCATATTTTACAAAATACAAAGTCCTGTTCTCTGAGCATCTGTGTGTGTGTGTACATCTATTTTCATTGCATGTACTTGTTAATGAGTACTGTTTGCCATGATTATATCATTCTAGCCTTGGAAATATCTGTACATTCTGGGCTTGTTTCTCCACTTGTGTGTATTCCAGGCATTCAGAGAAATTTTGGTGTGCCTGTTCTTCTTTGTGCCTCCCAACTGTTGTGTTCTGTTGTTTCACTTAATAATAACTACATCATGTACTGCTGTAGTATTCTGGACTCTTGACATATAAATTTAATTTGTTGTGATCCAGGTTACATTTTTCATGGACTTGGTTCAGAATTTGCATTTTGGTACCTTTCTCTTTATCTTGACTCTTAAAGTCCCCTGTCTTCAGGGGTGTACCTGCAGTTTCTTTCAAGAGACTATTACACAGTATTAAGAGACTTGTTCTTGGCCTTCAAACTTGGTACAAAGGCAGTGATGTATGTAAGTTCATTTTATTTGCAGGAAATTAATGGAAGTCCTGGAAAAAATACTACTACACAACCCAAATCCATGTACTGTGTAACTTAAAATTTCTGTCCTAAAAAGAGAATATTCTTTTTCTTGAGTTCATTACCCTGGGATGTTACCGGGTCATGAAGAAGTTACACTTTGTCCTTGTGTTTGAACTCCAAGACCTGGCTCAAATCTGGTTGCAAAAAGATCTTTGGCTGTCATCCACGGTTTTAGCACCAGTTAAAGTAGCTCCCAATTTTTAGTACATCTGAGCTGGGGAAATGCAATAGTGTTATTATGACTAGAGTATTTTTGCAAACCTTAGGACCCCCTTAAGTGCTTACCCCCTTACAGTGCTCCATTTATATTGGCACTGTAAAATTCCTTCCTTCAAGCTTCCCACTTATGTAGAAGCCCCTGCTGGCCCACTCTTTTGAGACAGATGTACAAGTGTCAACTCTGCTGTGGTCAGCTGATGGCGCTGTTATATCTTAAAAAATCCTACTCTCCAAAGACTTTTCTGGCTTGACTCCAATCCCCTTGTGATTTCAAATGCTGCCTCAAGAATGAAGGTTTGTTGCTGAAGTGTACAAAAGTCCTGAGCTACTCTGACACCTGGGCCTTAGTTCCACTCAGTATCTTGCTCCTGAATTTTCCCATCAAAGAAAAGCACAGAAAAATGCTTTTCATGCTAGTGAAAGAAAGAAAAGTGAATTTAAAAAAATGGGTAGTTCCCAAGGAGCAGACTTTCATGTCTGTTTAAATCCATTGCAGTGGCTGCTCCTGGTTCTGTGGCAGTCTTGATTGGACTGACCTGGTGTTTTCTGTTCCATTGGAGGTGCCTTTGTTTTAAGTAATACATTTAGTCAGAATTGTGCCATTCCTCTGTCATCTAAATGTGGAACTAAATAGAGAGAACCCTTTCCTCTGTCATTGACAAAAAGATTTAGTTTATTTTCTCTACAAAAATCTTCCATCAATCCCAATGGATCCCGTACTACTTCAGATATGCAACTTTTCCAGGTTTCTTAAATATGTTTAGAAGGAGCCTCAGCAAACTTGTAGCATCCTCTGTATTCTGGGGCATTTGTTGCATTGAGAGCCATATTTGAGACATTTGCTGCTGATTTGACATTTGATGCCTTTGTGCTCTTTTGAAGAGTCAACAATTGGTGCCCCTCATTCTGTAAGACACAATTTTTAGAGATCTTGGTCACTTCCAGACTTAAGAGTCTTAGTCCACTTAGCTGTTCTTTTTTGTTGAAGCTGTCAATAACTTTGATCATATTTATTGTAGCTGTCTGAATGTTTTCCTGTTTTAACTTTGATTTGAAGATGTGAGTACATAACCTTTTTTGCATCAGAAGTCTGTGTATATGGTGGGTTTTATTTTTTGTGAAGTTTTTTGTGCTTATTTTGACTGCCTGTGAAAATCTGTCGTTAAATGGCACTGCTACAAAAAGAGTCTGGCTACTGGCTTTTGTGTTTTAATTTCTACAGCGTGACTAGACAATAGAAAACACATCTCAGAGGTTGTCCATTCTGCATACTGCACTTGAAAATTTTGTAGGCAAGTTGTAACCTGTGTATATATAATAAAGACAGGTAAAAACTTAACAGTCTTCAAGTTCCACATCCAGAAATAAGGCAAGAACACCAGCAAAATTGAAGACTTTTTTATAACCAGCAAAATACAGATTTAAATGTTATTCTTTACAAAATATGACCATGCAGCTCTAAAAAGAGGTGGACCATGGAGAGGTAAGGTAAGAAAGTGGTTTTACTTTGCAAATCTTGATTGGTTGCTAGATCCTCAAATTCTTACTGAAAGTGAGTAAGGACACAGAGTGGGTTTCTTCTTTTTAAAAGGCAGATTAGAAAAAAAATACCTACTCTAATCAAACTTTTCTCAATGTTTTGAAATTCTTCATTTTGCTTAATTATTTTTAAAACTTCTCTTTTTAGGCGTAATATTATTGAAAATGTGTATACTAGGCTGAATCCACACAGAGACAATGAGGGGGTAAGTTCCTGTTTTGATTGCTACTTTGTTAATGTGAACATCAAAGTTGTCATACATTAAACAAAAGTGTTCATCACTAGGAATAAAGAATTAGAAATACAAGATACATATTGTAGCATACTGCAAATTTTTACCTTGCTTTGGATGGATTTTATATAGAAGTTCTTCCTCTAAAAGACAAAAACTGACACCCAATTCTGAAAGACGTTTTAAACATCTAAATGACTGCCACTTTCTCAGTCAAACCTGTGATGCAACAGTGCAGGGTTTTTCTAAACTATAGTTTATAATTGTAAAAAATTAGTAGTCAGCAAATCTGTTACTTAACAAGCTGATATGTCTACTGTCAAGAAATGTAGTATGGGAGGAGGCAAACACACTTCCTCTTGTCTTCTGTAAGAAGGCCTTAGTACACTGAAAATAAAAGATTACAAGACTAATATTGACTATTTTCATAGCATTTACACTATCTTTTCATGTCATATCTCTACTGGTCTAATGAAAAGTAATTTTGGATTACTTCAGTTACGATTTCTAAAATGGCTTACATTCTTCCCATTTCCTACAAAGTTGAATTTTAAATAATATGTTGAAGTATGATTTGTTGTACCTCTAAACCTGATTATTAAGTAGCTCTTAATATTAGTGTAAGTAATAGCTGGTGTTTCTATCAATTGTGGTTAAATTTGTTTAGAAACTGTGGAAAACTAAAGAACTGATTAAAAAATCCGTGCTTGTACACATCATTTCCTGTACAGTTTGTAAACTGTTTTGTGGAAGTACCATTCCTATTCTATTTAATCCTTTTTAATATTTTTATTCTGAGATGGCTACAAAGCCCTCAGTCAGGTAGTTATTACAGTGAATGGTATTGCGCTTGAAATACCTTGAAATTGTCAATTGTGCACCATGAGATGCACAGTCTCACCACAATTGTTACTGTGTCTTTCCCATTTTTCTCTTAACTGCCTATATTTAATTTATTATCTTCAGTTAGAAAGCTTGTGTGGGTGGAAGGGGCCACTATTCTGTTAGTGTACAAATGGAGAAGAAATCTTTTAACTTCGTAAATTTTTAGGATTTGTTCCTTTGTCTAGTTTGAAAGTGATAGGATATACTTTTTTCATTTCACTTTCAAGAAATTGTGCAACGGTACCCCAAACCCAGATACACAAAATTTTCCTGTTTTCAGCTTCTTTGGTCCTTTAGGAAATTCTGCACCTCTGTCAGCCTGCTACTATGTCTGTATTTAGCCAGAACTTTGCTTGCTTTTTGGGGAAAAGTTACTGGCATATGGGGCTTATTTAAAAATTAAATAAAAATTAAAATAGCACATGTTTTACAAATTAATTGGTATTTTAAGAAAAAACCCTGAAAGTTCGTCTAATGGTTACATTTTAGAAATCTTATATGACATAATTGCATTTATGATGCACCTATTCTAAGTCTAGCTTTACTTCTCAATAGCCCTGCAAGTTTGCTGAAAGTGCTAATATGCAGTACAGCATCCATTTGTCTATTGGCTCCTTTCCAGAAATGTTTTTGCATCATCCATTTTAATTTAATAAAATGAGGTAGCTAACCTAAATATGCATTTTGCTCATTAAAGGATATACCATTAACAGCTTTGACATCTCTTGCCATTAAAATCCCTGAATAGTTGGTTTGGCTTTTAATTTGGTTTCTTTAAAAAGATATTTGAACAGTATATTGCAGTCTGCTTCCTACATTTTTCTTATGTTGATACAGAGGTGCAAATCTCAAATATGTTTTAAATAGAGTGGTTTAAATTCTAGTTTGATCTTGTGATAGCATGTCATTTGCAGTCAGCACCTGTGGTGAAGGATACAATTCCTGTTTGCATCTTCCCAGCAAGTTATCTTAATGTCCTTGAAGTGGATGGATCTAGTGGGTCTCATCTCTGAGACGATGAAAACATGACTTCCTTGCTGGTCTTATTCAGTTTTAGGTGTATGTGTGGTGATTTTATAGCCTTCTGAATTGGATACTGTAGTGTCCAGAGATATAAAGGGAAGGACGCTGTTCAGTTATTCAACATCAGACTCTTCAGCATGTCTACACACATTGGTAATGTTGCTACACATCTCACATTTAAGCAGGAAGCAAAGGTAGGAAAGAAACATATAGTATATCCCAATGATGACATTGCCAAGTTGAGATTGAAATCTGGCCAGTGATGTTTCTGTTTTAATTAGTATGAGGCAAGAGCAGATGTTCATTTGAAAAATGAGGTGCTAGAGACATGGATGCTGAGCCTGCAGAGCACAAAGGTACACTTGCACCTGAGCATCTTTCCCCGTGTGTAGTTAACAGTGCACCCTTGTCTACTGAGTGTGGGTGCTGTGCAGAATACTTCCATTACTGATTGGAAACGCTGCCTGTGGCAGTCATCTTCCATCTTATGCTTGTATATATGGCTAAGCAATTTTTGTCATGGCAAAATAATAATATAGTTAGTTGCTAAAATGTTAATGCAAATGACTAAAAGAAATCCCTCCAAACCATACAAACAGCAACCCAAACAATCAGATTAAGTTTTGCAATTGAGAATATGGCTTCCTTCTAAAGACTATACATTTTAGCATCTAGCAATTTTAAAATAGTTACCGTGAGTTCCTGTGAACTGGATTGTAATAGCTTTGCAAATTAGTTCTTAGTATATAAATTAAAACCTTGGTTGTATCCCTATCTAAGTTAGCTTTGTTTTACTCAGCACTGTAAACATTTCAGGTAGTGTTGCACTTAGATTTTTTTGGGGGTTTTTTTTTGGGGTTTTTTTTTTTTGGGTTTTTTTTTTTTTTTTGGGTTTTTTTGTTTGTTTGTTTGTTTGTTATCCAAACTAGTGATAGTAGATTTTTATTCTCCACATGTATGTTTTCTGAGAAACCTTAACATGGAGCTCAGGTAAGGAGATGTCATGCAGAGCAAGAGTCTGAGAAATAAAAGAATCTTTACTATAGCAGTATTCACAGATCACTAGTCTGTCTTGAGGGTATAGCAGTCCTAACTTTTTTTTCTGCTAGGAATCTCATCAGATTACAAATATTATATAAATCCAGGGCTGGAGAGAGCCCTGCGCTGTAGTCACAATGAACAACTTTACCATTGTTTGAACACAGATTTCTGCTGTAAATGTGGTGGCTTGTGCCTTTACAAAAAGGAGTGAAAGCACAGAAATCTATTACGTATTGGGTCCTGATGCTTCCAGTTCTTTAAAGGGAATTTAAGAATGTATTCATAGCTAAATAGTAGTTACCACTGTGATGTTACAATACCACTGAAGAGTTGTTCTACTTCCTGTGTTAAAGTGCTAGTCTTTCTCTGTGACTCTACTTCTCTGACAATTTTAATTTTTTTATGTGTTCCAAAGACTAGGAGACTACTATTGATTAGACCACTGTATGTATATATCCTTAAAGACAAGAGGCAATGTTAAAATCACAGTGGCTGTGTTAATAGTTCCAGTGGCATATGCTTAAAGCTGCCTTTGAGCATCTTACTTGGAATCAATCGTATTGCTCTCGTTTTTACTAATACACTCTGGCAGTTGGCAGAACCAAATCATATGCCATTAAGGCTGCTACACAAAAAAAAATGTAAATGGACACAACTCTTGCACCATTCTCACAACATTGTAAACCCAGTCTTTAATACATAGCAGCCCTTTTCATACACATAAATTAATAGCACAGAATTTGTGTAAAAATTGTGAACGCTCATGTTGAATATAGCTAGCACAAATTTATTCTTGATTTTATGGCCAGCAGCCCTTCAGTTGAATTGAAATGTGAAGGAAGGCAAATGCTACCTTGTACAGTAACTGTAGTTTTCAGGAACCTGTTCTAGCCACACATCATTAGAGTGAAATCTCTGTCTATATAGTATATAATATATAAAAAAGGCAGTTTCTGTCCTACAGTCTGTGGGGTTTCTTGTCTGTTAGCACTGAGGCACACAAGGGGAGCACAAAATAGCCTGCTGTAAAATAGGGTGCAACACCATGCAGGATGTGAGTTTGAATGTCAAATGCTAACAGCATTGCTAATTCAACTCCTACCAGCATTTGAATTGCTTAGGAGCGTCAGGGCTGCTATTATATTGCTTATTGCTTTTACTCTTCAGTGTTGCATGGAGAAAAATTATTCACTTCAGTCTGCTAAAGGAATTTTTAAAGATCTTGGTATTGTGAAATGTGGAAATTTCAGGGTGTTTGTGTGCTAATGTCAACCTCAGAGCAAAACTGATGCAGTAGACGAAATATGGAATTTAAATGTTCTCTGAATTTTAAAAAACTGGAAGTCTTCAGCTATGTTGCCATGTTTAATATTAGCTAGGCATAAACATAACTCAGGGTTTTTCTTGTCAAACCAAGAAATGGGATACATCTCTAGCCTCTTCTTGATGCCCTGGGTTTTTGCTGCCATTGTGCTTGTAAGGTATTAAAGCAGTTCCATTTCATACATTAAAACTACCTCCTTTATTTTGCTTCTCCTTACTGTTCTCTTGAGGAGAGTATTCTTGAATATTTTCATATTTGAATGTGAAAATTCTAGTATATGGGAGTCAAAACATCTCAAACTAAGACCAGCAAACTGCTGTGAAAGTATGTCTCATTTCCTGAACAAATTAAACTTCGAGGGATGCTATTGTATGCAATAATACTTGTTTTTGTGGTAAAATTTGGCCCCATTTTAGCTTGGATTGTGCTAGTCAGTCTTGGGGCTTTTACTCCAGCAACATTATATAGAGCATGCAAAATCTTATCTTTGATCCCAAGGTATTTTCTCAATACTGCTATTAAGCTTGTAAAGGAATGACAGCAGTACTTGTAGTTTGGAAGCTTTTGGACTATGTGACAATAAAATGAGGTCAGCATGAAAAAAAGGCAGTCTGGATTGTGCTTCCAATGTCTTGCAAAATCTGCCAGCTTCCAGAGATAGTTTCATTTGTCTAGATTGATAAGTTGCTAGATATTAATAACTTAAAATGTACTATTCCCTTAAAGCAACAGTACTGCTTTAGCACGTGAAAGTGAAAATACCTAGTATCAGTGTCAAGGCACTGTAGCAGATGTGCTCCTCTATCACCAAAAAACACAACATTTTTTTCAACAGAAGGCTTGTAACCAAGCAGATCACTTGCTGAGGAGACTTCCATTCCTTAACCAGCACTCAATACTCAGATTTCGTGCTGTAGATTCTTACGTTTGACATTAAACAACTGTTCTACCTGCGAATTTTTCTAGGCAGTACACAATCTGCCCAAAAGTGTGTCTTAAGTTGTTCAAATACCAGCATTCCCTGTGCTCATGGGTAGCTGCTTGCTTCTTTTCTGGCAGCATCATGCATGCAAAAATCAGAGTGTTTACTAAAACACTGAGCTTTTATTTTGATGTGATGCTTCAACTAAACTGCTGTCAATAGGGAGATCTATTCTCTGAGTTTTTCACAAAACTGTGCAGAAATTCACAATTAAATATATTGACCTGGTGGCTAAAGAAGCTTAAATTTTCAAAATTTTCCACTGATAAATGACCAAATTTGTGGGGGCTATAATCTGTGTTTATCAAAGACGTTTGAAATAAGGATGGTGTTAATTAAGAGGAGGTACTTTGAGTCAAAATGAATTGAAATTATTAAAAATGTTAGTTTCATAGTTATAATTTCTTAAATTATGTTGTTTAAAAGGATGAACTTGACATAAATTGTTCAAAGTTTTATGTTGCTATTAAGGTATTTTACATTCAAATAGACAGATGTTTTCTCAGTTTGGAAAAAAAAAAATTTGGTTTTTCGGGTTGCATTTTTTTTTAAATGTGGTTAGAAAATCTTCTAGTTTAACTACTGATCTTTTTGGGGTGTTGAATCTCAACCGAAGGAGCCCGGCGCGGCCGAGGAAGGCGGAACGCAGGGGAGGTTGGTGGAGGCGCTGAGGCAGATGCGGATTAATCATAGGGGCAACTACCGCCACCTGCTGGAGGAGATGCTGGCCGGGTACCGCCTGGCGCAGCTGCCGGGCCCGGGCCCGCCCGAGGACTCCGCGGCCGCCGAGCCGCCCCCGCCCCGCGCCGGCCCCGCAGCGGCACCGGCCCCGCGCCCGGCCGCGGGCAGCGACCAGAGCGGCGAGCAGCACTCCTGACACTCGCAGCGAGCTAGCGCTGCGCTTCACCGCCGCGGCTTCCAATGCTTAGATCGCAACCTTGGGCGCTGCTAGCCTAGAAGACTGTTCGGCTTTACTGTAGTTATGTGTACAGATTGTTCATACAGAGCTCTTAGTTACTTACTTACTTCCTTAGAAGTTCAACTGCTGTGGGATATTACAGTAATTGCATCCTAAGTTGTGAAGCAAGATTTAACCTCCCATCTGAGATTTTAATTTTCTTTTTTCAAATCCTGTGTCACCATCAACAGGAATCTCACATGAGTATGCTAAAAGGCATTTTAAAACTTTTTCTTTTGAGAACATTATTAAATACTAGTTTTGATGGTATATGTTTGCTCATTGTAAAGTAATTTACATCTTAGTTGTATCTTTTGTGCAATTTAATTGAATTATACAAATTCTTCAGTTTCATTTTTTTCCCCCAGCGTCATGTACTGCATGCGTCTGTTTGGTTTGTGTGTAGTTTCTATAACAGCTGAATTACAAAAGCTGTTACATTTTAGGTTGTAACTTATGAAATGTTTGATTTTTATTTTTCAGTTTAGATTGTATCCAGTGTTCATCATAACTACTGATTTTCTAGAAAATGGTATTATTACTTCTCAGGTTGTAGCATAGCATATATCCAGAAATGAAAATGTACTTTAAATTTAGTACCTAGTGTCAAGTTACAATAATTTGTTATCAAATGAAAATAAAGAACATGCTGTGGAATAATATCTGTATGCATATTGACTCTTTTAAGTGAGTAATAAACTTTCTTTTGAAGCATTATTCTGACATGACTTGAAACTTCTCATAACTTCCTGATGTGAACTCATGGTGTTCATTAGTTTCTACAAAGCTTTGGTGATTTTGGCTTTGTAGCATTCATCGTAATCCTGTATTTGGGCAACATTTCTCAGGTTCAAGCTAAACATCAGCCGTATAAATGAATAAACCATTCTTCTAAAGTTTGCCTTCTGCCAAATCTTTTCCTTGTCTCTTGGGGTACAGCACATACATATGTGTCCATTTGGGTAGGTTGGTGATAATACTGGGACTTTGCAGTAGTGGTAGCTCATCTATTAATAAGACTGGAAAGTTTACGTCAGTTGTCAGTTCATAACATAACATTTGCACAAAATATAATTGTTCAAAATAGGTACAGATATCACTGCCTTAATGAAAAGGACCCTGTGAAAATTTCTTTTGGACCGGGAATACCTGAGAAGCTGAGTTCCGTAGTATTTTGTAGAGCTTTTTTATTGTTTCGTAGTCCACAGATGTAGTATGTGTTGGTAGTTGTGATACAGTACAATTTTAGGTAAATCATGGTTTTAAATCATTCTGCCATAAGAGCTTTACTGGATTCGTGTTTTATAGAAGTAAATTCCATCATGATGTTGACAAACAGGAAACATTTGTGTGTGGAAGTGGGCAGGTATGGAAAACAGGGAAAGTGTTTTCTGTCTTACGCTAGTATTCCTCATAATTATGCCACTGAAATCCAAAGTGCAACAAAATGTTTTCATGTATATTGGTGAGTAGTAATGTTTCTCCTCTTCTTTTCCTGTAGGGTTCTGGAGATCTAGAAGATCCGTGGTAGCCTTACAAATCTGCTAAAATGCTTTTGATTCTGAAAGGGGGAAAAAAACTTTTAAATCTGATTTCTTCAATACAAGGGAAAATTTCTGGTGGATTTCCAACATTTTGTGAAATGGGCAGAAAGATATTAGAATTTTCCATCATTTGTTCATTTTTGTGTTTTCTGATATTGCCACTCTTAGCATTGCCTGTACTACAGTATTTTTACCAGCCTCAGGCATACTGATTACATCTGTAATGAACTTTGGCCCTAAAAAAGAAAAGAAGGAAGGAATATGCTCTCAGCAGATCGGTGTATGTACCTGAGGTGCACGGGATTGTAGGTGTATTCTGAAGATACACTGTGGCTAAATGAAACATGCAACATACAAGCATGAGAGAAAGTACAAGTAATTGTTTGAGATGTTTCTTATTTCACTTTACCAAGTTGGAAGGCTTTGCAGCTCTGTGGCTTGGAAGTAATTTCAATTGGGCAATATGCTATCAGATGTGTTTTTTGGTTTCCTGGTTGTTTTTTTTTGTTGGTTTTTTTTTGTGGGTTTTTTTTTTTGTTGTTGTTGTTGTTGTTTTGTTGGGTTTTTTTTTTAATTTTCCAGTTTTACCTGTATTACCAGACCGTTAGGTTTCCCTGCAGTGTCCAAATTGTGATACGTTGCCTACTGCTTGCTTGAAGATAAGTGTATTTGGCAATAATATATGAAGATTCTAGGCATCTAAAACCAGTAAGAATTTTACGCATGTGTACAACACACCCTTCAACTCTTGCTAGAGAAAATCTTTTTTAAAAAAACCAAACTGGTGAATTTATAGTTAGTAGTGACTTGCTTTGACATCTCTCACAGCTGCAGATTTTTTTAAAAATGCTGAAAATTTGCCTTTATTATAATGTAAATTGTGATTATTTTTTTGTTCTATATGTGGTTTTCTATAGTTTTTTGATTTTTTTCAGCTTAAGATACAGACAGAAGTCTTGTGTAATATGGGTATAATTTTTAATTGTTTGCATTATTTACAAAGTTCAAATTATCACTTTGAGATTACTATAAATACACTTAAAATTATCTATTTTAAATTAAGAAAATATTAGAGATATTTTCATGGGTTCAATGACCTTTCATTTTATAAGCAATGGGCATGGTACAGAGTGGCTGTCATGTAAGGTACTTGAAGATTCTTAGTTTAATTCTATTTTTGCAATAACCTTGACTTTTTTTCTGACTTCTTTGAGTTGTGCATGTAATGAGTCCAGTAAATGCTGAAAATGGGGAAGAGTAAAGTATTTATCTAAAATAAAAGCTATTGGGGAGGGGAAACAATGAATGTATCCATCTGTACATGATTTACATGCTGTGGATGCCTTGTAAACATTTTCCTATTTGTTTAAACTGTGTTTCAGCGAGGATGTAACTGCCCTTGTGTGTAGTTTTAAGCTAATGACAGTCATCAACTGGTTTTGTGTGAAATTAAATTCATGGTATTTTTCTGTAACTTTATCCCCATGGTGAGTCTGTAAAAACCACACGCTCTTTCATACTGATGCCGAAGGCCAGCTTTTCCAGTCATTTTGATTCACTGTGTATCTGATTTNGTCTAGAGAGGATTATTGCCACAGTATATTTTATTTATTCATTAGATTTTAGCCTTGTAAGTTAAAGTGTTTTAAATGATGATGTTAACAGGTATTTGTCCCTTTACTGGTTTTTTTGGGGTTGTTAAAAAGTTAGGGAATGAAGAATGCAAAATGGTTTATTGTTCAGACTGTCCGCTCTGGTCCAACCCTGTACTGATAGTACCTTCCCAGTATGATATTGTGATGTTTCATACAATACAGTGAACATAACCAACTTGTTATCTTCAATAAAGGATTGCTAAAACAGTGTGACATGCTTTCTATTTTCTTGGGAAGGACTTACTAAGAAGATGCAAGTGTTCCATATAAAAAGATAAGTCAGTGAGATTTATAAGGTCTCTTAGTAGATGGATTTCTGTTTGTTCTGTAGCAGATGTGCCCCTTCTTCTCGGAGAAGCACAAGTCTCAAAGTGGGCTTCTCTGTGGGAGTAAGGAAAGGACAAACAACATTAGGTGCTTCTAGGACAAATCAATGAGTTCATCTGGAATCTTAGTCTGGCTATGGGAGAGCATTCATTCGAAGACTAAAAATTCAGGTTAAACTTTTTGGTCAGCTTATTTCTTGAAGTTTCTTAAAGATCTGAGCTTAAACCTATGACATTTCACTGTTGCACAGTTTTGAATAGAAATTTCTGTGATGTTTCATGTTAGAAGTTTTACAGATTTTTTTTTTTTTTTTACTTTTACAGATCTTTTTTTCCACCTTACTAATGTAGTTTTTTAGCTGAGTGGAAAAGAACGGAATCCTCCATGATTTGATACTGCAGGGTGTTAACCTGCATGAACAGTTAGAGTAACTACAGAATAAACATCTTTACAAACAGCCTGAAGATTTTTGGGTCTACAAATCTGTAACTTCTTTGAACTTCCTTATTGGATTTGATTGTACAGCATAACCCTAGCATGCTTTCTTCATGGGCTACAGTTTTAATGCCTTGTTCCACTGGTGAGACTTCTGGTACTCCATGGGCTCCAGTCCCATGAATACGTCTTGTTGTAGATTTTTTACGTTAAGTGGCTAATCTCCCTCAAGTACAAGGATTTATGCTTCCTTGTTGAAGTGAAGCATACACACAGGTTTTTCAAAGAGAAGGATAATAGCTTGCACAGCTACATCAAAATGTAAATCAAGACAGCTTTTTTTCCCCTAAATTATCACTACTTGCCGTTCATGCATCCACTTGGTTGTGAATTCTAGTTATTTTTTCAGTTTAATTGAAATACTGTGCAGATTTCAGCAGCCTGGGAGAAACTTTTGCTTGTTGACTTTGTATTTTTAATGTGAGAAATCTGAATGAATGATGAAATTTGTTCATGTATTTGACATAACTTGTCAATGTTTTAAAATTACATTGTCTTAATTTGGTACCCACCTGGTAACTAACACAAAGATACTTATGTAGAAAACTGAGAGTGGGAAGTACCTCTTCAATGAGGTCTTTCTGTTTTGTCAAATTCGGCTGGATTTCATTTTTATGACTTCTCCTGTAACAGAGGCAAAGTAGTCCATGGTAGTTCTCAGATCTCCTCTCTGAGCAAAATAAAGATCTGTTTTAACTGCTCCTCGTTAACGTGTTAAATGGAATATGAATGGCAATGAAGTAGATGCAAATATAAGTGATGTCACTCTGTTCTCACAAGTCTTTTATTAGGGTTTAGTTACTGTGACAGTCTCCTCTTAATCGGCTGAATCTTCATGTGGCTATTCGAGCCTGCATGCAAACGTTTGCAAGACTTGGCCCAAATATCCGTATTTTTCATGGTCCTAAATGTGAATCTGATGCTGATGTTGCTATTTGGGTGGTTTTAAAAAAAAGCAAAACACAAAAGCAACAACAACAAAAGATCTAAAACCTCAAGAACAAACAAACTGCTACTTGTTGATTCTTTTAGCGCATTAGAGGCTGGCTATTGGTGCCTAGGTAGTTTCTTGGTATCGTGTGAAGTAGAGTTCAGTCAACCACTTCATTTCTGAGCTTTTGTGTATACTGTCAGCCATAATCACTGGCTTAAATCTTAAAAAGTAAAATTAGCCCCAGAAAACCAGTCTTTTTTTTTTTTTGGCACTTTGAGTGGAAATCAAAAGCAATAGGAACTTGAGATTGGTTACAGCATTGAACCAAATTGTAGACAACTTTTACCTCTTGAAAATGAAGCTAAAAGCAATGCTACTTAGCATTAGGTATAGGCCTACAATAGCAAAGGGAAAAAAAAAGGCCACAATACTAAGCAGTTTTTAATAATCAACTAATTTGCAGTTTGTTGGCTTGGGGATTGTGTGAAGGCTTGTTGCTTTTGCCTTTTTATAGTTCTTTTTTAGCTCTAAACTGAAAATGAAGTTGGAGGGAGCTGCACTGGTGCAGGTAAGCAACTCCATGGGAGAATCCCAGAGATGAAGGCAGTTGGAAAAAATCCACAAGAAAGGACCCAAAGTCACTGAATTTATGCAGTTTAATTCAGGTAAGTATGCAATTTATGCAGCTGAGGCTCCACCTCTCATGTCTTTGTAACCCGTTTTCTCTGTGTGCCAATCTAAATTTGTCCTTCCTGTGTTTGTTTGGGCTGTTGCTGTACAAACCTGACTTAGCTCTGCTTGGTTTGTGCTGTCTAATGTTTATACCTGGCTGCTTCTCTGTTGATCAAAACATGAGCAACTTTTGCATTATAGCATGACTATGCCTCTTGTGTTCAGCTCACTGGTGGTGCTCATCTCTCATTTCTGTCATTCACTCTGTCACTTCGCCAGTGCTGCTGTGCTTAGCTCTTTGTACGTCTGAAAGGTCATGTTCTCCCAAAGGCTTTGCATTTCCTTCTTCAAAAATCTTACAAGTTCTCCTTTGCTGTGATGTCTGGATTTAACTTAAGATGGATTTAAAGACTGACTGGGATTGCTGAGATCTTCCTTCTGATTCTGCCCTTGGCTTTCCTTATTTGTCTATATCCAGCTTGACTGGGAATTTTCAGAGAAAAAGTCCTTGCTGTGCTGATCATTGATTTCTGTGATTAGTGGTTGAATTAACATAACTAATGATTGCACCAGCACCTGCTTTTAAATCTGACAAAGACAGATAAGTGTTCAGGTCATGGGGGTGGGCTGATAGGAGAAAAAAAATGAACATTTTCCATCAGTTGTATAGTCTTTCTCTGAAAGCAGTTATCCTTCCCAGAAAAGGATGAAAAATACTGTAGTAGGAATGAATACATATTCTAAAGATCTTTTGCAACTCATTCGAACAGTCTTGTTGGACATAATGTTTCCTGTTGTCTCAAGTCTGCTTCAGAAATAACTTTGACCCTGTTTCTACTTTCTCAGACTCCTGGAATCTAAGGTGAGTCATGAGGAAGCTGAGTGTATGGTGCAGTACTGTTTAGTGTTATAAACCCTGCCCTTGACATTTAAAAAGCTGGAATCAAATTAATGAGACCCCTTGATGGCAGAAGCTCATCTGGTCTTTAAAATACATAAATACTGAGTTTTCTGGTGGCTTTTGGAATGTTTGGTATATGTGGGATATTTTTGAACAAATATTGTTCAGAGAAATTATGTGCAAATTTGTCAGAAAATGACCGAATGTGTCAAGAACACATGTAAAAAAAAAATGTCCTTTATCATTTTGAAAGAGTTGCAAAGCTTAAGTGAAAGAAATTGGACAGAAATTAATAGAAGGAAAATTCTCTCTTGTGACATAAAACACTACTCTTGGAAGTTAGCATCCAGGACTTAAAAAGAGTACCCAAAAATATTTGTGTATGTTATATTCCTTGCAAGACTGTTGTATTTTCTTAAACAAATCCCTGAATTATCTTTTTTAAAAATGTGCAAAAAGAGAAACTGTGGTGAAAATGCACCTTTCTATATTGATGTATTTTAGCTACTTCTTTGGGGGTTAAACATGTAGATTAGTAAATATCCTACTTTTAGAAGTTAGTTGGAAACTTTGAACTAAATGCATTTTAACTTTGACATAAATGCATACTTAAAGTGCATTGATGAAGAGATATTTCCCATTAATTTGTAAGGAAGCTTCTTAACACCATTCCTATCAAATTAATTGTAAATATTGTTTATATTTTGTTTGGCAGGTTACTCAGATACAAAATGGTGGATGCCTGCCTAATTTACATTATTTAATTGGTTGTTAATAGGGGAAACTGGATGATGTGAGGGGTTTTTTTAAATCATTTATCCAGTGGTCATCTTCATAAAGGCATCTAATTTTAATGGCCTTAGTATGTAAAGCAGATACATTTCCTAAGGTGTTTTTCCTAGTGTTGAAATAATATTTCAACACTGAGAGCAGAAAATGTATGAAATGAAACCAAAATACTTCTTTCAGCTCCAATAAATCTACATTTATGTTGGAAGGAGAAAGTTTTTGGAAACACTCTGCTAACACAAACAGTGTCAAGGTGTTTGGAAGTGTGATGCTTTGCAAAAACTTCCCAGTCTCTGCTCTTAATGCTTTTTATGTTATGCTGGCCGTGAAATTTTAAAATGGTGAAATATGTTTTACATTCATCTCTTCATTCCTACTTGTCCTTACCTTAAAAATACTTAGGAAGTTCCATGCTGCTGCTTCAGAGATTAGTTATTGCATTTAACTTCACACTCTATTTATTAAAAAAAAACCCAGAAGTCCAAGCATGGCAGTAAATTGCGGCAAGTTCTTTACTTGCTGCTAACATATTTCAGGTGCTATTTCTGTGAACTGGAAAGAAACCCCAAAACCCAACAAAATTTTATCTTTAAGATGTGACTTCTCATATGATCTTAGTAGCCTCTATGATTTGAACTGCATTAAATAAAAGGTTTTGTATTAAATGAAGGGAAAGGAGAAAAATCTATTCCAAATGGGTATTGTATTATCACTGACTTGAAGATGATGTACAGTTGTCTGCCAGTTCAGCCTGCAGTATTTAAATATTAGAAAGCTCCATCTTTGAAATGCAAGTAGGGTATCCACTGAGAATAAAAACAGTTTGCACTGCTCCCCTGTACAACAGTCTGTGCAACAGACTCCCAGAAAACATAGCTGAGCTAGCAGCATGTGAAAGCTGCGAGAGACTGCCTCATATATGTATGGAATGAAGAACAGAAATGTGCTTTAATGATCCTTGGAGGGGGGGAGTGGGTGTGTGTGATGCTTAATCACTTCTCTGAGAGTAGAGAATTGAGTGGGGCATTTAAATGCACAATGGGAATGCTTGCAGGGTATGGGATTGTTTTTCCCTGGTTCACTAGGATAAACAAGTGAGGTGCCAGAACTATTTTATGTAGATTTGCAATGTGAGATCTGGCACTGAAGAGCCCACCCAGTTCTGTGGACTCATGAAGTTCAAAATGGAAAGGCTGGTATTTGCTGCAGGTGGTGCTTTCTTCACCTTGCACCAAGCAGTGCATTCACCCACATGGCTGGATCCTTGAATGCCAAAACAAAACATTTACGCAGTGCTTAAGAGGGTAGTACTTAAGAGTTTTAGCAGTTTTTCTAACTTACAGGAAGTAAAGACTGTCTTCAGTTTTAGTTATTGTACATTCAGGTGAATATGAAATTAAGATGGCGTTCTGCTACCTGTGTCCACACTGACTGGTATATCTGGAAAATACTTCTTGTAGTTGTGGAATGTTTTCTTGATACAGAGGTCTGGTCTATGCTAGTCAGAGATCTCCTTCCCTGAGTATGGACCCTTGCATGTGCCAGCTGTTGCTGCACAGCATGCTAGGTCCTGAATTGAATAGGATTTTTTTGGTTTGAGGCTTGTCTTGGTTTGTAGGACAGGTGTCTGCTGAAGAAGGCAGGAGGAGCCTACCTTGGAATGAAAATTCCCTCTGAATTATTATAATTTTGAAATTTAAGGGCTCTCACACAGAGAAATAACAGTTCTTTATTAGTATAAATAAAGTATTTATATTTATTAGTATAAATAAAAAGAGCAAAACTGTAACTTAGTAGGAAAAATAAAATGCAGCAGTAGAAGAATACTGAGTGTCAGAATACAACCTGACACCCTGTTGGTCAGGGTGTAGGCAGCAGTTCAATTAAATGATGGCTGCAGTCCTCCTGAAGTGACAGATACAGTTCTGTTGAAGCAATGATCCTGTAGAAGGGTGTAGTTTTCCTCTGAAGGTCCAGTGGGGTTTAAATGGGTCTGGTCTTCTTCTGGTAATCCAGTGGAAAAGGCTGACTGTGGTGTTCCAAATCTCAGATTTTATCTAGATAGGAATGCTTGGCTCCTCCCCTTGGGTGGAGCATTTTACAATGGGATGATGTCATTTTATCAGTGAGACTCAATGGCCCAATAACAGAAGATATCCCCTGGAGGGAAGATGGAACGTGGAAGAGATGAAGAACACTGCCACACTTGGTTTTAACAGATGGTAATAGAATACATACTTTTGGTTACATCCTGCATTGCATCCTAAGGCAGGGCTTTTTCACAAAATGTGTGCTTTCAGTTCTTTGGTTTCACTTCCAGTGCTCGCATTGATTTTTATACACATTAATGCTGATGGACTGCTAATGGTCTGATGTGGAATCCAGGAACTGTTGGTCAGAAGCAGCCATTGTAAGAGCCTTGGGGTACAATTCAGTACTGGAGAGTGAATCTTTCTGTACAGACTGGAGATATTTGGTATGAACTGAGCTCTTCCAGCAGGAAATTATTTCTCAGGAGCACAACCTGTGTAGGTTTCATCGTGGAATACCTGCCACTAATTTGATACCTGTGAAAAAGCAAATTGTTTGCAGGAAGGCCTATCTTTATGCACTGAGAGAGACAGGGAGGGGGAGTAAATTTATATGGAGTACCATATCTGTGATACTGTGTGTGTAATTCCTTCAGGTGGGGAAGCTGAGGCACTGTGAAAAACTGTACATCCTATACCACCTATAGTATGGCAATAGGTGTGCTCATGCAGTGACAGCTGTTTGCTGACAGCCCCTTCCAATTAATTCTTCCACAGTAGGAAGTGCTTTGTGCTCAACAGACTAAAACCTGTTCCGCAGATTCCTATTCAGTGGATGTAAATTGTTGTCAGAGATGAGCCCTGGCAAAGGCCGACGTATCTGGTGGGGTGCTGTCTTTTTGGTAACGCAAAGGATGGATGCAGTAGTGATGTAGTGTGATGCCATTTTGTTTTAATTCTCCTTGGCTTCCTGTTGGGCTGCCTGGCTGTGCCATCTGTATTGTAGATCTCCCACTTCAGGGATGTTTCAGTAACACAAGGTCACTCTTGAGTTACAGTCATCTAGACTTCAGGTCTGCCAGGATTTAATACTGTGCTGAACCTCTCCAGCTCATACAAGGGGAAGAGCAAGGTCTAGGTCTCTTGCTGGGAAAGGTTTTGAGGAGTAGGCTGGAAAAGAAAATCCTTTGGAAGTTGTCATCCTCTAGTACAGAAATGAGGCAGATGAATGCCAAAAGGGGAAGAGTGTAAATTGAAAAGAGCACAATTAATGTGAGTGAGCTTCCTTCTGGAGAGGCAACAAACCTGAAGTTTGTTTTTCTATGGATTGTATGGAGTGTTTGACCCTCTGTGGGGGAAGCATCCAAACAGAGTTAGCGCTGCATTCTCTTGTTCTTGTAGCTATGATAGCAGCAGGAATTAGTGGATAATCGTTTTCATGAAAAATCGTGGGAGAAGCCAGCCTTGCTGATCAACCATTGAGGGCAGGGGCCGGGTGCTGCCTTCTCCTGAAACCTACCCCTGAAATTTCATGTGAGCCAAGCAGTAGCTAATTACAGCGTTTATAATGACATTAACCTTTAATCACATAGTCCATTAGTGGACTAAGAGCATTAAAAATGTAAAAAAACCCCCACCAAACCCTGTGTACAGTGTCCTGGGCAATTATGTTTTACCACCCCCAGGACTTCAGGCTGATGGCAGAAACTTCAGACATGTTCATGGTAAAAGATACTATGTCAGAAACTTGTTCCCCTAGACCTTCTCTCTCTTGACAGCTGCAGTCCAGGTCAAGGGAAGATTTTCTTAGTGCTGGGTGAAAGATAGCTTTAAAGGTCAGATTATCCATCAGTCTTGTGGGAGCTGCTGAGGTAAAGCTGCTGCTAAGGTGTCTGCCTTTTTTACATACCTGTAAATCTGGCCCTGATTCTGTAAATAATGATGTTATATTTAAAGTGCATTATGTCAGACTGGTTCCAGTGGCAACAAACCTTTTAATGAAAAAGCATAAAGCAAGAGAACTTTTTAACAATAAATGTCTTCCTACACTTAACACATTGGGGTGCATAATCACCCCTCTGCATGGTTTTTGGTGGTAATATGTGTGGTATTGAGGAACTGGCAAGCTACTTGGCATTTGCAGAGCATCAAACAGTAGATGACTAAGTCAGTCAGTGCATCTAAATAATTATATATAAGAAATACTTGTGAAAATTAACCCCTCCATCTTATAGAAATAACCATGGCAATCTGTGTGGAGATAGCAGCTATTACTGCCCACATACAGATTGGTTTTGTTTCCCTACCTAACCCTGAGGTAAACAGAGTAACTGGCACAGAATATAAAGTGTTTTCTTTACTATTTAATGCTTTTCAGTGGATTCTGCTAACACAGTTGAACTGGCTAGTTACTCCTGCTAAACTAAAATAGCTCAGGAGGGAACCATTTCAGAATTGCTTTAGAGCAAGCCAGATGCATAATGCCTGCATACATAAAATATATTTTAAAAGGAAAAAGTTAAAGCTCAGTGGGAATTGTTGGTGATCTACCTTTCTAAGATGAAGTTTACTTTATTCCTTTATCAAATAATTTTAAGGCAAGCAACTCCTCAGGATGAGGAGAGGAAAAAAAATAGGTCTGTAATAACAAAATACCTGTGTGGGTTTATTTTTAGTCTGTGAGGAAAATCATACAGAAGACAATACCAGATTCTTGGGTTTGTTCTCCTGGGCCTGTGGTAGTTGATCATCCAGACCTGTTTTAAGCTCCTTGGCTGTATATTTTCTTCTAGCTTTCTAGAGGAACTTTTAGGATTTAAGGCCCAGATGCCTACCCTAAGTGTACCTGTGTTCCACTGGTACCTGCTTGCGCTTCAGCTCTTCTCAGGGAGCAGCGTGGACCTGGTGTGAGATGTGACTGCAGTGTGGCTGTGAGCCTGCTCAGTCCAACTCTACAGACTGTGTGTTCACCAGCACTGCCACTTGGTAATTTCCAGCATGCCTTATGTTCTGTTTCAACCCCACAGTGATTGTGTCACTGGATCTTTTCATGCTCTACAGCCAGCGGAGATGGCACACGTGGATTCATCTATCCATGGCCTCCACCCTTGCATGCTGCATTTATCTACCAGAGCGCTATAATCCTTCTCTTTTCAGCCAGACACTTGGCCATTAAGACATGGTCTGCCCTACTTAAGGCATAAATAAGCCTTTAATGTTACTTGGGGATTACATAGGACACGAGGGGCTCTTTTGAAGGCACGGCTTTTGTACAGTGGGATTCACAGAGCAGGCTGCTCCTGCAAGATACTCGAATGAGGGGAAAGTAATGGTTTCCAAACGATGCGTACAGAGAGCAGTGGCAACTTCTGACTGGTGAGACACTAAATTGGCCTTTATCAGTTGTAAAACTGAGTGTGCCAAGGATAAGCTGCCTCTGTCCCTAGAACAAATAAACCTGTCCACACAGGAAATAATCATTAGAAAGTTTACTGGCTTAAAGAAAAGAGATGGGAGGGAGCTGAAACACTCACTTGGATCTAGTTTCCCCTTTCCAATTCCAGCAGTAATACTCGGCACCTGACTGTCCTGAGTCTCCTTGGCTTATGTGACCCATGCATCTGTGGCATATGGCTGTGTTTTGGCCATCATTTGCTCTTGCTCTGACTTGCTTTGCTGTTCTTGGGTGACTGAGAGAGCTTTTGTGTATGCAGGAAGACTTTGGCACTTTTAAACCTCTGAGTTTGGCGGGGAAAAAAGCAAGTTGGGGAGTACCAAGTCTTGAGGTGTATTTGATGCAGTCTAAAAATAATCAGTATTTACACATTCTCTACTTTAATTGCAAGTTAAGTCATTGAAACAAAGCAATTGAAATGGAGTGAGAAGTCACTGGCATTGCACTGAATACAAGTGTATGCCCTGAGTGCACAGTGCCTGTCTGGAAACTTTTACAGCTTACTGATATGATGATGTTAAGACTGTAGAGTCATTAAATGCAAGTGAAACTGTGTCAAATATTTCGAATAAATCACTTCTGGATTTCCTGGCAATACTGAATCACAGGCACTGACACTACAGCTGTTATCTCGGATGCTTCCACAGCTGCCTGACACTGCACAGGCTGAGGTTGCTGTCAGGCACTGCTGTTAAGAAGAGGAAGGATTAAATCTGTCAGCATCAAATACCTGTTCTTAGCTCAGCTACTGAAGAAATAACACATTTTTGAGTAATTTGAATATTGCATGCTGTATTTTTTACAGTCTGTAGTTTATAAACTTCTTTCACAGCTTGAGGCAAACATCATAAACACTTTTTTTGAATCACAACCCAGCCTTGTCTCCACTGCAGTTGTCCATGAGTTTCCGTAGGATCCTGACCCTATGGTCAGAGGTAGGAGTTAACTTTTTCAAATGATAGGGCAGCTCCTTTGCAATATTCTTTGTGTGTCCTTTGGTGTGCTGGGCAGGGGGCATTGGTGGGAAGGGATGTCTTGATGCTGACTTCAGGCACTTGGGGCTTAGGGCACACAGATGTGTACAAATGTGCATGTTTGTGCAGACTTTGCTTTTTCCTGCCTAGAGTAGTAGAAAAGGAGGGAAAGAGGGAGAAGGGAAAGGTTCTTTTCAGCATTTCTCTTTTTTCCCCCTTTTTTCCTTTTTTTTTTTTTTTTTTTTTTTTTTTTCCCTTTTAATGGGGGGATGGATTTTAATAGTGGGCAATGGATTTTTTTCTCTTGAATTTTGCTTGTGCCTGTGGAGAACTATCCTGTCCTGCCCCGGGGCTGGTTCTGGGGGGAGCAATCCACCCCATGTACCTGCTGTGAGTCACTGGATCGGTATGTACCACAGCAGTTGTTAGTGCTTGGGAGTTGGGGGTGGGCTGGGGTGGGTTATCTAAACTGAAAAAGACACAACCAGCCTTTGAATCTTTTCTTATTAGTTTGTGGTGTGTTTGGGCCAGTGGTTGCCAACCTTCATTCTCTTGCTGTTCATATTTAAATTACCCATATTCGGATTGCTTCAGGCAAGGGAGACTAGGACCAGTTTGGAAAGCTGCATAGTGGTAAAAACCTGAATTTCCCCCTCCTATCATAAGGAAGAGAAATGTGGTGTACTGGAGAGAGCAAGAGTAAACATAACTGTTCTCAGCTGATACCAACAATAGCTTTTTCTTCCCAGCAGAACTGTCCTTTCTTATAGCATTTTGTTATCTTGCTGAAGATGATGAATATGCAGTAAATTGTGAGCACTTTGACCTTTTTGTCCCTTTTTGAACTTTGACCAGTTGGTCAGGATTGATTATCAACCCAGAGTAGCTAATTGCACTGCTTCTCATTCCACTGAACAAAGGTGCTGTGGCCAGTCTCCAGGACAAGAACTTTCAAGTAAAACAGTTGAGGTGAAAGCTAAGAGCTTACCTATGGAGCTGAGTGAGAAGGGAGGTGTGGAGAACAATGGATTTGTTCAAAATGAGGCTTTTGAGGACAAGGAGATGGATACCAGTAGCCAAGAAGAAATGTCAAAAAAGTGCAGTGTTGATGTGGACCTGGTGGTTGTAGAGGACACAGTGCTGAAGCCTTATGCTGGGATGCCCAAGGAAGTCTTGCTGCAGTTCTCCAGCCAAGCCCGCTACAGAGTCACCAGGGAGATCCTCTTCTGGCTCATAATTGCTGGTTCTGTGGCACTTGTGTGCACTACGATTGCCATCATTGCTCTCTCTCCAAAGTGCCTTGACTGGTGGCAAGCTAGTCCTATTTACCAGATCTATCCTCGTTCCTTCAAGGACAGCAACATGGATGGGAATGGGGATCTGAAAGGTGGGTCAGTTTTCGTTCTTGCTGTGTAACAGTTGTGTGTGGATGTGTGTATATAAAAAAAAAAAAAACAAAAAACAGCGTAAGAGTACAGTCCAGTAGACGAAGCCACCTTTATGGAGAGAAGTAAGAAAAGTCAGGCAACATAAATAGCAACTCATGTTGTTGTGAATAAATCCAAGAGCTGCTTGCTCAAGTTAAGTCTAAGCAGGGAATTAGAAAGGAGATTGAGATGGTGCTGGGAGCAAGCAGCAGCACAGCTGCTACCACAGTCAGACTGAGGCCAGTTAGAAGGATGAAAGGTGCTGAGAACCTGGTCGTGTTTGGTGGCTGCTCTTCTTAAGGAAAACCAAATCTGACAATGAGGGGAGAAGGATGTGTTGTTTTCTTCATGGTCTAGGTGTTATCAGCTCATAAGAATGAGTGGAGATGGGGCCCCTGGTAGCAAGGAACCAATGCCACTTATCAGGGAGCTGAGACTGCCCTGCAGAAAGGCAAGGCTCAAAATGGACAATGCATTTCTAAACAAGGAATGATAGCCACACTGTACAGTACTGGCAAGTGAAGGGAAGAAGCTACTTCTGTAGTTGCATACCACAATAACATGTCAGAAAGATAAAGGAACCTTTGTACAAACAGAAATCTTCTGTCTTTCCTGAAAAAATGATGTCCTTTCCTTTTTAAATAGGTATCCAGGAAAAACTGGACCATATTACATATTTGAATATAAAAACCATCTGGATCACCTCTTTCTTTAAGTCTCCTTTAAAAGACCTTGGATATGGAGCTGAAGATTTCTATGACATTGATCCCATTTTTGGATCAATGAGAGATTTTGAGAATCTGATTGCAGCCATACATGACAAAGGTAAGCTGCACCTCCAGACAAAGTAACTCTATTGAGAAGATGGACCTTACATGTGCATTTGTCAGTCTCCCTGTGGTGGCATTGAGCAGGAGCAGATGGAGGTTCCAGCAAAGGCTACAAGGCGGCTCCACAGCAACGTGAGCTCCGTGATTGCTGTTTCCTGCCCTTTGGCTCTGGAGCAGTGCTGAAAGCAGGACAGAGGGCACAGGGAGCTACAGCAGCAGCACAGGGTGGCAGCATGTCCTCTGCAAGGAGGATGTTTGTGGGTGGTGGGCTGGCACCTGTCCATGCCCCCTGAGGCCTATCTTATGGGCGTTACGGGATCGAGCTGAGGCGCAGTTCTGTCTGACTGAACATGAGGGAACACACGCTTCCTTCCTGACCTTGCATCCTTGCTTTTGTGCTTTTATGCCTCAGACCAAATGTTTGCTCAGGTGTTTCTTCTTGCAGCTGTTGAGCTCAACAGAAAATGGTTTGCCAGTCTGAAAATATTTGAGGTTTCAATAAAACATCTGGTCTTTAGGCAGGGTGATGAAGAATGTGTGTTCACTGATGCTAGACTGGTAAAGTGCCTTTCTCACCTGGGAGGTGTGAGACAGATGATGAAGTCAGAGTTAGTGAAAGTGGCTCATAATAACAGAAATCTGTTCTGATTTTTTTCTTCACCCTTCTTTCCCTCCCAAGCTGTGTTCCAGCTACTTGCAAACACCAATCAGGTCTAACTGTTTTGGTAGACTGGTACTTTTTATGGTTTTTTGGGGTTTTTTTGCCCCTCTACCAGACCTCTGGCATGGAAGAAGCCCAAATACCTCTGATACTGCATTTAGAAAAAATATGAATGTTGTCTTAAAAGGCTAAATGTAATGTAATTTGGGGGCTGGGGGGGTTGATGAATTTTTTTATGTTTTGTTTTTATTTTTAAGGGCTAAAGGTGATAATGGATTTAATACCAAACCACACAAGCGACAAACACCGGTGGTTTCAGCTGAGCCGCAATCGGACTGGCAAATACACAGACTACTACATCTGGCAGGACTGCATGCAGGCTTCTGGCTCAGTCATCCCTCCCAACAACTGGGTAAACATGGGAAGGGACACATGCACATCCCAAGCTGGATGCCACAGAGCAAAAGAAGCTGTAATATGATTATCCCAGTGTACATGGGGTTATAAATGACTGGTGAGAGGTACAAACTGATGTTACTACATGAGTTAGTGCAGATTAAAATTTAAACCAGGTTGGGGGATGACTGGAAAAGTTCCTACTTCAACTGGAATTTTAAAAATTACTTTTGTTTCTTCACCTCAGTGTAAAACCTTCATTCATGAAACAAACACCAAATTTAAAAAAGAAAAAGGTTGTGCACAAGTTGTTCACATATGCCCCCTTCTGTGTATGGGTATTCTGTTCTAGAAACTGCATGTCACGTCCTCTGAAGTGATAGTTGGTGGAGATGGAAACAAAACAATGTGATCTTGGCTTTTTTCCTTTTTTTCTGGAAAGTGATCAGGCCAGAAAGTGTGTTGCCTGTTTCAAATAGATTTACTTAAGATTTGAACTGGTGGGTACCTGATTAGGAACTTGTATAGTCCAAAAACTCAGGGTGGAATTAATACTTGGTACAAATTTGTATAATTTCTTTTTAAACTTAAGACTCTTAAGAACTATCTTAGCTTTTGGAATATTTTATTACAGAGATGGTGATAAAGTTTAACATTTTTAATGTGCATTGGCCCTTCAAAGGGATAATACTAAACTGCAGAAAGCTCTAAGTTAACTAAAGCTATTTTTAATAAGTTTTAGGAGAAGTAATTCCAAAATAAATGTTCCCGCTCATGTTTTCCCCTCTATTCCAGATAATTCCTAATGAAAGTTAACTTAATAAAAAAAATCTTCAAAATTCACAGCACGGAACAAGAAATACATGTGGCAAAGCACAACTAAAGGGAGAGCAACTAGTGGCAAAAAGAAATTAAAATCATAGATACCAAAATCTGTTCAAAATGTAGTCCACTGATTAGGCATTTTGTGCTTTTTTATTCTTGTAATGCCCCACATTTTGATGTATGCATAGAAGGAACTATATATTAAGTTAGTAGCTCTGACTGTCTCTCTCCCTTGGCTGAGCAGGTGAGTGTCTTTGGGGATTCCAGCTGGCAGTTTGACGATGTGAGAAAGCAATGTTATTTCCATCAGTTTGGGAAGGAACAGCCAGACTTGAATTTTCGCAACCCTGCTGTCCAACAAGAAATCCATGTAAGCATGAAACCGACTGCTGCTGAGCCAACAGCAGACCACCTCTTGCACTGAAGCCTCTGCAGAACTGATTTATTCAAGTGCAGAGAAGTTTTTATCTCTGTTGATACAAATAGTTGTTAATTGCCCAGTCAAATGGAGGGATGGCACCTTGTTTAGCAAAGAGATGTTTGCATATTCGGGAAAGCAGAGGCAGTGCTGATTTGAATTACAAGGAGGCCCTGGGCTTGTGGATAAGGGGGAGATAGTGAGTTTCGATCTGTCTGCATATCTGATGACTTTCCAGGGAGAAAATGAGTGTTTTCACTGCGAGACTGGTGGTGATGGTACTGCTTGCACTGTTTCCTAGCAGACCGAGGAATGCAGAATGTTGAATTCATTACAATATGGGGATGTAGGACTGAATATGGGGAGCCTGACATGACAACAGCTGATTCTTTTTACCCCTTTCATTAGTTATCCCTCAGCAGGTAGTACAGCTACTTAATGTGTTTGATTGAATCCTTAAGCGTTCGCTACTTTGTACTTTTGAATTGTGCCGCGTTTCTTTGGTGCTGGTCTTCATTGCTGCCCAGTCCTCCCGGGATGGTCTCTCTGGGGCCTCTCCCCCCACCACGTAGGTACTGCAAACAAAACACCTCTGGCCATACCTTTTAACTCAAGCACACAATGAGACTGCTTTTGAGACTGATCCTTGAAGAACACTACCAGTAACCTCCCTGTGTCTTCATACTTCCCTTAATGCCACATCTTGCCATTTGCACATTTCCATCCCCTCCCCCCAATAGCACTGCACATGCTTTTTAACGATCTCGGCTAATTACTTTTTAGAATGGTACCTGGATTATTGAAACTCCAGTACCTCAAAAAAATAAAAAGCTGGGAAGTTTGTCTTGGTAACACCAACCTTTGGTAAATGTGTATAAACATCATGTTAAAGAATAATTTTTGTCGAGTATTTTAATTCAAAATCCTGTTCCAGAAGATTAGGAGGACTGAGCAGGAAGCAAATGGACTTTTGCAGAGAAGCTAAAGTCTTTGGTTCAGCAGCACAAGGGCACCTCAGAATAGCCAGACTCAGCAACCAGCATGTTGTGGTTTTCATGTGTAAATGATGTAGATTGGTGCCAGTGAGAACCATGTCAATGCTTGATGGTGGCAGTGCTGATACCCAGGTTTGCTTTTGTGCTGAGCACAGGCATAAGCATGAACATTTTTGGGTAGATTCAGTATTGGACAGACACCATAATGAGAGCTGCTGCTTTCAGAATGGCGCTAGGAGAAAGTGCAGCTCAGTGAGGCAGTCTTTATTTGCCAAACTAAAACCTGTAAAGCTTGTGTGAGGATTAATTCTACTCCAGCCTGTTCAGACAAGTGTACTTCATATGTTTTAAAAAGGCAAGTCAATAGACATCTTCTAAAAGAATATGAAAAAAGGTTTTTTCCTCAGATGAAGACAAGTATCACAACTAAAAGGACATTTGCAGAAACCACTCAAGAGGGACTGAACTTTGGACTTTTTTGTTAAAACTAGGGCAATTAAAACTGTAGTAATACAGTTAGTGAAGTATGATATAATTTTACTAATAGTGATTAATATTAGAATTTGACAGTGAAACTTCAATAGAATTTGTAATTGTTGGATTATAATTTCTCATGTTCCTGCAAATCAACAAATAGGTCTGAAAATAAAATAAAAGAATTACATCAGTCAAATAAGAGAGAAGAAATGTTTTAAGAGCTCTATTGTGTAAATGAAAATTAGTGGCACAAGGTTTGTGCAGAACAACATATTCCTGCATATTTGAATCAATGTGCAGCCATGATGAGTGCATTCATCAACAGCATCACTTAGTATGAGCCCAACTGTGTTGATGGATGGATTAGAAACTGCTTTTAGTGAGTCATGCCCTGGCTTTGATCTCCTGAATTATGGGAGAAGTTAGAGACCCATCTTTTTTGTATGAATGAAATAGTAAGACATACTTTATTTAGCTATTGATTTGACCTTAGATCAACATGATTAACTTTAGCTTCTAGAAGAATTTGAAGTACAAATCAAAAAATGAATTGTTGTGTATTAACACCTCCTTACAAGTTTTGTTTTCTTTTTAAGAGTATACTATTTTAAATGGGAAGGGCTTGCTCAGACTTTTCAATTTTTTGCTTTTGTCCAGGATATTATAAAATTTTGGCTTGGCAAAGGAGTGGATGGGTTTAGTTTTGGTGCCGTTAAATTTCTCTTAGAAGCAACACATCTCCGAGATGAGCCTCGAGTGGACAAGTCTGGGAAGGGAGTAAGTTCTGTCTTTGCTTTCTTTCCTGCATTTCCTATGGAGACAAGAATGCCTGGTTTGACTCTTTTGGGTCTTAATTGTGGCTGTAGGAAAATCAGGACAGCCTTGGAAGGCAGGTGGGTCCTGGGCACTCTGCACAAAGAAGCCCTGGTAAGAACTGGAGCATAACTAAAAAACACTGGTATATGCCATGTGTCACAATGAGAGGTGACCAGACACATTCACTGTTTTTATGTTACTTTTGCTCTGATAGTGAACCTGGTGATGTTCCCAGGTAGTGCCTGCACTAAGACACTATTCTCCTGTGGAGCTGGGGATCACAGACAGCTGGCCAGCTCCAACATGGTGGTGGTGCTGTGTTATTGTATCAAGGCACTGCCCATCTTTCAAGCCTAGTCTGAGGCCACGGCACCTGCTCTGCTTGCTGCTTCAGCTGGACTCTGTTGGTTAGTGCTGTGGGTGGGCTTTTTCTGCTGAAGGATGGGATCCAAAATTATCAGTCCTCTGCTGCTTCAGAGTTCCTCAAGTGCAGTTCAGCACTATGCTGTTAGTATTAGCATGCTGAACTCATTTCAGTAGAAATTCATGAACTGGTGCATTGTCTCAGGAAAGAATGGGAAGAAGTTGGAGAATTTGGAAACCTAAAACATTGGTGAACTAATGTGAAGTACTATACCCTGCTTTAAGGAAAGTATCACAGCCTATTCCCAGCTCTACCATGACTACACCACCACGCAGGTTGGTTTGCATGACATCATCCGCAGCTTCCGTCACACCATGAATGAGTTCAGCAGAGAGCCTGGCAGATACAGGTAACCAGCACAGCTGGCCAGTTTTTTCTGATATTAATTTCTCTCTTGCTAGCAATAAAATGTTTTTTTAATAACATAATATACCACAGAAATGCAAATCCTCTGGTGCAGGTAGTAGTACATAGGCTATACTGTCTCTTCCCGAGACTATGCAGAAAGGAATTGGCCGTTAGTTCTGCTCCATCTATGGACTATATAAAGCTAAGCAGAAAAGGAAACCATTCTAATCACAGAGATACTAATTTATCAAGCCTGTGCCTGATTTATTCTTTATTTTTAATAGTGCAGTTAGAGTGAGACACACAGTCAGGGAGTGTTAAAATCACAGAATGGTTGAATTTGGAAGGGACCTCCTGAAGTTCTCTGGTCCAAACCCCCTGCTTTTTAGGGCCATCTGGAGCCAGTTGCCCAGGAACTTGTCCAGGTGGCGTTTGAACATTTCCAGTAATGGAGATTCTACAACCTCCCTAGAAAACCAGTGCCAGGGCTCAGTCACCCTGACTGGTGGAAGTTTCCTGATGTTGATTGGGAAAGACTTTTCCTGTGTTTCAGTTTGTGCCCATTGCCTCTGGCCCCGGCACTGGGCACCACTGAAGAGAGCCTGGCTCTGTCACCTTTGTGCCTTCCCTTCCATACATGGACGAGATCCCCCTGGGGCTTCCCTTCCCCAGGCTATACAGCCCACCTTGCAGTCTTTCCTCCTGGGAGAGTTTCAGTCCCTAATGGCCTTAGTGGCAGCCTACTGGGGATTACCTCCCTCACTCCTGGCAGCACTCCTCCTAATGCAGCCCAGGATACCATGAGCCACCTGCAAGGGCATGTTGATGGCTCATGGTCAACCTGGGGGACCCCCAGGTCCTCTTCTGTGAAGGAAAGCATGGGAATTGCTGGAATGGAGTGTGTGGGCATGGATTCAGAAAGATAAAACTTCAGTCAGATACTTCAGCCTTGTGTTGACTCTTGTAGATTTTTCTCCAGCAATTTTCAAGAAGTATTTCTCCTTGATTCTTTGTCTGCCTTACAAAATATTTTATCTTTCTAATTTTTTAAAAATATTCATATTATTTTTTAATCTTAATCTTTTTTTGATGGGGAGGGGGAAATGAACATAATTCTTAATGCTCTGTGTGCAACCATTTCTAGCTTTATTCTGTTCTGTATAACCAAAAAGAAGCCAAAAAAACTATTTGTGTACTTTTTTTAGATTTATGGGTTCGGATGATAATGAAAAGGAAGACATTGGAGCAACAATGATGTATTATGGAACGACTTTTATCCAAGAAGCAGATTTTCCCTTCAATTTCAACCTAATTAACATGAAAAATCTATCGGGCAACAGTATTTTTGAAGCTGTCGACTCATGGATGAAAAACATGCCTGCAGGAAAATGGCCAAACTGGGCAGTAAGAGTTCTAGGCCAGCTCTTATAGGAAGGGCTTGTTCCTGTAGGTGACAGAAACCACACACACAAACATACTGATTTCAGTGGGATCAGCTGCAGCCTGGGCCTGCAGCTGAGCTACAGTTGCTGTCCTTGTGAAAACTCTCAGCTGTTGTAGTTGGAGTATTTGGCACTGTCTGGCTGTCCTGCTGGAGAGCTTCAATAACAGTTCCACACCCCATGCAAGGACGACAGAAAGGAATTTATGATCATGTCTCTCCCTCAGTGGCTTCAATGGCCAAATCACCAGTGAGAATGGAATTGGCATAATTATCTTATGACCATAAACTGACTCACTGCAATGGATTCTGGAACCAACACAGAGCAGAGCAGGCAGTAGATGGCAGTTAACTTAAAACATTGCTCCTCTTTTTCCTAGGAAGCATATTTGGGATGTGCAAAGGATCTTTTCAAAGCAAGCAGAGCAGTCCTCACACAGCAGAGAAAATAGCAGAGAACTGTAAGCAGGGACAGTTGTTGTCATCTCTTCCTCACTTCTACCTGATATGCTGCTGGCAGGACTTCTGAGTGTTAATTTTTTGGGACAGAGGTTTGTAATGGCATCAAGATAAAGATAATGGACCTCACAGCCCTGAAAGGGAAAGATAAAACCCCAAAACATTTACTGTCATATTAAATTAGTTAATCAATTTCACATATGCATGAAATTTTATAATGTTTGTTTAACAGAATGATGTTTTCTTCAGGTTGGAAGCCCTAACGCTGCTCGGATTTCAACTCGGATTGGGAAGGAGTACATCAATGTCATGAACATGCTGCTTTTAACCCTCCCTGGCACTCCTGTAACTTACTATGGTGAAGAAATAGGCATGGAGAACATTGCATCAGAAAATGTAAGTGAAAAGCATGTAAACTCTGGTCCTCTTGATGTTTAATTCCAAGTAAGAGAACATTCCAAAACACAAGAACTTTTGTTTTGTTAACCAAACTCAGTCTTTCTCACTGTTTAAATTGTTTTCTGTGTCCTTCATGGCAAACCTCTGTACAGCATGTGGAATTGGCCAGGCCAGAAACAAGAACCAAGGCCTTGATGTGTGTCTGAACTGGTAGACTTCAGTTATGGATGCTGATTTCTGTCTTTCTCTGGATCAGTCTTGCATGGTTTCCAGCAATGTTTCTTCACCAGAAAGGACAGCAAGTGCCAACACAGGGTCTGGCCAGGGTTAGGAGAAGTGTGCTGCAGATATATGAGGGAAGAGGCACTGAGCTGTCTCCTTCCTCCCATGGAAGTGCCCTCATCATTATGTCAGAGTCCATTATTTCCTGGCTGTTATTTAAAGGAAATCATGGTTATGATTCTGTCCATGGCTGTCATGAGTGTGCCCAAGCTCAGAAAAAGGGATTGGCATGAAGGGAGGAGGCTGCCTGGTGGCAAGCAGAAATGGCTTTTGGTCATCATGCATAGTCTGTCCCAAAAGGGAATGGCTCATCTCTGCCTCTCCTGACCATATTCGAATACCATATGAACATGGTCCTATGGCAGATGTTGCTTTCCCTGTGGAAAGGCTCTGTTAGGGAATGAGGCAGCCTCTGTCAATGTTAGAAATGGCATTGACTAGCTTTGTATCAAAGGGAAAGAGGTACTTGAAGCACAGGATCATCTCCAGATTTGTCTGATTCAGATGTGAGGAAGTGATTCTCTGATTTAAAAGGAAATCTCATTTCCTCTGAGAAACCCCTAAGTCAAAGTATCTCCTGCATTTTCTTGCTGCTGCTGATTACTGCTGATAGAGTGATTCTCTTAAGAAAAGTGGCTCACTCTGAGCTCCTCAGGGTTCACTCTCTTTTAGTGGCTACCCTGTGGTTCAGGGCTTTGGAACAAATGCAAACCCACCCTTCACTCAGTCTGGAGAGGAAGGTTCTCTGATTAATGGGTGTCTTAGGAAGATGGAGAGTATTTGTTCAGGATGATATAGGCTTTAGACCCAGCATTTCAAACACTTCAGGAGACACTGAAAGAGGTAAAGATGAGAGGCAGTGTTAACAGTGTTGAAGACTCAGGATTTTTTTCCCCTGCTTTTCAGAATATGCTAAAAAGGAGAAACCCATTATTTATAATGTCACAAAGCAAAGTGACAATTTCTTTTGTTAGGCTGCTGCTCTGACAGATTGTATTGAAAAGTGTCCTTTATATGAAAAACAGTTTTCATGGAAAACAAACACTCAAAGTATGTGCAAAATATTTTATGCCCTCTTATATCATTAAATTTAAGTGTCAGATCTTTTGGCAGCTCTTCAGTAACAATGAGGAAGCTTTTTCAGAATTTTTCTGAATTCTTCAAAATGAGAACTTCAGACTTTTTTTACATCGACACTTTTTAATCAGATAAAAGCTGGTTTTCAATAGTTTTGCACTTGGAAGTAATAATTTTACCTTTCTAGCACAAACAGTCCTGTCAAAATTGTACCCCTTGCAAATGCAAGCTTGAAGAGTTCTGGGGTGAAAAGCGTAATACTTACAAAAGAACAGACACTGAACAGCAGTTACCTGTTGTTTACTGTTATTTTAACGACATCTTTTCTAAGGACTCATTACCTCACATATTCACTCTCTGCATGTCTAGATATTTAACAGAATATCCTGGCTGTCATCAGTAAACTTTTATCCAACCATCTGTTGCAAAGAACGACAACTCTAGTAAGAGTTATTTGGGAATTCCACGTTTTACCCAGCAATGCTGTATCTGAGATGATCCCCTCCATTTCAGGATCTTAGAAACTCCTTAGATTTGGACCACAATTGCATCCTCAATTAATTTTAACTTAAACCAAAGAAAGCAATACTGAAGGAGGATAATTTGGGAAATGTGAGAACATGTTATTCAAAGAATAATTTTTAATATGGTAATCACCACTTTATTTTCTAGGCAACCCTCCCAGAGAAATCCCCCATGCAATGGGATGGAAAAGTTAATGCTGGTTTTACAGAAGGCAACAGCAGCTGGTTACCTGTTAACTCCAACTACCAAAGTGTAAATGTGGAAGTAGGTATCTACATGTGTGACAAACTAATGGTCTCAAAATATTTTAACGTATCTATTTTGCTCTGGTTTCCTTTTAGTAGTGAGCATTGGCAGCAGGAACAAACTCAAGGGAAAAAAGCACTGAATCCTGACGAGTTTTATTAGAAAAGGAAATCCTTGCACAAGGAGCCTACTTCATCTATATTCATTAAAGCATAGCAGCTACAATTATGATGTCGATGGGGCAATTTGGCTCTTTAATGTCCTTTTAATCCTTTTGATATTAAATTGAAAATTGATCTCTTTTTCCCCATTTCTATTGCTATAGAAAGCACTGGCTTTGTAACAAGAACTTGACATAGACCAACTCTAACGTATGTAGAGCAGTGAATCAAACAGATTTTGCTGACTTACAGTGCTGACCAAAATTGAAGGCAGGAAAAAAAAAAAAATCTAAGATAGCAGAAATATAAAACATGAAATAAACCCTGTGACTGCAGTAGACTGGACTCAATGAAAAAGATTCAGTGTCAAGGTTTGAATGGCTGTGGCTTTCTCCTGGATCAACAGTACTGAAAGGAAGCTGTGGGAGGAAGCAATTGCACTACTGCTGGGGAACTGTTATGCTTAATGAACTCTGTGTCTGCCACTCCACACGTGCCAAGGAAGTGCATGAGAAAAAGCAGTTTTTCAGTGAAATTTGTAGACAGATTTGAGGGGGATAATTGTCGGCACAGAATTCTGATAGGTGTGTTCTTAGCAGCCTGAGTGGGTGTGAGAGGGAAGCTGTATTTCTTCCTTGAGGTGTCAAGAACTGACCCTTTTGGTGCTGTTGCAGATCCAGAGCACCTGGTCCAACTCAACCCTGAGTTTGTACAGAGCACTGACTTCGCTGCGGAACAATGAGCTCCCCATGAATCGAGGGTGGATGTGCTACATCTGGAATGACAGTAACGTGTTTGTGTTTGTGAGGGAGCTGGATGGGTTAGACAGAGTCTTCATGATGGTGCTCAACTTTGGCCAGCAAGTGACAATAGACCTGAGGGCCATAGCTCCCAACCTTCCCTCTGAAGCTGTAATAAGACTCAGTACTCATTTTAGCAATGCTGGTAAAGTGGTCAATACCAAACTAATTAAAACTGAAATGGGAGAAGGCCTGGTCCTTGAATATAAAACAGCAAAGCCTGTTCATACTATGGAAGCTTTTCAAGGGAAGTGTTTTGTGGCAGAAAAAGCTTGTTATTCCAAGGTCCTCAATTTACTCTACATGAACTGTTAAGTAGAGGAATAGAATACCTATGCTTTAATGTTAATTTAGAAGATACTAGTTTCTGGGAAATGCTAAAAATACTCATTTTTCCTTGGCTTTTAAAATTTTGTGTACAAAATAAATGTCCTGAAAAAATCAGATAGATAATTGTCTTGTATCAGTATTTGTGATGAAAAGGAAAAAGAATGGTATAAACTCCCCCTTAGGGTCTGTGGAGAAGAAAAGTAAGCCTGTTCTAAAAATCTGTTCAAGCATGTATTTTTGGGAGGAGAGGGAACAGTTGCTTTCTGGGTGCTGATCCTGGAGGTTGCTGGTAAGTGCTCCTGTGGAATCCCAAGCCTTTGGCAGTTTACTGTAACAATTTAGAAGTATGCAGATTTGTAAAACTCATTCCATAGGGGTGGCCCTACATTTGCTAAAACAGGTGAACATAAGCAAGACTAGTGTATATTATTGGGATGTTTTACCTCTTCTCTCAAATCTAACAACTCTGATTTTCCTCAAAGTTTGTAAGAACAAAATATAGCTAATATCTAATTCCACACTCATAACTGCATTTCCAGTGGATTCTCCCCTCCCTGTTGAGTCAGAATGTGTTTGCATTCTCTTATTTCTTTTCTTGCCCTAAGGCTGAGGTGAAGGGTGTGTCCTTTAGTTCAGAGGAAGCAGCTGAACCAACCCTACCAAATGTCACACTTGTATATGTGCTCTGATTTCCATTTGCTGCACCTGCAGTGGTTGATGTGGCCCTAGGTGTGCACCACACATCTCTTTAACAAGCAATGCACAGCAGGTTTGTGCCTTGCTCAGAGGGCAGCTAAGCTATGAATTGGGCTGCTTTAGTTGGGGCATTCTTTTAGTTTTATCCTCTGGAGATGCTCTGGCATCTTCTGACACATTGATCTTGTACCCCTGAGAGGCTCTGGCACCACCTTCTTAAGATTACCATGCTAGGTAAGGTAACTGCAAGATTTTTTAATGTATTCACATCAGAGTTCTGCTGAGATTGCTTTTCTTTGCAGTTTGGTCAATCCCACCACATCCAACAGCAACCATGGCTGCTGTGCAGATAGAGAGGGCAGCAATCACCATCACCTATATATGGGAATTAGTTCTGGAAGTAGTGAGACTTCAATATCAGATGCTTCAGAGGAGTTCTACTGCCTTGTGCAAGATATAGCCTTGCAACAGATGCCTTGGACAGGAAGGCCACCTGTGCCAAGTGCCTTTGGCTCTCCTGTGAGGCTTTACCTGCCCACTGTTGTCTCCAGCTCTGTTCATGTAACGCTGCTCTGCTGGCTCACATGAACAGAGCTGCTGGACAAACGAATTTCTTCTGGCAGCTGCTTTTCCACAGCCTGGCAGGACAGAAATCCAGTTCTTGGTCTGTATTTTTGTAAGACAATGCCACACCCAGCTTTCTGTGCTTGTGCCCATAAGGCAGGGATCTGAGAGTAGAGATTCTCTGGAGAAGGTGTTTGCTTTTCCATACAAATCCAAATCTGACCCAAAGTTTTTCAGGTGCTCAGTGTGTTTAGGAGTTATTTGCAGGATTTGCTGTGATGTTGGGGATAAGACGCTTCCTCAAGTTCTCTATTCAGAAAAGCAAGGTGTCTTGCAACCTAAAATAATGAAGGTATTTTATTACAAAGTTCTTCACACTATAAACTTTCAGGCTCTTGTGCAGCTATTTTAGTCATCTTCCTTTCCTATATTAATGCTAAGAAATATCTTTCCTTAAGACAGCATGTAGCTTTTCCTGAAAGAGTTCATTTTGGGAATAACTGCCACCACCACCAAATTAACATTTTGTATGATTTGTTAAAATTAAGAGTAATAAAATTTGTATCAAACTGTGACAATCTGAGACATCAGTAAAAATATGTCAGGTCTTGGAGGAATTTTGCTTTTAACAAGCATGCTTGTATAAAGTGCAAAATCTTGAAAGCTAATTGTAATAGCTTTGATGGCACAGATCATGCATTTCAAAATGTAACAGTCCAACCTATCATGCATGTTTTACTCATGAAGAAGATGGGAGTAAATAGTGTGACAGTTTTAAGCACTTAATACTCTACCGAGCAAGACTTCCTGCTGGAACAATGTTTTGCACAACTTGGAACCTTTCATTCAAAGCTCTTAGCACATTACAGTGGGAATTGAACACTACTTTAAGGCTATTTCAATGATCTGGCTCTGTCACTGTCTCTTTTATATCTGCACAAGTGTGTATATATCTATATATGTATAAAAATATATATCATTATATGCAAAGATTGCTGGGTTTTTACATATATATATTTATACATATGTAAAATCAGCAGTTGCTCTAGCAGTTTTTCTTTATAGTTTAAACATACATTCAATGACTGACCAACTACTGAGGCTGAAGTGTCCCTTGAGGGGACACATCCCACAACATGTTATGGAGCTGTGCTATAAAGGGACCATACCTCGTTCAGTGAGTGCTCCCAGGATGAATCACAATGACTGCCATTTGCCTGGACATCTAGGATGATATTAGGAATCCGGTTTCCTGGAACAATGAAGCTGGTGGTCACTTTACATTGAATGAACAATGAAAAAATTGAGTATGTGAATTGTTTAAGGATAGCTAATTCTGCCTTCTTGTCCTGATAGAATTTCTCTTATTCCTTAAGAAAATGAGCATTGTAGAGGGGCTTTCTGAATGAATTATTTGTATTTCTAATAACTGCATATGTGGAAAATATTCATCTACTTTAGTGTGTTTGTTCTCTTTGAGTCTTTAAAAATTTACATGATCACGTGTAAAAAAAAATATTATTTTTTTTAAGACATGCTCTTTTCTTCCTGCACAAAGAGCTCAACAGCAACCACAGCACCTGCTGCAATTTCTCAACCACTGCAGTTGTGCTGCTCAGAGACAGGGTATCGTGAAATGTAGAAAAGGTTATTCAAGATCTCTTTTGGTAATGATGGTAAAAGCCTCTCCCTAGACTGGATGGTAGATTAAAATAGTCAGGCTTGAATGTACCTTTTGCTGGAAACTCCCAAGTCTAGGGTTAAGTTTCAGGTATAAAAACACCTGTGTCTTGGTCTTGTTATCACTCTAGCTTGGACTAAGGACCTGCAGCTTTAGCAAAACGAGAAAAGTAGGTTTTTGTATAGCAGCAAAAATAGGATTTTTCTCCAAGGGTTGCTGAGAACTGCAGCTTGGCCCTGTCAGCAGCTGGACTGACAGAGTGGGTTCACCTTGCACTGTCCAACAGTTGACCCATGGGGAGGCCAAGGAAAGAGTGAGTCCCAGTCACAGGCTCCCAATCTTTATGTTTTTCCATCTCAGAGAGTGTCCTGAGTCTGCTGTGGAGCTGGTGATATGGGATTGTGTTTGAATTCATTTAAGGAGAAGTCAATCTCTATGGTCTTTAATTACATGACTTAATTACCAAGACTTTGGTTCACTTTACTTTGTTTATCTATGATATTCTTATCCTTACCTTTCTTTCTTGCTCTGCTGGCATGATCTAGTGCAGCCTTCCTGAGTTTCTGAACATACTGTAGAATTCCTGTTAGTGGTATTCGCTCATCGTTTTCATATGCCGTGATAAAAACTGATGGATAGCACTGAGATGAAAAACCAAAGCCAGTTAAACACCTGACAAGTGGTCTTTATCATAGAGTAGCACATTTTTCTCTTACTGTACAACTTGTTAGAATTTATTTAAAGACTCATCTATTCCATAATTACTTAGTGTTTTCTATGAGTTTTATCATTCTAACTGCAAAAAGTATTTTGGTCTGAAAAATGACTTCATAGTAGGGCATAATCTACTTGCAAAAGGTCATAAAAACGTCCCCTCTGCACTGGTAAAGGTCTGATACCTGTCTGCTTGCTGATGATTGCAAAAAAAGAAAAAAAGGAGTAATATTCATGGAATGGTTTACCTTAGAACAATATTTGAGGTTTATTTTTGCTATTTTTCTGCACAGTTGTTTTTTAAATCGTAAAATTTTTACTTAATTAAGCTGTGCAGCACAGCTAACACACTGTCAAAAAGAGATTTTCCTTGAGATGCAATGTCAATGCTATAGGTCCTCCTCCCTTTCAATGTTTATTTTAATACCTCTAGAAAGGATTAAATCAGTGGAAAATACCTTCCTCCTGTGTCTGCAAAAAAGCAGCAAAACACAGCAGAATGCCAAAATTCCCCCACAAAAGAAAGCATTTTGCATGTTGAGACTTGCTATACAATAGCAAGTCAAAGCAATATCTAGCAATATCTATTACTTCCTGAAAGTCCTAGAACACAAGCAAGTTTAGAAATCTGTATCGTTTAGAAGGCATTGGGTTAATATCAGTAGTCACTTGTGACTCCAACTATTGCTAAGATTATTACTGAAATAATTTATATTGGAGGTTTTTTTTTAAAAATTTCAGTGATCTACTTTTGGTTTTCTTGTAAACCACTACACTTTATGCCTGTAGTATTTTGCACAGATAGCATAGTTTTACCTGTGGCTTAATATTCTGGTATGGGCAATAGCTTTTGATATACTTCATACATTTTGCATCTTCTAATGGATTTCCCCATTCTTCTTGTTCCTCAATTGTCAGTGGGAGATGGGTTTTCATCATTGTATTTAGAACATCTATGAAAGGAGCCTTAGGAAGCCATTAAAAAAAGAAAAGTTGGCAAATATGACAGTGGACCTTGAATCAAGGTGTTCTCAAACAAATGAGGAGAGTGAGCTTTGAAATGGAATATTTCCAATTCTGAACGTGGTACAATAACATAGATAATAGAGTTTAATGTTATAATCCATAAAAAGTCTGCAGCAGCTCACCTGTAAAACCATGGCTCTGATCAGTGCTGGATCAGTGTTGCACAGGGCTCCTGCGAGAACTCCCCCAGCACTGGCAGCTGCCAGTGCTGTGTGTTTGGGCTGAGAAAATCCCAGCTGATGCAGCAGCATGATGCAAGCCCTGAGGTCATGGACACCTTTGAGTTTATTATGCTGACATCCATCTCTGTGCCAGCTAAGGCCCTGCTCTCCTCCACCCCTGAAATTTAATGCAATTCAAGTTGGAGTCTCTTCAGAAAACATTACACGGTGTAGCTTCAGGTAATTAAAGAACAGCAGCAGCTACAGAGTTACACATCATAGTTTGCTATTCCAATTAACTGTTCTCTATTTTTTTCCTTCTTTATGGCTAAAAGAGACAACATGAAGGCAAAATAAATCATTTGTGATGATTGGTGAAAATACTAACTGTAGAAAGGGCACTCTCTGCACTCATGTGCTTGTGTCCTGGAACCCACAGGAGAAATAACACTTTAAGAAATTACATTTTCATTGTAGGCAATAAAATTAGATAATATTATGTTTTTATACAGGAAACTATAAAAATACTGAAAATGTTAGCAATATTACATGACTAACACTGTTACTTATTAAAAACAGTAGAACAGTATTTCTGAGCACCACACCAGACTCTTGAGATTTGTCTTCTGAAATTCTGAGACACTTAGAAAGTAGAGTTTGGGATTTTTCTCTCCCCTAATTTGTGAATTTCAAATGCTACTTGAAATGTTACATTTTGTAATACAGAATTATAAAAATAATTTATACTCTTTCTACGCAACCACAATTTTTGTTCTAAGCCACCTGAAGCTTCCTCTTCTGGTTTCAAGTTTAAAATGGATTATTTGATTAACCTGCCATCTTTGGATGACAAATCCATCTTCATGTAGGACTGACCTGCATCTTAAGATACTTAGTGGGGTGTGAGGAAGAACAGTACAGTGCTTGCCACCAAGTACAGCAGATTGAATATATTTGCTGAATTTGTTTTGGGTCTGGTATTTCCAGCAGTTACTCATTCCTCCTGTCCCTAAAGTGATTCTTTTGTTATCTTCCTTAGCTACTGAGAAAAATTTGAAGCCTATTGTACATTGCAGTTTTATAAAACTGGTAGATTGGTAGCTAAACTGGAGACAGAGGACTTAGCCAATAAAAGAACAAGGGTTGCAGGATAAATGCTTAGTTGTGGTTGTGGAATGTAAATGGCTTTCAGAAGACACATACTGAGGATTAGCATATAATGTTCTCAGAAGGAGAGGGAGATAACATGTCATGGCAATTTGAGCATGTAACTGACATTTTTCTTGAGCAAAGATGAGACAAGAATTAATGAGACTTGAAAAGATTAAATGTTACATACAGCTATCATGTAGATTTAAGAAACCAAAAATGTAGTGTGCTCTTGTGGCTTTTTTTTCCCCTGAGGTAAATTTAAAAACTACTTAAATAAAAAAATCTAAGAAGAGATGAATAATTAGGTATAGATACATGAAAAAAATTATTTTGGTACATCTTCAGTTGTACATGAACAAATGTCTGTGTATCCTGCAAAATAAAATTTTATTTCCATTTTATATTTGACTTACCTAACATGGCAATATGCTAATATCCAACCCTCTTCAATTAACATCAGCTTCTCTTCTTTAAAGCTCATGTTCAAATCTATGCCATAAGCTCCATATACATGAACTAGAAGTGGTCTCCTGTGCAGTTCTTTAGAATTCTTATTATGAAAAACTGTAATTGGCACCAAAGTTTCATCCTGGAAAAGAGGGAGTAGTTTTACAATAAGGGACATTGCAAAAATCTCAATGACACATGGCAATGAAAACTTCAATTATTTATTTTAAAATGTGGGTTTTTTTGATTACAGTAATTTTTTTTCACTTAGAGTGTACAAAGCACTCTTGAAAAATAAAGCCTGAGACTGAACCTCTGCTGTGTGGGCTTATGGATGCAGAGTACAAATTCATTTAAGTGCAACACCTGAGGAGTTTTTAAACTACCCAAGCACCCAAGTCTTCCTTCTCCCTTTAACACCAAGAATATATGTTATTAACAATAGAGTTTACCACTTAGCACAGTACAAACTCTTTATTAACATCTCCAAATTTTTAAACTCAGGCTGTTAAAACTTTCCTTTCTTGATCTGAACTATACAGCTGGTTGTGAGGTGTTCGTTTCAACAGCTGGCACAGTTTTCATTTATTGTGTGGAGTACAATATCATTACATCAACTAGCAATTCTCACTTATACTAAGATTCTTCACTCATCGTGTGCTGTTATCTCCTCTGGAATACCCAGGTTAATGGGGAAAAAAAAAATCACGACTCTTTCTTGTTCTTCTCTGTAGCACTGAAGAAAACACCCACTGTTTAGTAACTATAGCACCAGCTGCTCTTTACATTTTTTAATCTCTGTTCCCTGCCAAGTGCACTTTCTTTAAATGGGTGGGGAGGAAGGTAAGAATAAAAGGAATGGGAAAAACACTGAAAAATCTTACCTTGCTTTTAGCTAGTAAACGTGTAGTGTGACAATTCTTAATAATTGGTACCTCTTGCACAGCTTGTTCAATGAGATTATTTTCTTTAAATGAATATGCAAAACGCTTAGGGGGGTGTACTGGGGAGGAGAGCTGAAAATAGCAGGTGCTGGTGGTATGTTCTGGATGAGATTCCAATTCAAATTCACAGGCCCATGTAGGTAGCTGAGAAAACATGACATTTCAAGTGAGACCCTTGCACTGCTTCTGTAAATTTTGCTTATTATGTCCTTCAGAGTAAAAAAAACTTTGGATATTAACTAATTGTCTTCAGTTTGTATTTACAGCAATCTGTATTTCATTTAAATCAAGTAATGAAACTGTCAAAAAGTGAAAGACCTAGTGAACTTTTCCCCTGAGGCCATTGGATAAAGGTGGACAATGAAATAAAAACAAAAAATAAATTCAATTTCAGTTTAAAATGGGTATTAGTGCAGATTTTTTAAAAGAAAACATTTGAAATTATTCTGCATTAGTTTTATTTTTTACATCCTATTTGTCCTTGCATTTCCAGTTCTACTTCAACACGTTATACAGCCAAGTCCATGTCAGCTATTATGCTTTTACTGTGAGGTAGCTCAGTAATGCTAAGCCACTGAAAACCCCTGCCTCTTAACTTTGTTCCTAGTGCCAGCCATTGTGAAGAACAAAACCTTTTCCTGGCACATTCACCCTCAGACACTTACTGTTATTATATTTAAGGTTTTTAACTCTGCTAAGAATGAAAGAAATCAAGATTCATTCTTTGAGAGCAGCAGGGACATAGCCAAACCCTCTGCCAGACCATTACTTACTTGGGTTAGGTTGCTAGAGGCTTCTGAAAAGGCAGCAGAAGTCCAAGTTCTCCTGAGTAACTGCAGGCCCTTTCTGAATAAATAAACTATAGCCATTTTAAAAAATGACGATTTTGGAAACCATACAGCGTACTTGGTTGAAAACCTTTTTCTGTAGCAGTTTTATAGAGTGCAGCATTGGCAGCTTGTTGCAATAAACTTGTGAGTTGTTCAGACTGTATTTTTCAGGAAAACAAATCAATTAAATATTTCACCTGAATGAAAATGAAGACCTTCAGAAATCATGGATTTGGCTTGAGTCACTTTGTTTGTTTAAATCCACAAGTATTTAACAACTAGAGAAGGGAAGCAAATCCTTTGCACCAATTGTACTGCAATATCAAGTCTTCCCATTTATTATGGGACACTGTCTGTACTTGTTTTCTGAACATTAATATTTTTCCTATGGGAAGGGCCTTGCTTACTCCAGTGAGTGCAACCAAAAATAGCCTCAGTAAAACTAAGTAGAGCATTTAGGGAACTAAGTTCTGTTTTACATTAGAAATCAGCTGTATTGTGAAGAGCTTGACTGTAATCCATTGAAGAAAGAACTGGCTCACAGGATAACTGCTCTATAACTTTCTAAATGCTGCAATAAGCCACCACATCAAATGTTAACAATAGCCAGAGGTAATACAATTAGTCATAATGATGAAAATGTCAGTATTAATAGTTTCCAAACTGCTTTTACTTTTGTAATTTATCTTTCCTTCCATTATGTTATGCCAAAAAAAGCTAAACAAACAAAAAAAAAAAAAAAAGGAAAAATGTTATACTGCTAAATATTATACTGGAAAAATATTATAAACCAAGCTAAAACTTACCTTTATTGACTGAACTGAGTGTGAAACAAAAGAAATCACATTTAAATAAAGATGACCAGCAGTCTTCAGGAACATAATACAGTCATCACTGAACATCTCAAAGTCTACTAGCTTGGTTTTCTTTTCGAGTGCATAAACTAACTGCCAGTTCTCCTTGCCACTTGAAGTTACTGGTGCCTTCATCAACTGTAAAAAAATCCAAACAACCTTACTAACATGTAGTAAGAGTTACAAAGGAGAGGTACAGACTTACAGGTGATCTCACACAACATTTTTTTTGCCAAAAAATACTTTTTTTTTTTTTATTTGGGGTGTTTGCCTATCTAAAACTGAAGATTTTTAAACTCCCTTTACTTAAGGAAAATGGAAGAACAGTGCAGTAACATTTGGAGAAGACCAAGTTTCAAAGATTACTCTGCATAAGACTACAATACAGAAAGTGCTTTCAGCATGGCCAGCAAAATTGTAGGTGGGTTTGATTACATAGACTGAGATCACCAACTTAAGTTTTGATAGAATGACTGTTGAAGCATAGTCATTTCTTGATCCTATCAAAGGAGTTAGGATCAAACTAGCCTCTTGTAGGTGAGACTCCATGCAGCACTATCAGTCTTTTTAATCCAAGCAGCTCTCTCTTAATTTATTTCAGTAAGCTGTGACTGACAGAATTAAAAGCCAACCTTACTATTTCTGTATGACCTGCAATAGGTATCTGAATTAATCCTATGAATGTAATTATCAGTCAAAATTGCCTTATATTCTGCAGGTTCTCCATATGTAGTAAGAATGTACAACTGGTCCTTTCTGTGCTCGATGTGGTAAATGACCCCTGTGGTTCGTGCTTGTACAAGAGCAGGTGACTCAAAGGGATGGCTGCAGTCAACCAGCCAAACTTCTGAGGTTGTCTTGCTGTTGCTGTTGATAGTGAGAAAACGCCTGTCTTTTGTGCAATAAAGGTCTACAAAGAATCTGTAGGGAATCATTAAAAAAAAAAAAAAAGAAAAAGCTTAAATTTTATATCAGTATTTTAAAATACATCAGTTATTTCAGAATCATGGGCTTCCATCTGCAAGGTAAGAAACAGCATTCCTGATAGCAGAGTGAAGAAATTTCAGGCTTCTTGACTCCCAGACCCACTTCTGCTGCATTTACCCTTGGATTGATTTAAAACCCCTCAATCTTGTGTGTGAAACCTGATATCTGCAAGGAAAGCAGTTCAGCTGTTGCCCAGCTAAATCCAGGTTTTTACATCATTGAGTTAGACTGGAATCTTACTGATGCATACAGGCTTTAAAATTCAAGCAAAATGTGGAACTTTTAATTGAGCTTGTAGCCCTATTAAAAGAAAAAAGTAGTAATGGATAGTTAAAATAATAAATGATATCATGTGGTAACAGGAATAACAAAAGTAAGAGCTATTAAAAAAATAAATTGGTAAAACGTCAGTTGCTACTGACCTAACTGTCTGAAGCAAATGGGAAAAAAAGTGCTATTTAAAAAGAAAAGAAGCACTGAGACCTACATGAAACTAGGAACTGGTTTTGGAACTAAGAAACTAGGAACTACCTACTGGTTTTAAATCCCTCTAAAATCTAGAAATAGAAAGCAGAATGACAGCCAGTGGCTGGATGCTAATAGTAGAGAAGTTCAGTCTGAAATTCAGATTCAAATTTCTGTGATTCATCCTAATTAACTGGAATGCCACATCTTGGATCAGAGCAGTCTCTTTGCCATTTTGAACCCTTAAGACTGGATGTCTAAAAGCAAAACTGTCCAACACAAAGATCCAGATTCCATCAAGAAAATGCAGGGTTGAGTACCATAATCTGCATCACACAGATCAGATACATGACTGCAATGATGATCTCTCTAGGATTCAGAATATTTGGTGAAGAAAAGGATGCTTTAGATAGCATTTTCAGTGCCTTTAATTATTTGCAGGTGGAGGATAAGAATTTTTTTGGTACTATAGTTTTTTCTAATTGCACCCTCTTGACATGTTTAGGAGGGCGGGCACAGAGGGGGAGCTAAAGTCTGCAAGAAAAATCAGCCTCCTGCCACTAATACCCATGAATTTGGCAACAATGTAGCACTACATCCAGTAGAGATTCCCAGAGTTCAGCTCTCCTGATCCTGCCTCTAAGAGGGCTGAGCTGAAATGCATGTTACGCTTCTCCCCAAGGATTGTGACCTTGATATTACAATTTGGTTTTATTTTTGTAGCTTTTTTAAAAAAAAAAAAAAAAGTCAAGAAATTTTCAGCTTCTAAAAAAATTTGATTGCAACTAGAAGAGCTAGTGAGATGCAGAACAGAACTGCTCAGTGGCTATACGAAAGAATGTCTTGCCATCTCCAATGAAGGAGTTCAGCTATGAGCTGCAATAGCACTTGAACCTTTAGAGTAAGTTTCTGGTAGATTTACTGTAATGACTGTGACCTTCAGAATTATGCCAACAGTTTCCCTGTGGGGAAGTGCCAGGTCAGTGCAACTTGATTTTCTAAAACTATGCATCAAATGCAGCTGGAAAAAAAAGATCTTATTTACTCCATCTCCATTGCAAGTTTTTTGTTTATTTTCTTTATTTTTCTTATAAGTATAATTGGAATTTCTTTACTGAATATGTAACTTGAATGAAGAATAATCACAAATATTTATGGAATGCTGTATAAATATACCATGTGCTACAATGCCGAAAAGCTAGTTCTACGCTCAATTCAGCAAAGAGCCTTCATGTCTTCCTAAACCACTGCTTAAAGAAAGGTTATTGAGAGGGTATTCAGTCAACAATAGTTCCGTCTCTTGGAATGTTGTAATGATTTTGCTCATCCATTACCCAGAGCAAGGATTAGCCTGAACTTACGTATTTTTTTAAAAAGATGTATCAGACATCAATAGCAGAGAAAACAAAATGAAATCCAGGTCTGATTTACCCTGTATGAAACTGTCACACATTCATTAAAGGACAGCCTGACCTGAGAGTGACCTTGACATTTATAAACTCAGCTGAACTCTTGAGGTAAGAGAGGAAAGTTAAATCTCTGTTGATCACATATCAAAAGGAGAACAGAGCCCATTCTCCGGCTGTATAAGGCACTACTGACAGCAGAACACAAAAATGCATTTTACTATTTGAGATATGATATGGAACCCCTTGTTTTCCAAACCACTTTGTTTCCCACAACAGTTTCCCTTAACAGTTATAAACATTATATTCATTATATATCATATATAAATATATATAAATATATATATATTTTTATATATATATATATATATATAATATAAATCATTATATAAAATACTCTAAAATATGTAAAGGACTTGTTATATTTTAGATATGTATTACCTTGCATCTTGTTCTGTATAAACTAACTTAGTGTGTTTCTGGTTAGTGAAAGTGGTCATGAAGACATTCTGGCATTTAAGGTTCTTCTGAGTTGTGTAATACAGAACATCATTTGCAGCCCATTCTGGAAAAAAAAGACAGACACATATCAAATTCAGAACAATGTATAGTATTAGTGAGAGAAGATGGGAGTTCCATGGACATTGGTCCCAGTGCTGGAAAAGATGGGTTGCAGGTGGTGTGGAACTGAGGACAGCACTTCCACATCCTGTGAGAACTGAGGTAAGAGCCAAAAGGTTTTTCCATGTTTTCTCTGACTACCATGAAACAAGAATCTCATAATGTATTGAAAGAAAAGCAAAAAGCAAAAAAAGCAGAGGTCAATGTTGCAGGGGCCAGTAATAGGAAACTCTTGACCCTGTGTGGGTTCTGGAGGTAACAGGAAAACAGGAGACATGGCTTTTCACAACATCAAAGAGGTTTACATGGAGTCAGCAAGATGATAAAGGCATCATAAGCTCTGCACTGTTACATGTGACTGCACACAAGCCATTTAGAGAAAAGAGATGATGCATGTGCCCCATGGGTACCGCTGAGATAAAAATTCTCCAATTTTCTATGCTTGTGTATGTGTTCACCAACATAGAAAGGTATAATTACAGGAACCTTGTTATTCTGAAGTTATTCTGACTGATCCAGCTACATTCCTCCCATCTCTGCTGCTCCTACAGCCAACAGAATGATGTTTAACACATGTGCTTTTAAAAGCTTCTGTATGCTGTCTTATGCATAAATACTGTTTTTCAGTACAAAACCTGGGGAATTAACACAACACCAAGATAACACAAACATTTTGCTTTCTGAACAGCAGTGTGGCTCCAAAGTGCACAGGTAACTGAGGTAACTGAGGTAACTTCACTATGAAGACAAGCCTTTAGAAGGGAAATCCAAGTTTTTCTATAGCCTAGTCTATAGAAAAATCAAGATGTAAATTTTCAGGAAATTCTGTCTCTCTCCCTGCTATTTTATATCACTCAGTACAAGCACATAACTTTGCAAGTCATGACTGAGACATCTCTGTGCTTCAGGACACTACTGCTATTTCTCACTCACACCTGACTTTACAGAATTTACCATTCTGATAGTCATCTTTTTTACTCTTATTATGTCACACCTATTTAGGCAACAGGATGTTGGTCTCTTAACTGTACTCATTCTTCTGGATCAACCTAGATAGATGTTCAAATCAAGTATGGTGTAAAATGTCATTGGCAAATTTGCATGTTTATTTTTCAACAGGTATTGTAATCTTCAGTGTGGAAACACAACACTAAATTCTTGCTACTCATCATTTTTTTAACAGGGAAGTTTTACCTAGAGTTTTATTTTTTTATTCTGCGCAGGCAAACTGCTTACTGCACTAGATATACTTGATGACATTTAGCAATATTATCCAAAGTATGAGATCTGGAACACTGTATACATACTATTATACTCTTTTTGCTATATTCTTTAACATACTATTAAAAAAAATAATGTTTTCCCATTCACTTCCATTTACCTCTGCTTCTTTTAACAGCAATGTAAAGCTCTGTAATCTATTCTGAAAGAATTGATTCAAGGCCTGGCTGATTTTACTGGGCTCTGAAGTGTGACCCACATCCTGGATTCCAGTTGAAATTCCAGCCAATACTCACTAGTAGGTAGTACTTCCACACTTTTCAAGCAAAAGCTATCTACAGCTACCAATGACTGTAGTAGCTGTAAGGTTTTACCAACTAGAATATCCCTCAAAAAGATTTTTATATCAAAAACAGTCATGTCACTATATTTTGAATACAGCTTAGTGGAATCAATACAAAAAATTATATGCATGACTGTTGTAATGTGTATAAATGCTTTTACAATGAAGGAAAAGTTGTATCTAGGAAGCAGTCCCTTTCATCCATATTAGATAACCTGTAATTGTGCAGCATTAAAGAAACCATAAGAAACAATTCAATATCTATAAAGATTAAATGTTGCCTTCATTTAAAAAAAAAATACCTTCAAACTAAGAAAAATGTTGTGTTGAAAGACTCTGTGACAGGTCATTTATAAACAACTTACCAAAGCTAAATACACTTGGAATTACTTTTTCCACAACAGGAAGATTGCCAAGTTTCATAATAATGCAGGTTGCCTCTTCAGAATTTTCACTTTTTAACCTGATGGCCATGTATCTCTGATCTGGTGAAATTCTGATCCGTTGAATAAAGGCATCAGAAAAGCCAAAATCTTCAACACTGAATAAAATCTCAGCATTTCCTTCAGCTATTACATAGAAAAAAGAGATAGCAAAAAATCCTGTAATTAAGACCCTGTCAAAGTGAATGGGGATTCTTAATGTCTGTATTTAACAAATCTGTCTCCAACATTCACAAACATTCTGCTGGAATTATCAACACCAAATACCTGTCTTGAAAGATGTTTGCAAATGCAAGTTCCAAGGAAAAAAGTCCTGTAGTTATTACTAAAAATATTTCAAAAGTGTAGGTTTTGGCTTCTACTAAACATACTGAATTTTAAAGCTCAGATAGCTAAAGCACAGTTGTTTCTAATAAATAAAATTAGAAATTCTTTTACCACCTCCTCTAAAATAAAAAAGCATGGATGTTCTTTTCATTTGTCAAAATGTTAAGTTAGTGCTCTGAAGTGTCTTCTCTTGTTCCTCTCCAGCAACTTACCTTCATATCAATATATACGATTCACTAACTCTCTTTACCTCACCTTTTCAGATTCAGGAGTCTAGAATTATTACTCTATTATGGAATTGTATAAAAGTATTTTTAGTTAAGAAACAGGCAAGCTAAGCATTAATGGAAGAAAAGAACTCTAAGTGATACATGTCGATCTTTTGTAAGAATCCTACCATATTAGGAAGATAAATCCCTTACCATGATCTGCTTTTGCAAGAAATACGCAGCCATTCTCTTCAAAGTACACATTCTCGCCAAACCTCATCTGTTCAATACAAACATATTTCACATCCATCACACAATTAGACATTCCCTTTGAATCCCTATTTACAGTAATTTTTCAGCAGAATTGTAACAAATTGTAATAAATGTAACAAATGACAGAACATATATTCCATACTGAAGAAGGAATTACACACATCAGAAAGGTTTTTTCAGTCAGGGTACTTAAGCTACCTCTACCTGCTCTAAATATCACAGAAGGCTCAGATCACCTGCAACTGCTCTTGCAACTTTGCAACTTACAGTGTCTTGTATTCTTTATCCAAAAGTAAGATGATTATTTTATCTTTACTTGCTTTTGCCTATGGAGAAATTAAGGTAAATTCACTGTCATAACAGGTATAAGCTGTTCTAAACACAGATTGTTACTATGCATAATTATTAAAATATTCAAAACTTCTACTGTGAAAAAATGAGTAAACCAGCATTTTATAGCAGGAACGGCTTCAGTGTATTTTATTTGTAGTCAGTGATGGGAAATGTTTTTATTGTTTATCACTTACCCTTGGGCTTCCTGAATTGAGTGTATACATGTTGTGCAATTCTTCCAGTTTTTCCTTGATTCTCTTTGTCATAGCTTTGTATGTTGGTGAAATGTTATTCCAGTTTTTTTGCTCTGATTTCAGAAGGTTCTTGTGCAAAAGGCCTGAAGTTACTATGGCTGTATTTTGCTTCCTTTTGGAAGGGACTTTTGTTCCTTCCTGCTAAGTAAGGAAAGACAACAATGGCTACAAGCCAGCATACTGCACACCAATCTGAACACATTGAGGCAACATCCCCTGAGCCACAGGCCCAAAACCACCTTTGCGTTATACAGAAGTACAAGCCAATAGAAACAAAAACTGCAGTTGGAATGTGTTTTGTTTTAACTCTTCCTGATCTTTTGGGGAGGCACTGTCAAACATGCTTTACTTGACACATTTATTGAAGCTTTTTCTTCAAAATTTAGGGTACTATTAATATATGCTCTTAATTGATTATAAGTAAATACGTTTGTTCCTGTTTTAGAACTAAGTTTTACTTTTTATGGAATTCTACTATTTTTCCTTCTTCACAACTTTCTTTCATAATTTCCTGTCTTTAGAGCATAATTTCTCATTTCCTTTCCTAGACAACAATGCTCACACCTCTGTCCCTGCACCTAGGAGTCCTAGTAACTCATTCGGGTTCTTGCTCCACTTCCTCAGAAGTGTTAATATAAATGTTCATAAGGCAAAGAATGCAGCAGTGAACTGATATGGGTTCTGCAACAATTTTATCAGGAATAAGTTTAAGGATCTGGTTTTCCACTAAATGTGAGATTACTGCTACCTCACTGCCAACAAAGCTGTCTTCTATTGTAAAAATGTTAAAAGTGTGTTAAAATTGCTAGAACAATGCTACCTCCTCTAGCATGCTGTGAAATCTCACTTGATCAAGTAGCAAGTGTCACAACTTATGTAACTTATTTACACAATACTGCACAAATCACACAAAGTAGCATTTTGTAACATTCAATGTATGATTTGAATGTGTCTAAGCTTAAAAAGCAGCCTATGCTTCATATCCTATCCTCACTTTCCATTAAGGATTATTAGTTTGTTCCTAGTCTCAGAAGCACATGAGAACCAAAATGTGAATGTTTCAAGTAGACTCTGAAGGGAAACCATCTGGTTCAGTTACCAAACTCCCTATGAACATAAAGTATATCACTGCTGAGAGTGTCTGCCACTAGTTCAGACCAATGCTTCCTCTCACCTGGCACAAGGCAAACAAATTGTGAAGGCTCTTAGAGAAGCTCTGAGTGATTGGTCAGGAGAAACAAACTGCTGGATACCAAAGTTGTACCACTTCACCCCTGTCACTGGAAAAACTGTTGTAAGAGAACACCATCCCCCAAATATGATGCAACCAAATAAGACCTCAGTGGCCATAAATGGATACTTAGGAAAGCATAAGAATGGGACAAGACAGATGATTTTCTCCAGCCTTAAACAAATTTAGCTCAGGGGTTTCCTGACCTGAACATGGTTTCTGGGTATTTAAAAAGTCTCTCTCATATATGTCATATATATATATATATATATATCATATATGTCCCCCCTTATACCTGTAAAATTTTAGCATCCACAACTTTGACAAGTTCCACACTTTATGAATCTTTTGATGATTGTCCTCTTGTTGTTTTCAGCAATCCCATTTTATTCATTTGGAAATATTATATGCAGCTGGCAGTCACAGTGTAGGGATATATTAAGAGGTATGGTACACCTCCCTGCCTGGGGAAAATCCAGTAATCTAGAAAGATTTTCAGGATACCAGAGGATCTCAGTGACAACTGGTGTGCAAACATTTGCTCCATAACAAACAGGCACAGCCTCCTTTCAGGTGAAAACCATGTTTGCATTCTGGGACCAGTGTCACAGAGCAGCATTTGTAACACTTGTGTTAGTGAAGTACCATAGAGTAAACTGAACCACACATTCTCATCCCTCCAGACCTCCTGTGTTCTCCTTGAAACATTTGCTTACATTTGAGACACAGATTTAGGAACTCTACTTTGGTGACAAATAGAAGAGTTACAACACAACAAACTTCATGTCACCTCTGAAGAAACACCGTCAATTTGAGCAATTTTAGGACAACCACGCATCCATCTGAAAACATGTTTAGGATCAAATAAACCAAAACATAAATCTTTATAAACACTACTTATGCATATAAATAAGTTTCCAGGCTGTCATACTGCAGTAAACTTTTATAATACCTCTAGCAAAATCTGTATTAGAGACACTTGAGACCTAAAATTATTTCAGACTGTTTTCTGACTCTGTGAATGATATACTGCTATGCAATTACACAATATTTATTTACAGAAATCAATGCAAATACCTTTTAAAATACAGTTTGGAACATGTGAGCATGGTTATGAGATGTCAATATTATATTTTAATATGATGGAAACCATGACTTACTGGTCAACACAGACACCAGTCAAGTGTTTTTTGAGCTAGCTCAGTCTTGTTTAGACACTTTGCCTTTACACTAGCTGATCTGTCCCTGCTCTTTTCTCCTGACACTTTACCTAGCTCTGGAAGATACCAATTTTTTCAAAATTTAGTGAGAAAATCACCCAAAATGAAGCTTTATGTCAAAACAACATAGGAATGCTGAACAATGGTACATATCTTTGAACATAACTGATATCCTGTACTTTATTCCTCTGCTTCAAATTCTCTGGGAAAAATGTGTTTCCTCAACATGAAGGGACGTGACTGGGTCCCTTAACAGATGTGCCAAGGTGGTGATTGGTATTAAGTCTGTACTTAAATAGCATACCTTGCAGGAAAAGAATCTGCATGGCAGGATGCTTCCAGGTGGTGCAGTCCCGTGGGTGTATATACTTTTTGAAGAGCCCAGGATGTGCCACTTTTTTAGTCCCATTTTACTGTAAAGACACATTGTTTGAGGAGGGCTATGCTTAGAGTAGTACTTGGCACCGAAGCTCAGCCCTTGGAGGAGATTCTGCAGTCCAGCGCAGCACATCCTAACCTTCATTTCTTGACAGCCAACCTGGAATTTCTGAATCCCAAACTGCCGATCATTTACACTGTGTGTGTGAAAGATACGTAATGTAAACTGCAGGCATAAATGTAAATATACATACATACATACGAAATATACATAGCGTAAACTTCCTCTTTCAGAGAAATGTGATTCACTAGGTAAATCAAATGAGAAGAGAATAAGTAAAACTTGGTTTGTTAACAACTGGCACCCACATTTTAACCTGAACATTCCTGGAGGCGCGAAGTTCAACTCCAGTAAAACTGTGAAGAGAAGGGGAGGTGCAACCGTGCACGTCCAAACGCTGAAGGCCAGAACCCTGGGAAAGTTTGGAGAAATCGTTCCCCCCCACTTCCCCATCTAACACCAAACCCACGCCTTCTCCCGAGCGTCCCCTGGGCAGCAGGAGCTAAACCCCCGTTCGTAGGAGCACTGCAGGGGACGGGCCGCACGTGTCGGGCTGGAACCGGCGCTGCCCGTCCGCCCGCGGCCCGCGCAAGGACTCGCCGTGGCGCTGCCGCCGCTCCTCCCGCTCCCGCTGGGCCGGGGCTGCCCGCGATGAGACGCCGGGCGGGCGGCAGAGCTCCCGGGGGCGCTGCCCGTAACTAAGATGGCGGCAGGGCGCTTCGCAGGCGCGGCGGCAGAACGCCGTTGGTGTCAGCGCCCGGATGCGGAGCCACGGCGGGCGGGCACGGTCCCTGGCGCGGCTTTCCCGGGTGGCTGCCGTGCCACGCCCAGTCTCGTCCCCGGGCACGGAGGACACGGGCGATTTGTCCTGAGGCGCGCCTCCGCCGTGCCGGGCCTGAAGAGCACCGTACTTCCTCGGCCGCCGAAGGTCGTTCGACGCTGCCCTTAGCAAAGATGGCCGCGCCCCTCATCCCGCTCCATCCCTAGCCCGGCCGGTCCCGCAGCCGCTGGATGCTCAGCGGCGCGTCCCCGCCGCCCAAGACAGCGCTCCCTCCCTCCGCGCCAATTCCCGGCGCTCCCGCCGCCGCATGGCCGAGGCTGCCGGTTCCCCGCTTCGCCCCGCTGCGGACAGGTGCGGGGTGAGCGGTGCGGCGGCGGCCCGAACTCGCTGGCGGCTGCTCGGACAGGTAGGGGGAGCCCGCGGGCGGGGGTGGCCGGCATGGCGGGGCGGGCGGCGGTGCAGCCTGAGGGCAGCGCGGGCTCTCCCTGCTCCTTCGGGCCGGGCTGTGCCCCGGGAATCCCGCGCTGCTCGCACCCCTTACAGGAGGACTGCGAGCAATACTATGGTGGGTCATATAAAGGGGCTTGCAGCACTCTCCCTGGAAAATATGGTAATAATAAAAATATGTATATATGCACCCAACCTTCTGTCTAGAGAGTGGAAGTGGAGAGGGGCAGGCAATGATCCCTTCATTCTCGTGCCCGGTCACAGGACTTAGAGGAATGGCCTGAAGTTGTGCAGGGGAGGTTTAGGTTGGATATTAGAAAAAGGTATTTCGCCCAGAGGGTGGCTGGACGCTGGAACAGGCTCCCCAAGGCAGCGGTGTCAGGCAAGCCTGACAGAGTTGAAGACTGATAGAGTTGAAGTATTTGGACAATGCTCTCAGGCACATGGCATGACTCTTGCACTGTCCTCTACAGGGCCAGGAGTTGGACTTGATGGTCCTGACGGGTCCCTTCCAACTCAGCTTGTTCTGTGATTTTATGATTCTAAAGCGTGCCTTCAGTAGTGTGCCTCAAACTGTCCATGGCCTGTGTTAAGGGAGGTGGACCAGCATCCCACTGGCACCCCCACTGCCTGAGGGCACCTTGGGATTTTCAGGCCATAGTTTGACACCTTCCATCGATGCTGCTGGGGCTGGTTGTCGTGGCTGCCGCTTCATTCCTGCTCTTTGCTCCCTCTCCCCCAGACTGCCTTTGCTGGGGAGCTGGGGTGAGACCCTGCTCACCTGGCAGTGAAAAGTGCGGTTTGCTGAGGGGCTGTGCCTGGAGGACGGTGAGAAAGAAGAAGGAACAAGTGGTGACACCTGTGCTGTTGTGAACAGCAGCTTCTCAGCTGCAGCCTTACACACTGTTTTAGACCTTTAGAAAGGATTCCTCTGCAGATGAGTGTAGGCACAAAGGCTTAAAAACTCTAGTCTGTTTCATTGGCTGTTACTGTTATGGGATGTGAAATTTACCTCCGTAACTTGAGTGTTTGGTTCTATGCAGATGGGCATCTGGAGCTGCCTATGGACAGCTGTCCCTGAGAGGGCAGAGAGGTGGCACTGAGTCAGTGGTGGCAGCTGGGTTGGAAGGGACACCTAGCTGGGTTACAGTGGGAGCCTGAGGACATCAGTATTGCTCTTTGTGTGTGCTTTTGGTTTCTAAATTTGCTGATCCTGTTCAAAAGGACCAACTTCTGTTTTATTATACTCTTAAGCAGGAAATACCAAAGTTAGTGGTAGGAATATCAGGTTTGTCTTTGTAGGTTTCTGCCCTAGCAGACTACCAAAGCTGCACTCTGTGGTTATACTAGCTGTTATTTCTTCTCAACATATACTGCCTTGGGCATATTCCTGTCTCTTAAAATCATAAGGAGCTTTTCATAATAATAGAATGGGGTTGTGGAAGAGTGCGTGTAGGTATTTGGGGAGAAGGCTTCTCTTTTTTTCTCAAACTACATGTATCTGTGACCTTTTCCTCTGTAAATTCCCTTGGTTTTTCCATCTTCTTTAGCTTTTCTGTTGATTTTTATATGGTACAATGAGCAAGGATCAATTTAATCTTACTGATGCATCTGAAATAAAAATCAGTTCTGTGCTCTTTGCTACAGTGGTGCTCAGATCTAGCTATGGATTGGAAGAAGGTATCAACCTCCCTTTAAATTAATTTTTAAAGGAGCACTGTCAAAGTGTTTCTAACAGTGCTTTTAAAAGCGCTTTCCACACTGCTTATAATAAGGCCTTATGTGAAATCAGTTCTGTGGTGTGTTTATATCTTGAATTTGCTTTCATTCAATGCACACACAAATTGATTTACTATGGTAAGGATGCTTGAGTGCATGCTTGCTGATTTAATTAAGAAAAAAAAGGCCTTTTATGAGGTATCCTATGAAGCTAGCATAAAGAATCAGGGGTTTGCATAATTACCTGTGTGCTCTTTATCAATGAAATGTTTTATGTATGTATGGAGTTTGAAGTTTGGCAATATTTTTAAACTTAAGTCTGTCAGAATCAAAAAAAGTATTTTTTTCATTTAAAAAAATGCGAGGGAAGTTACCTATTTACTGTGCATTTGTAAATGACTGGATAAGTTCTCTAAGGCTGTGTTTTGAGTTCTGTCAGTCTCTGTGGCTGAAGGCATCATCCAGTCAGTAGTTTTCAGCAGGAAAATCAGAGCAATAGGCATGCATTAGATGTTCCTCCCTATACATACATTTGCTATAGAAAGTATAGAAAGTATCATGAAATCTGTAAGCTTTTTTTGTTTATTCTGCCTGTTACCTTCCTCTTGCTCTTCTCACACAAGTCTTGGAATCAAAGATTATGCTGTGCAGGAAAGGATTCACAAGGATCATCAAGTTCAACTCCTGGCCCTGCACAGGACCATCCCCAAGAGTGACACCACATGCCTGAGAGTACCTTGCTCACCTGCTAATGTACTTCAACTTACAGAATTGAAAAATAAAAGCTAAAGTGAGGACAGGTCAATGATACTTTTTTCCTGAACAGAAGCATTTCTAAAACAAATTTTCACCTCTTCCCGCTCTTCTCTCTTTGAAGGGTGCCTGTGCTCCAGATCTTTTTTCCATATTCTTGTTAGTTTTGAGTTTGTAAATAATTTACAGTTGGATAAAACAATTTGGTAAATAAATTATTTGTAAAAATAAATACTATAGTCCTGTGGACGATATTTAGAGTGCAGTTACAGGTTATGTTGTAGCTAATTGTGTGGAAACTTTCTTGCATGTACAAAATACCATGTTGCAGTCACTGCCAGCTAACTGGCCGAGGTTTGTAGACCATAACCCGTTACTTACAGTCTTTGGCTCTTAGTGTAATTAGGCCTAACACAAGGATATACCCAGCTAAATGCAAGGAATTTCAGGTGACTGCCTTTCTCCATGTTTTTTTGTGGGAGGTTCTTTTTTGGTGGGATTTTTTTTAAAGTGATATTAACCAGTTTTAGGTTTTATAGATAGTCCTAAACATAGTCCTAATAATGTCACTAAATACCAAGGGTGTTGCAATTGAGATCTGTGGTAATATTTTACCAGAATCTTTGTAGAACAGGAGACTGTGTGGTGATGAGTTATGATAGTCACCTTTTGTTTTTATCAGTGGATTATTTTATAGCAGCAAATTACCTTTATAGCCTTTTTAACACAACTGTGATCCTTTTAGGAACAGACTTGAGAAAAAACCCAATTTGATCCATATATAAAAAATACAGAGATAAATAATGTAACATATTCTCCATTTGTGCTGTTTTCTCAGTTATACTTAGGGTTTTAAAATATTTAATCTGCTGTTTTAATTTTCAGATCTTAGACCACTTGTTTTTTGTTTTAGGCTGTGGGAGAAATGTTTTTTTGAGTATTCAAATGCTCATGAGATTTTCTGCTAACCCAGAGAAGGACTTATACAGAGTGGCTGTAAGATATCTCTATACAACAGAAACTGAAAATAGAAACGTTTGTTGCTGCTGTATTTTTTTTGCCTATTAGTAATGGCTTGCTATTGCTTTAAAGAAGTCCCCAAACAAGACACTTTTCTGAAAATTAGGTCTTGCTGCTTTTCTTTAGTTGACAAGATAGTCCATTTTGTTTTCAGGCACACAGCTATTGCATGAAGGTCTTAATTTTGCTGGTCTTTTAATTTTCTTCTCCTGCTTTGATATTTTTATGTTTTCTTTCATGTGTGTATTTTTATCACTACAGAAGTAGTGTGGACAGCACTCTGACATTTTAATACTTCATGGAAAATGCCTGTGCTTTCATATGCTGAGACCTGCCAATGAAAATAGCTCCAAAAGCAGTAAGCCTGATGCCTCAGACCTGCTGTTAGGAACCAACAGTGTAGCAAATGCAATTGTTCTGCTCACATACGTAGTACTTCCAAATATTGTGCAAAATAATAGGTCATGGCCCCAAACTGTAAGGCTGTTAAATGTGAGTGCATTTAACTGCATTTGCAGTTAAAGCATGTCAACACAGGTTGCGTACAGCAAAAAAATCACTGACCTGTTATTTTTTTTTGTACACATCCCATATGCAAAGCTTCTATTTCAGGTTTCATAATTCTGGAGAGCTGTTTCTCATTTGATTTATCTCTAGTTGGCAAAAACTTGTAAATTGCAGTGCTGTCCTACTCAATGGAGCTCTTCCTTGCAGCTCTATCAATTTATAGTGATGAGTTTTTCTGCTTTTTTTTTTTTTTATCCGTCACTGGGGACTGCATATGCACCTTAATTTAAAAAATGCAATGACAATCATTTATGTATTCTCTCCAATGTTAGGAGAAAGAAGTTAAATCCAGGACATGTCTCCTTCTACATCACTACCCTAAGAATAAGTCTTTTTGTCTGGCAGGGAAATGCTGGTTGTCTTATGAGCAATGGCACAGCTCAAACCAAGTGCTGGGTTTTCCTGCACAGAGAGGTTGATACCTCACTCCCTGAAGATGGTTGAGTGCACCAAACTAGGCAGGTCAGAGAGCCCATGTTTTCACTTTCCTGAACAAGTGTTTTAATCGTTTGAGAAATGCAAATGACAGTCTGTCTCTGCCACTGCCTTGAATTCTTCAGTCTCTTAGCATTAACTTGGTGCTGTCAGAGTGTTTAGGGCCTCATCTGAAGTCTGGCTCATGTATCAGTCCTTTTATGGGGGCCTGGTAGAGATATATACAGTTGTGGTGTCTGGAAGTCTGGGGCCTGGGACAGGGAGCAATTTTCTCAGCTTGGGCAACTTTGGCAGCATCTCTGCAAATGGGCAGCAGAAGACTTCAGGGCTAGGAAGGAGTCTGTCAGAGGAACACACAGCACTCAGGCACCTGAAGATCCATGTTTTTGGTTTGTCATTTAAATTCTACACGAGATACCTTTGTTGCTGGCTTTTTCCCTCCTCTATAGGGACAGTGAGCACTACAGAAATTTCTTGGGGAGGGCACTGCTTAGGCTGTGAAACTTGGTAAAATGAGAGGATGGGGAGAACCCAGTTTGCCACTCTAATTTTTGCATGGGTTTGCTGGAGCATGAGTTAAAAAAACAACTTTGTGTGCTTCTGAACACAGTACATTTGCTTTGCAGTTATTGAGACATAATTCATAACTCATTCTCTTGACCCCTACCATCAATACCACTGTATATTGTTCAGGCTTAACATACTTGGTTATTTTTAACTACTAGCTCATACCAAAGCCATTATGGTTTGCCTCTTCACTTAAATAGGCATGGGTTTGTTCTTTTCTTGGAAGTTTTAATGTTAATATTTAATTTGTTCTTAATTTCAAAGGTTCTGAGGAAAAAACACTTGAATGATGTGCATCTCCAACAAGTATCGGTAAGAAGGTTTGCATCGTTCAATCTCTTTTCAATTGAAGACCAGAATACAGAAGAGGAAACTGGGACCTGGTTTCATTATAGAAGCATCTTTTATCCCAAGTATAGTGTCTCCTTAAGGTAACTACAGTTTAACTTTTAAGTACTTTTTAAGATCTTGAATGAGCCTCAAATAAAAAACTCATTAGTCATTCTTCCAGTGTGTTGTGTAACTAGGGCATAGTTTACAAATAAATTGGTAAGTGTTATTTTTAGTTGTTTGTTACAGTAAGCAGCTTGTCTGACTCTTCTTTCTGGTACATTTCACTGAAGTGGCAGAGCTTGACTGAAAATGCTGATGCTTGTAGCTAAAACAGAATGCAACTATGAACATGCATTTTATATTTTAATAGCTTTCTGTTTTGACATTCTTCAGCTGTAAATAGGCTATAGAAACACCTGAATACAGTTATTTATGGTCTTAAAGAAATTTTTTGACATGATGTTATTAATAATGTTATAAAAGGTTTTTGGTAATGATCTGTATTTTATTCAGTTTTCTTCTTGGTGCTTTTTTAAAAACTCAATGGTAATTTGGAAGCCAAATTTCTACAAAATAATATATACTTAATTAAGTAATCTTTGCTATGTTAGGGCAGGTCATTTTTATTAAAGAAATTGACAATAAAAAAATCTATGCACACGCAAACAAAACCACAGAAAGTTTACTTCCCCTCCCAAAACCCTCTGAAAAAATGTCAGTGAATTCTCAGTAGCTTTGTTTATAATTCCCATTCATTACGGTGTCTGTGGGGTTTTGTTTTTAATTTTCTTTTCTTTTGCTTTGGTCTTCTTTTCCATGTTCATTTTTGTATCTACCATATTTGGTTTACCTCAGGATGTTTGCAACAGTAACTTGAGAATCCTGAAGTGATACTTGTTCTGCAGTGTCTAATTGGATCTCTGAAGGTGGAGTATTTTGCATTTTCTGCGCTGTGGAAGATATTCTGGAGAGCCCAAATCAAAAAGTGTATTTTTGTTTACTTGAGACTTTAAATTAAGGTCAAGCTTGGAATTAACATAAAAAAGTGACCATCATTAAACTGCAACATTTTTGCAAGGTTTTAAAATGAACCGATAAGAAAAATCCAAACCAAACTAAAGAAGCCCCACAACACTACATGCAGATCATTATAAATTTGCACCTGGATCTAAAACCAAGAACAAAATTCTTTAGCGCTTTATAAAGTCCCAATTTTCCATTTTCCAAGCTTACACTCAGTGATGTTAAAAGGGTTCAAAAGGAAACTTTTCCACTGGAGAACTGCTGTTTGTAATAGAAGTAGGTGCAGTGTTTTTCAGTGTATAGACTTTTCCTGTAGACCACCAGTGAATGCTGTGGACTAATTCAAACACTGACAGTCTACATAATGCCTTTGTGCAGTGTCCCTGTTCCTTGTTTCTAGGTCTTCAGAGGCACACTGGGGATAGGAGACACAAGGTGTTTAGGTAGAATTTGAGCTGAACAAGCTTTAATCCCTCACAATGCAGCCCTGAACTCCTTTAGTTCACTGTCGTGGCTTGCAACACTCGCTGTCACTTGATTTACTTGTTCTGGGGTTTTAAGGTAGGAGATGAGCTAAAATTCACTTGTGCTGGCAGTACAGAAGCTAAAGGAATGTCAGATCAATCCTGCTCTGGCATTTGTGTGCTTCTATGTCCACCACTTTCTATGTCATCATCTTATTTGGTATTATTTGCCTAAGAGCGGTTTCACTGATAATAGGTCGCAGCTCAACTATAGGTTTTGAACAAGTATGTTTATTTATGAGTTATTTTACTGTGTTTCTTTAATCTTGTTCAGTGGAAATGTATAGTTTCTGTGCTGAAGCAGGCTCACACCACCTTTCCAAAACTGAACATTGAGGAGAATATTGTCTTCTGGTGGAGATTTTTATTTTATGATTTGTTCCTTTACAAAAGATATTCAGTGACTTCTAAAAATAGTAATCACTGATCGTTTTAGGAATAATGATCAGAACTTGCTTAATCTTACACTTCTATATTAAAATATTTTCTCATACATGGAGTATACTTATTATTTCAGAATATTGTGGGAGGTGAAGAAGGGAAGGAGAAAATATTGTGGTTTTTGCCAGGCATAAGGTATAAATAGACTGCATCAAAATTGACTTTATCATGAGTTGGTGTTAAATAAAGTTTCTTCCCTGTTTTTGCAGAAGCAGTAATTTAGGCTATCAGCATAACAGTTCAACATACATAACAAAGCAGCAGTTCTTGCTGAAACTTACATATCTAGAAGATAAGAAATCTTGGAGTAAGCATTCCTGGATCTTTGAGAACTGATCATGAGTTGGAAATGGAAGGATTCTCTGTATGTCTAACAGTCTTCCCTTTGTTTTTTCTTTGTCCACTGGCAAAATACTATTTATAATAACATTAAACCAGCAAAAACAATTTTAACAAGTTAACAAGAGCATAATAACAATAACTTCAGTCAGGTAAATCCAGAACAGCATGCTTGAATAGGAAAGCCTTTTTGTATCTTCAGGAAAAAGAATGTTACTATGGCCCCTCTAAAATATTGACAAAAGTGCTTTGGAATTTTCATCTATATTTGTTTTCCTTATGCATTAACATCTTCTTGGAAAAGCTCATTGCATATGTTTGATGTTAAAAGGGTTGTCAGCTAATATCTTGACGAGACTAAATACTTAAGAAAGTTCATAAGGTTGTTAGTGGCTTTTGGCAAAGAGTATAAAGGTCAAGCTATATCAGTTCAAGGGCTGTCAAAACTGATCAAATTGTATATTCAGATATGCTATGACCTAGCTGAATTACTGCTCTAGAGTGGCTTTGGACCAGTTTGTCAGGCTTTTGTAGGAACTACCAGTCATGTGTATGCTTTTCTGAATTTTGTTGGTTTTGCTGTTTCTCTAACTAAATTCAGGCTGGATTCACATCTTAGAAAGAAGAGCTTATGCTATGTATTTCCATCACTAATGTATATTTTTGCAACATTCTTAATAACATATCTTCCAAAGCAGAAGTCCCAGTATAAGGCAATTTTCAGCTTCAAAAATTTAAGCTGAATTTAGGTGGCATTTTGACTAGATCCTTGCAGTGGAACATCATCGACTCATTTAAAAATCCCCATAACTCTTCTGGTTAAACAGTGATCTCCAGTGTGCTTGGAGACTCAAACTCCACCATTTCATGGTCCTGGCTGCCAAGGCTCCCTGGGGCTTCACATTTCCCATCAGCCCCTCCTTGTTGGAAAGAACAAGGAAGGTCCAGCATAGCACTTCTCTTTTTCGGTTCCTCTTGAAAAAAGAAGCATTTCAGGAACCTCCTGGATTTTTTATGCCCTGGTGTGTTGTCCCTCCAACAGATATTGGAGTGCTTGAAAGTACCCATGAAGACCAGGGCTTGTGAGTGCCAGGCTGTTCCTCTCCTCACATCTGCTTGGTGTCCCTGTAGCAAACCTCCACTATAATGTCACCTGCTCTCCCTTTAATCCTGACTCATCAGCTCTCGGTTGGCTCCTCATCCATCCCCAGGGGGAGCTCCAAGCACTCCAGCTTGACATAGCACCACACTCTCCACCTCTCCCCTGTGATTTTATTCATAGAACTTTCACATGTGTTTGTTAGCTTTTTCCAAGTTCTACTTAACTGTGGCAGTATTTCACTTTGCTGTTAAAAAATTATGCATGTGCTGAATATGTGTTTTCTTAGGGATAGGAAGATATATAGTAAGTAAATAGATCTATTGAAAAATATTTATTTAATACTGCCTTTCCAAATCCTTGTATTCTTCATCAGGAATGTGCTTTTAAATTTGAATTTTGTATGAATATATTTAGCAATGAAGTGATCACAGATCATAAAGATGCAGTGTCACACTGCAGAGATGGTGCCTGCCTTTTAGACAAGAAAATTGTTCTTTTATTTGAGTTAAAAAAGGAGCAATCAATATCTTCAAATTTTCTGTTTCAGGATATGGATTTGCTTTTAAATTGTAGGCTCATTTTAAGAAAACAGTGCAGAAATAAGTTATTTCTGTGGTAAAATATTTTCCATTGATCAGTCATTTGCTGTTTCAAATACTAAAGTGCAGAACTGAAAAGAACAATGTCAGCAGGCTACAAGAAGGGTTAAATCTTTGTAAAAGGTGTTAAGTGTACTTTGCAAGATGTCATACCTTTATTCTGAATATGAATGAACCTGTAGATAAAAATATGACAGAAATTATTAGATGATTCTAGACTTGTGGTTTAGAAATGAGGGGCATGCAGAGACACTACTTGTCTGTGGTAAGTAGTGTGTTACAAGATGGTATAGGACTGCATTCCATTGTCTGTTCCTCTTGGATATTTCTGCTAATAACATTTTGAATTTTTAATGACTTTATATTTTAGGGATAGAGATTAAAAAAGTGGTGGGAAATGAATTTCAAGGAATATTGCCTACTTTTTACGGATAATTTATGTGGATATAACAAACTTGCTTTCTTCCATTTATTGCCTGCTAAGAGACAATGTGTGAATTTAGCAGCATAAAGGGTTAGCCCCAGGAGCTGGAAATTGAGGAAAAAGATGAAAAGTGATTTGGCAACATATTTCTTTTATTCAGTGATCAAGCTATGACTGTTCCATCATATTGCCCAAGATGTGTGTATTTTTAAAAAATAATTGTAGTCAAAGAAGATTTGTTTTGGTTTCCTGCCAAATTAAGCTGTGATCTAGAACTGGAGTGAAAGAAGAGTTGACTTTTTTTACTATACTCTGTTGAAGAAAGAGCATCTGATCAGATAGCAAAATTTGCAGATAACTCTGAGGTTCTTAGTAGGCCACAGTGATAATTGTTGGTGATATTCACCAAGCCTTTTTGTGAAGTATCTTTAACAGTTTTTACCATTATCCCATCTTTCATTTTTCACAATTTTACTTCTAATTTGTACATAGGTTAATAGTGTATGGTGATGTGATGTGTTGTGTTTGGTTTTTTCCTTTTTCAATATTATGTGGAAATGTATTCTATCTTAGATTTTGTAGGTTTTTAAAGTGAATATAGGCACATACTTGTGTTATATTTCATCACTCCGTTTAAGAATAATAGAAAAGAAGGAACCTACTTTTGTTTCATTATGGTTGATGAAAAGCATACCTTAATAGGGACCTACTGAAGGATTTTTTTTGTACTATCCATAGCTATTTTTATATACATGTAAAAGTCTGCCACTTGTGTTGCCTGAATTGGAGAGGAAGAAACAATAATATAGTTAAAGATTGATCTCACTCTCTCTGACTTCATCCGAAGACAAATTATTTGTAGTTCAGAGTAAGGAATTCTGCTTTGCTTTGTGTCAGGAGAAACATGAGTTGAATTAGCTTATTGTTCATAAATTTGTCTTCTATTAATCACTGCCTCAGCCATAGAGATTTTTGCCTATTGTACCTTGAAGACTTATTGTAAGAACACTGTAAATCAGATTAACCATGCCAGCCTGAAATTCACTTTTTCCATGATGCTTACCTGTGCTTTTTTGAAGTACTTTGTTGATCTCAGCAATCACAGCTTTGAACTTCTTTGAACTGTATGATATCTATGACATGTTCTAAAGCACTGAAAACTAATGTTCTTCTGTATTTTGAGATACCTGTGGAAATTTGTGGGAATTTAAGGGTTGGGGTTTAATGCCAAGCTTCTATGATTCCTTTCCTTGACTTTGATAATTCAGTGCACATGACTCTTAAGACTCTGTGTTTGTCAGCTGCAATGTGGAAAGCTGTGGTGGTGACAGACACTCATGGAAACCAGATGTGCTCTATCTTGGCAGTTTTCTCTGCGTTTGGTGATGGAGGAGCAGCTGATAGGATGGGACAGTGAAGCAGCAGCTGTTGCAGAACTGCTGAAGAGGTGGAAGGGCAGTGGATCCCAAACTACAAGCTCTGTTTTTAAGGTGCAGGACTGAGTAGCACACTATTTATGACAGAGTTTGGTGTTAGAGAACACCTGTGTTTAGACAACTTTTAGTAACTTTTAGTCTGTGAGTAAGGCCCGCGATGGAAAAGAGTTGTGGATTAGCTGGTGCAGAGTTTGTCTGCAGGCTCCACAAGTACACATCTCCAAATGGAGAAACATGCCTATTGCAGTTTCGAAGTGTGTTTTCCTGAGCTTTCCCTTTCACAAGTAGATCAGTTGTTGGCATGTTGCTTTTGTCAGTCCAAAAATGTGTCTGCAGTAAGTGATTATGCTCAATTCCTCAATTTTTGGGTTCCACAAATTTTAAGCTGTTTTGGCTAGTGCTGTGGTTTTATCATATCTCCTTTTTGTGTTTGCCTATCTTTTGAGCCTGAAGGATATAATTTGTATTCTTTCCTAGACCAGGATGCTTCACTTACTTCTGTTTTTCTTTCTTCATTCTGTTGAACTGCTGCTACTAGACTACTCAATTTTTATCCTTACCTTGGAGAGTTACATGATAAATCTCCTTTAGATACAAACTATGTACATAAAGAAATTGAAGGGGGAAAAAAGAAACCAAAACTTGTTATCCCAAGACCACCCTGCATGTCAACAGAGGTTAAAATATTTCTTTACTTCCTCAGCATCTCCCACCCTTCATTTGCATTCATTTAGAGATGAGACATTTCACAGTGTGTGAAAGCCTCCAACAGCCCCAGACACATGCAGAATTACATTTGTAATTTTGTTTGTAGAATTCTGAGGAGTCAGCAGGGGAGCTTAAAGGGCAGCTCTGTGGCTGGCAGAACTACCAATCCTATCTCCTTTCTTGTCACTTCCCTTGCACCAGCTCTGTTGCATTGGTTGTCCAATTTGATGGAAAATGAACTTGCAAAAAAGAAGTGCATTAGAAGTCCACATGATTCATCAGCATTCTTGTAGACTTTCCCTGCAGAAAAGGCATGTAATTTTGGTTTGTTTTTATGTAGGTGGGAGAAGAGCATTAATGTCCAGTTGAATCTTTTGTAACATCTCTTGTATATTTCTTTGTCCCTGCTGATGAGCTCAGTTCCCTTTGTTAATTTGATTTCCACTTGATTTTAATTTTTTTAAGAATTAGTCTAGTTGCTGTTTGGTGCTTCTCAAAATTTAACTTCTTAATGATTCTTTATTTAATGCTTATGCTTATCAGAAGCTATAAATAGTGGCTTTTTCACAATAAATATACAATTTCATGTTTGCAAAATTATTTTTTTTTTCCATTCTTACAGCAATCTTTTTTTCAGAAAAGAACAGCTGAGAGAATGAAAACTAATTTTGTATGTGCTAAAATTCTTGGATTTATTGCATTTATTTAGTGTTTCAAATTAGTGTGTTCCCAAACAGCCTTTGAAGCTGCATTTGAAATCCTATATTTTGCTGCCTTGCTGAATTCCTTCAAGATTTCCTTTAATGCATTTGTGAAACAGCTGTGTGATCTGATTGTTGTAAAGTGTTAGACTAATATTTTGTTCATTTTGGGCTTAGATTAGTTTGGAATATTTAAAACAAGATTAGATGATTTTTTATGTGTATACCACTGCACATTTAAAGGCAAATCTTAGGTACATTTTTATTCAGTTTTGGTGCTTATTCTTTCTGCTGCTGTCAGTGCTTTTCTCACTGCATTCTAAAATGTGCACTTGGTATATGAAATGTTTATTTCACATGGGTTATGCAAATGTAGAATGCAAGAAAATGCAGTTCACCGAGCACATTAATCAGTTTCATTATTAGCAGTAATTTAATTAAGTGTTCTTGATTTTGTGGCAGAAAATAGGAAAGTACATACAGCTGCTGTTGAAAATCCTCTTTGGGTTTTCCCTTTCAAAGAAATTGCTTTACCATAGTTCCTTCTTTATTCTATGTGACTTCCACAACTAAATAAAAATTGATGCACCTTGGAAATGTTTTCCTCCTGATAGTTTCTGAGAAACACATTCCTCCTGATTAATGGATTTCAGTGCTGGGACTTTGAAGACTGGTGATTGTCCCCTTGTTTTCCCCCTGGTGGCTACAGTAGTACTGGTTTGCTTCTTCACTGTGAAAGGGGGGTGGTGATAATGGAATGCCTATAGTAAATCTCTTTTTTGAAGATTTTTTTTTTTTATGGTTTATGTGTTAGTAAAGTCACTATTTATGTTTTCTTCCAGATTTCACAATGGCCTCTTAAATGTTAAAGATGTTCTTACAAGTTTTGACAACACAGGGAATGTCTGTAAGTCACTATTTATTTAAGTACAGTACAATGTTGATAAAAGCCTAACTTTGCCAATATAAAACATTTCTTTATGAACCCTCAATAACCATTTAATTTATCTGGGAATCTCCATTACTGTGGTCAGAGTTACCATAGCATTACAGTTGTTTATGTTGGATACAGCCTTAAGTTCTCCCAGTGCAGGTTATTTTTGGTTGCGGCTACAGAGAGAACATTAAAAGAACTGGACTGGACTGGATAAAACTTAGTTTAGCCCATTGATTTGTGTTGGCCAGGGGCCAGCAGTGGCTGTGTGAGAAATAGCAGGGCAGGAACATTGGAAGCAATCAGGGGTACTTCTAGCTCGGAGAAATCAAACTTGAACCAGAGAAACACAAAAGAAAACAGTCAAGTTGTGAAATTCCTCCCTACAGAATGTTTTTGGTCCTAAAACATGAAATAAATTCAAAAAGCAAAGGGGAAAAATGGTGCAAGAAAAACTTACTATGACTATTAAATATACAGACATCACTTATGGCTTAGGAAGTGCTGGGTGTTAGGAGAGTTAATGGGGCAGTAGGATGATATGTTTGTCCTGATCTTTCACTCTTGTCTAAGCATCAGTTACTGGCTGCATTAACCTGAGGCAAGATGAGCTCTAAGAGGGCCATCAATGTCTGACACAGTATGGCTCTGCTTCAGGATACTTATTAATAAAATTATCTGTGCTATTAATGGACTTGAATTATCAAATTGTGTTAGATGGTGGAAACAAAGCTGAGAAAACATATTGAAACATTTTTGAGGTGATAAGTAATTACTATTATATAATTAACATTTGAAGATGCACATAATTGTTGTTTGGTTATTCTGCCTTATCTTTCAGGTTGATTTGTTTGTTTTCAAACAAGTCAGCTGATAGAATAAAGTTGGTAAAGTTTGCCAAATATTCAAGAAATTTACACATATTTCCCCCTCCTTATCAAGCCAATGATATAGAAACTGTGTTGATATATATGTTTTATCTCAAAATTCCAGACTTAGTATTCCAAAGCTATGTTTCAATAAACATTTGTTCATTGTATAACAACTTAAGCATTTATTTTGAGCAGCAAAGAAAATTTTGTGTGTGTGTGTCTAAAAGTGCTTCAGGTGATGAATCAGGACAGTGTAATATGGTAACACGATTTCTTGCTCCTTGTGTGGGTACTGAGTTTGCGCTCAGTCTACACAGATTCCCTTGTTAACACAAAGAATTTACTCTGCTAAAGTGTTCATGTGCTTTCCTATCAATAGATGTGCTGTCAGCTCTTCTTTTAACTTCTTCCAGTATTTCAGCTTCTTTTTTATTGATTACAGATGGCAGAACAAGTCTTGCACTCTAATAGGCACACCACCAGTGCTAACACAGGAGTAATATGACATTTGTAGTTCTCACTGTTTCTCTGTTAATACAAAGATTCACATTTGTCCTTTTGGATTCAGAATTGCTTTGAGGGTTCATGCTGTGCTATTATATATAGCATTTGCCAAGTCGTTTCCAGATTCATTGCTTCCCCATTTTAAAATTTCTTTGTCTGTGTCTATCAGTATTGATCTACATATTACTGATTTATGCCTGTTTTACTTTGCACTCTAGATTACACTCTATTAGCGTAACTGTAAAATTATCTTTTGGCAGCATGCAGTACTGGCTTGTAGTATAATAATCACACTGTTTTGCTACCACCTGTATGGAATTAATGTTCTCAGTATCCAAGCCAGAGTAACTATGTGTCTGTCACACCCTCATAGTGAAGTTCCCCTAACTGTGTGTTTATTGAGCTGCCCTATTTGGGTCATACCTGGCAGAATTTCTGTGCACTCCCATTATCCCTTAATTCAAATTGGTTCTTTCTTTGATCTTTTCCTGTGTATTTCTTGACTCTCTTTGTGTTAACTCACTGTGGAAATGATGAGGATGTTGTGTTGTCTCCTTTTACCCCCAGAGGTAACTACTGTTGTCCTTCTAAAATTAGGTTGGCTGTTTTTTATAATTTCTGTAGTGTTCTACAAGAACTTTTTATTATCAAATAATAGTGTACTCTAAAAAAACCCCAGATGTTTCTGAAATGGTCTTTGACAGTATCAGATTATTTCTCCTAATATCTAATACAAATGGAGCTAGCCAGAACTTAATGTGCTATCACAGCAGCGTGCTCTGTGAGGGGGATGCATTGAGTAATTACAGATTTTGGGACATAGGCAGCATTTATTTACTGGCCAGTAAACCTCACTTAAATGACTTGGACAGAGCCACCAGAAAACAAGGAAATGCTTTAGTGTTCTGTGTGTTTGTTTTGGTTGCTATACTGAATATTTATCAGTAAGATTAATGTTTTTTTCTAGAAGTCATTAGATTATGGAAGAATTTTGTATTAAACAGATTAGCTTTTGTAAAAACTTAATTTTGTTTTAAAACATAATCAATTGTTTCAAATAACGTATTTTTTGTGGTTTAGGGGGAGATTTTTTGTTTCTTCTAATGAGTACTTTCTGCTAAGACAAGCTCTTTCAGGGAGTGTTTCTATGGTCTTTCTGTCTCTCATGTTGATCTCTGTGCTTATGATCTTTGACAGCCACATCACCGTATACCATCAAAAGAAAAGTGGTAGAGCAGACTGCAGTTAATACCACTGTCTCTATACTCCCAGTAGGTATCAACTCAGTACAAGATGTGCCACTAGCTGGCAGCATTATATAAAATATCAATAAGCAGTTTTTGAGGAATACTTGTGACTGCTTCCAAAAGTGCTACCTTACACCAGAAAGACTTCCGAATAAAAGGGGAGCCAACTGCAGCAGCTGTCAATGGTGTATTGCAGGATCCCAGCTGTTAACTCTGAAAATTCCCTCTGCACAATGGCTAGTTTAAACTTTCTATTTGTATACTTACACTTGTATTCTGCCTTTTTCTAAAAGACTTCTGAAGATGCATTTGCACTGTAGGATTGCCACTGTGAATGAAAATTCACGTTACAAGTGGCAACGGGTTTTCACTTAGTTGGGAAAATGTGTGAGGTTTTTTTCTCTCTGCTCATGCTTTGTGGGAAGGAGGTTTCCACATGAAAACTCTAAATGAGTCCTCCACACAGACAGGATGCAGTGCTAAATGCACTTAATTCAGCTTTAATTCTATGCATAAACAGGAGGCAGGGAAAAGAGGACTGGAATGAAGGAAAGGATCAGTCTGTTTGTTTCAGACAACAACATGCCATCTGTTAAAAAGGGGGTACAACCTGACACCATCTCTAGTCCTGAGACAGTCCTTTAAAAGAACTGACGGATCCCAGGCAGAAGATTCAGTGGTGGCATTGAGGGAGAGGATCAGCTGGCCCTTGGAAGCACATGGCGTGCTCATCCTGGCAGAAGAAATCTTCCAAAAAATAAGGAAAATTCTGCAAGGATGAGCTTTTGAGGGTATCTCCTCTTGCCTTTCCAAGTGGGAGAAGCCAGTTATAAATGAAGTGCTTATATGTCCTGGAAGTAATCATTGCAGATTATGTAAACGTTTAAATTAAGTGAAATGATCAGGGCCAAAATATCAACCTCTACTATTTGCCCCCAGTCTAAGCAATCTACAGGCTGTGTAAAGGAAAATTTTAGTAAGTGAAATACAGCATATTTTTGAATTTTCATCTAGTATGTTTTTGTCTGATGTTATCAGAGGTACAAGATATTCCAGAATGCTCAGGTAGTATAAAGTTGAAAATATACTGTATGTAATAGCAAAACATTTTCCTGTAAACTGCATATAGCATTAGTTAATAATTTCATTTTCAAGAAACACGTTTGACACATACTCATTTTACTTTCTACTTGGCTGAGTGTACAATTGTATGTTTTGGAACTAAAAGAGCAGCAGAGGGTGCTACAGTTAGAGAGCTGCCCATGCACACAATCCAAAATTATTGTTCCTGTGGGCAAGTAGATTCTGTAAACACTTAAGCTTTTCATTTGGGATAGATGTAAACGGGAAAGTGTTAAATTCTGTTGCGTTTGTGTACAGAGGAAAACAGCTAATCTATGTGAAATCCAGGAAAAGTTGAATTATATACTTGTTTCTTGACTTTTTATTTGAATAGTTTAATTGGTGGAAAATCTTCCATAGTTTCATGAAAACTTAGTGTCTGGATATAGCTACTCTTACAAAACATTTACTCAATATCTTTAGAACTGTTTTTGTTTATGCTAATTTAACATTTAGAAATTCTAGTCTACAGCAAGTTGTTTTGGAAAAAATTGTTGTTTGTGGATGGTTTTCTAAGTTTCCAAAATAAATAAGCTAGCTAAATTGAAGAATATTTTTGCCCTTCATATTATAGTTTTCATGAAAATAACATAAGAGAAGGATTTTTTCTTAAATTTCAAGTTCACAGCAAGGTTTTTTTGAAATACAAATCAAGAAGAAAACAAATTCTTTTTCTGTTTAGTTTCCACTTTTTTAAATATTGATTTTAAAAATGACACTTAAAACTGGTAATTATGCAACATTTTTTAAAATCTATTTAAGAAAAATATATTAAAATATAGTTTAAAACAAAGAACCTTTTCTTTTCTCTGTTCTCTCAAATAACTAAAGCAAGAACAATATCTTCTTTCTGGTAGTACATGAGAATGGGTTTAGAGAGCTACTTGTTTCTCCAGAGCTCTCACTCTGTGCCTCAGATATCTGCCCTCCCCAATGGACAGATGATGGCAGTTACTGAATGCTCATGCTTGGAAGGATAGACACTATAAAGTTACCTGGGGACAACCACCAGATGACATCCTTTATGGCAGCAGAGGCGCTCCTGTATTTCATGGAATGCTACCTGGAATCAGCCAGGGAGCAGAGTGCAGTTTTCAGGTGCTACTATGGGAGTTTCCCACCTTGTTTTTGAGTAGACATCTGGTTATCAGTGGTGAAAAGCTTGCCAGCTGGAATATGCTTCCTTCCTTTTCTGCTTCAGTCAGTGTTCTCACCTGAAGAAACTGCCACCCGTTGTCCTCTGAGCCTTCTCTTATTCCTCTGGTGTGACAGTTTGAAATTACTTACCATGTCAGAACCTCAGAGCCCCTTGGAAGTCTTCAACAAAAAATAAATTGTCTGGAAGAGTGTTTGAATAGCAACGATACGTGTCGTTTTGAATGAAATGTTGTATTTATGATACCTACAATTTACTATTCACTATGCAGCTTCCTTTTAAATAAAACATTTCATGATCAGGGTTAAGAAAAAACCAGCTGTTTCCTCCCTCCCTCCTTCATCCAATTCACTTCAATGATTCAGTTTACAGCATCATCCCAAGCAGTCATGTTGACATAACCGACATAAGGCATATGGAATGGAGCAGAAAATAAAGTATATGGTGAGAAGCAAGCACCTTTTAAATTACTCTGGCTACCAGAATTGTTTTTATGAAATTGTTCTCTGATGGAACATCAGTGATTTTGTCTGTTTTAAGTACTGTCCTGAAATATTCAGCTTTTCCCAGCTCACTTGAATTTTCTGTTTATCAGGAACCTGTGTGTGAAAAGAGAAGTCATAACTGGTCAGGGATCCCTTTCTTTTACTTTTTTCCTACTATGTATTCCAAACATTATCTCTGTGCCTCTACTTTCACCTTAGAGAAGTGGGAGGTGAAGAAGCCCAGCTGAGCCCTCCTGAGTACCCTCTTTCTTCCTGGGTCAGATTGGAGTTTTTGTAGGAACTGGTTCTCCTGTTCAGGTTATTCCAATGAGAACCTTTTGGTAAAAATATGTGAATCTCTCAGAGCAACTGCAGTTACTTTTCTGTGTTCCTGAGCAGTGTTTTATACCTTAGCACTCTAATTAGCTATGCTTTGGCATCATCTGTTGTCTTAATCTTTAAAAAGTAGTTGGCATTAATAGGTTTCTACATGTACTACTCGTATTAATCTACAATGTGAAGTATTTTTGAAAGTATTCTAAATGGGTTACCATGAGAAATTTGATCTTTTGATTTGCACTAATTAAAATTTTGAAGATACAGTATAACACCTTGAATTACATTTGTAGAAGAGTATGAATGGTTTTAATTAATTTAATGGATTTTACTTTTGCTTTAGCTAACTTATCTTAGTCACCTCTTTAATTGGGATAGGACAGGGCAACAGTAGTAAGCATCCCTTTAAGATATGCTGTATTACTAATTCAGCTTAGTATTTTAATATATTTTAGTGTTTTTTCTAAAAATATTTCAAATTTTATAATTGAAATAAATAGTTTAAAATTATTTTTATGTGCACTGGGTTGGTGCCGTTTGTGTGGAACTTGAATGTTTCTTTGTAATAGTTCTTTTTGTTCTCACAGCTCCTTTCACTTGCCATGTTCTAGCCATGCTTTCAGTGCTGCTTTTCACATCCTGAGTATCTCCTTCTGTTTGACACCACCACATGGTGGTTTCTGATGTGCACATTGTTGCTGATGGTTTCTGATGTGCACATTGGATGGGGGCATTTCTCTGTACTGTATTATGGTCTCATCAGTGGCTGGAGTGTGGAGGTAGCAAGGACAGTCTTTAAATTACCTGTTAAATTCACCTGCTTTTACAGCAAACCACTGAGAATTATTCCAATTATTCTTCACAGTCAGTTTTCTTCACTCATCTTAACCAAATTTTATTTAGACTGTTTCTTATGAAATTGTCAAAAGACTTTCTAAAGTTTTGATTCAAGACATCTACTGCTTATTCCCTATAAACAAGCCTCTTATCTTGTTCCTCTGGTGAATGGTTTTTAAATTAAAATCTGTAATTTATTTTTTATTGTTATACTTTATCATGGAATATGCAACAAAAGAATGGAAAACATGAATCTATTTCAAATTTTTAATTATGTAAAGATGAGGGAGAGTTTGAATTGAATGAAATATTATACTTAATTATAGAATGCATAATTGTCTTATGCACCAAAAGTCACCTGATGATTCTCTGCCTTACAATTTCATTCATTTTCTGAAAGCTGTTATTTTAATAATTTATACTACAGCTGTATCTTCAGCTTCTATGCATACTTCTATCTTGTAGTTCTTCGGTGTCCTGAAGGAGAACTGCAGCTACTCTGAGCTTTGTACTGGTTTTGTGACTTGTTTGGTGATCTAGGATTGTAAAAGTCATCTACCTAACACCTTTTGTTTCCCATCTCCCTACTTTTAATAAATATGAGAGAAAGTAAAATAATGCAAGGTTTGGGATTTTTTAGAATTACTATTTTGTTTGGGGCCTTTTTGGTAATTTGGGAATACTCAAATGTGTTTGAGCCTCTTGCACAAATAGAATTAGAATTCTTGCACAAAGAGAAATAGAATTATGTAGTAATATTCAGGACTAAAAATAAAGAAATTTGAGCCCATTATACCTTTTAACACCAACTCCTTGTCTATTGTATTTTTGTAAAACTGTGATCTGTGCTTTGTGAGTCAAGTTTACTTTCTTCTCATCTATGCTAGATATGCAAATATGCTTCACATATTTTAAGGTAGTATTTGTTGTCATGTTTAAATGTGTGGTTTATGTCTTCTCAGAAGTTAATACTGTAGTCCCCAAAGCACTCTTCTCATTTTTAATGAATCCATACAATATCACATTTGTGAAACAAATATTAGATGCATTTTAGAGGTAGGAAACCTCATAAGTCTCTATGTTACAGAGCCTGTTCATGGTTAGAAGTGGGAGGCAGAACCAAGCCATCTTACTGTGGTGGTATGCAGAGAACCACTTGACTTCTAACCTTTCCCACATACGGGTTTATTGCAAGATCTTTGTTATATTTGCAGTGTTGTATTTTCAGGAGTGCATTCTCATTTTAAATGCCACCCATTTGGGGTGTCAAAATTGAAGGACTTAGAGCTGTGTCAAGAAAGAGTCTTGGGCATTGCTGAAACTGAACTTTAGATGCTCTGACAATAAAATGTAGTCCTTCTCAGGTAAGGAGGCCTTTCTACAGATGTAGTAGCATGGTCTGGAATTCACTACAGCTGACACTCTGAGACTTGTGTGTCATTAACACTCCCTCTCTTTGTAATTTCAGTTACAAGTTCAGTTACAAGTTCCTAACTTGATGCATTCACAATCTTAAATCCTTTCCTTTATTAAGATGCTTCATCTGTGTGTCAAAAAGAATAGAAGGTGTAACATATTTTTTGGTTTGTTTAACCTTCTCTGAGATAGCTGCAGATTTTATGTAGAATTTATGTTGTTTCAGACATGAGTCTAATGGTTGTAACACTCACAAGGTAGTTTCAAGAAAGCAGGGGCAGTCAGCACACCTGAGTTAGCAAAGAGAATGGGCTCAGAGCTTTTGTCTTCTCACTTACTGGAGGTCCTTTTGCACAGTGAGGCAGGAAACAATATTACTTAATGTATTGGGTAATCTCTCATAACAGTGTGTCAGGAAAAATCCCCACTGCAATCTGCCTGTAAGTATGACTTTAGAATGTGAACTCAGCAGCCTACCTCACTATAAGCTCATTCCATAAAATTTACCCATTCACATAGATAAAACATTGTATAGTCTTAAGCCATTTTACAAATCAGCACCTTAGTATAAATTCTGTCAGGCTAAAAATACTGAAATGTCTTCATAATAAAATATAATAGGACAAAGCATCTTGTATACAGGGTCCTTATTTTTGCTGTATTTTGGTTCTCATTTTTAAATTGTGGCAATTTGAGGCAATTTGTAGGTCTACTTAAAATTTAATTGGACATTCTGAGGGTAGAAAATATCAATTCCTTTTGTTTGTGTGGTTAAAGACTGCTAAAAATAAGCTTAGCCAGATAAACAGAGGGGGTTTTATACTAGTAAGAATTAATTTGATCATTTTGTCCACAACCATAATCTGCTTTTAAAATCATATTTTCCGTGGAAAACTAACCAAGATAAATTCCCTATAAGAAAGGGATGTGCACCTGCACATCTCCTGTGGGAGAAGCTTACTTACTGACAGGTGAATCTCAGTCCATTTTATGATTATTTCCTAGGTTAAAGTAACAGAGGAAGATTCTTAATCTTAGATTGTCTCAGGAAATATATTTATGTAGGTGGATTTTGGCTGGTTTTGATGGGACTAGTGCAGTTATTTATTAAACAGCAGTGAACTGTCAGTATTTATCGACTGTTTCTCCCTTTGCTAGCTGAGATTAGCAGGCATTGCTTTCAAATGCACACCTGTGAGAAAGTGTTAAAACCAAAAGTCAACTATTTATGTAAAATAACTCCTACCAGGGCAGAGAATTATGTTGATTAATAACAAGGACTGCGTTTATTGCATCTGATTTTAGATTAATAGTAATATTTGAAAAAGGCTGAAAATTCAAAAGTCTTTGGTGCAAACTGAAGTTTACATTCAATTTTTTTTTCTTTTTTTTTTTTTGATAGGAAATTTATCACTTTCTTGAGCTGTGTTTAAATTTCATAAAACACAGTTTTTAATGTTTTTCCTAAAGAAACTCTGACATATAGCTATCAAGTTAAAGAACTTATTAATGTTTAAAAATGAATGCATGCAGAAATGTAATTATTCTTTGATGTACGTAGGCGCACTCCTGAGGAATTTTGTAACTCTTCTCATGAAGAAGCAGACTTTTTACTTGCCATAAAGTTGAGCATTAAAATGTGAACAGCTTTGTAAGCCTTGACTTAAAAGTAATTACATGTAAATGGTAGCAGTAGCAAAAATAGTTTACAATGGTTTTAAGCTGCCTTTTTAAGCTACTCAGAAATGCAGTAGAACCCACAAAATGTTGAAGATACACATGCATAAAATCATCATAGAGGTCTGGCATTTAAAAATGAAGATCTCTGTATTTTTTTAATGGACAATATAATATTGTCTTTGAATATACATAATTCAAAGAAATAAAAACAAACAGGTATCCACTAAGACAATCGAATCATATGAATCAAAGTAGAGATGGACAGCTTTTGGAAGCCCTTCAAATAATGCCTTCTAATTTTTTGCTCAGATAAAATTCTGGTAGAACTATTTTCCTTGTTTTGAAAGCACCTGTTGATAAAGAAGTATTTATCCTTCCAATTCCCACTGAATTTTCCTATTCTAAAGTTAGAAACATGCTGTCATACCTAGCATTGAAAAAACTATAAATTATAATAGAGGTATTGAATATATTTTCAAGATCTGCTACTTAGCAGATACTTAATTTACTGCAATCTTTGTTGTAACTGATAAATGCTTTACAATGTAAATGTTTGCATAGTGCAGGAGCTAGTTGCATATCTCCCATGTTAATCTCCAGAAGTTGTAACACCTCACACTTTCCATTGGCAAGCAGAAGTAATTATGATAGCAATCAACATATATAATATAGATTTTCAAATACTTGGTTTTGTAGACAGTAGGTACAGCACAACAATATAGATAATTTCAGACAAATAAAAATTGGTAGAGGTAATCTAAGTGCTTTAAGTTGTTGTGATTGTCATTATTTCAAAAATGTATTTCCTCATAATTACTGCAGTGTTTCCATTTGAGATTTCTCTTTATGTGCTCCTCAGAAAATTATATAGTAAATATTTTGAATTAAAGTACACATGTGCACATTTTGTGGTTTGTTGGGGTAAGTGACAGCCTAACAGAAAGGAGAGTTATGGTGCCAATTAATTCTGGAAGGGTTATCTAGGACCAGATTAACTGCTGATGAGTGAGAATAATTAATGAGTATTCTGTGTTTTCATATATAAATTGTTTCTTAGCATTTTTTTTCTTTTTTAGAATAAATAGATTTTTCTGTGTTTGGCATTTAAAGAGCTTTGTTGTAATAGTTGGATGTGAACTGTCAAAAAGAAGTAGGCAGAGAGCTGGAAATGATGAGTCATTTCATTATCATAGAATGGTTTGAGTTGGAAAGGATCTTAAAGACCATCCAGTATCAACCCCCCAGCCATGAGCAGGGAGACTTTGCACCAGACCAGGTTTCTCAGGGTCCCATCCAGCCTGGCCTTGAAGACTTCAGGGATGGGGCATCCACAACTTCTCTGGGCAACCTCTGCCAGTGTCTAACCCCCCTCACAATAAAACATTTTTTCCTAGTATCTATTCTAAACCTGCCCTCTGTCAGTTTAAATCCATTACTCCTTGTTCTATCACTACATGTCTTTGTCAAAAGTCCTTCTCCAGCTCTCTTGTAGCTCCCTTTAAGTATTAGAAGGCTTCCATAAGGTCTCCCTGGAGCCTTCTCTTCTCCAGGGTGACCAACCCAAACTCTCTCAGCCTGTCTTCATAGGAGAGGTGCTTCAGCCCTCTGATCATCTTTGTGGTCCTTCCCTGGGCTCTCTCCAACTGGTCCATGTCCTTCCTGTGCTGGGCCCCCAGAGCTGGATGCAGGGTTCCAGGTGGGGTCTCAGCAGAGCAGAGGGGCAGAGTCCCCTCCCTGCCCACACTGCTCTGGATGCAGCCCAGGATATGTTTGGCTTTCTGGGCTGTGAGTGCACATGGCTGGGTCATGTCCAACCTCTCATCTACCAGCACCCCCAGCCCTTCTCAGCAGGACTGTTCTTAGTTCTCTGTTCTGCTTGTATTTGTGCTTGGGTTTGCCCTACCCCCGGTGCTGAACCTTGCCTTGGCCTTCGCCTGCCCTTGTTATTCCTGTTAGATACTTTTACAAATCAAAACATTTAAATACAGGGATTTGATCTGTAACTGCAAAATGTTTCTTATTCCACAATTACAATTGTGCCTGGAAGAGATTAGCCCATGATTTTTAAGTAAATCAGTCTAATTGACATGGACTTCTTTGATGTGTGCATGTACATAAGTACCTAGAGGTATTACACATAATTGTATATGTTCACATTATATATATATGGTGAAGAAAATCTGTTTTTTTAAGAGTGTTTTTTAGTAACATATTGTCAGAGATTTATTTTACCTGTCAGTTTACTTTGACCCTGACTGAAATAGGATCTTATTGGTGACATAATTATTGTAAGATGATGTAGAACTGCAATGTGCCATCTTTCCCCAAATGTTTGAAAGCATTGTCAGCTTTTGAATTACTGTCATATTTTTTCAATTGTTTTTAGTACAAGTCAAATTTGACTTGCCTTAGTAATATAAAGAATCTCATTGTCTTCACCATGGCTTGTCAAATGAATCAGAAACATTGTCTTCCCTTTAAAATTGATTAAAAAAAATTCCCCCAAATTATTTTAATTTGAATGAGGTGAGAATCTAGTAACTATTGAAATGTTTTCTGTGCTGAATAATAAGGAGTGTGATAATTGAAACTTGGCATAGAAATGAGCAGCAAATTTTAGTCTTCCTCCTCTTTTTGAATTGGCAATTTGAATGTTGCATAAAGTAGTTAATGAAACACACTTATTACTCGATACTCCAAAAGTACAATTCAAAAAAAGAATATTTAAGTAATACGCTTAAAGTGTTATGTATATATAACTGCTTTAATGTAATATATTTCGTATTTTATAGATACATATTTCATAGGCTGTATGTGTGTATTTGTATAGTTCATCTGTATATGAAGCAATTTGAAGGACAGTGGCAGGTTCTGCCTTTAAACTGTTTTTTTTCCTACCAAAAAACTTCATAGCTGAGGTATTAGGGAAAGATCCATGTTGCTTTCTGATGCTAAGAGGAAACAACTGCAGTAGGGAGTGGGAATGACACTGAGACTGATAAGAAAGTGTCAGAAGACAAGGAGAATGCAGGGGAGAAGAATGAGTGGAAGAGTAGTGGCTGGGTAGGAAGGAGAATAGGAAATAAAGACATATTTGATTATTTTTTTTCCAAGAGACAAACAGATTGGGCAGAGAGGAGCCTGCATGAAATCACTATGAATAAGATCAATGTGTTCTGAGATTAACTGGACTGAGACTAGAAGTAAGAGGTGGAAAAGAGACTATGCTATCTCAGCTTCAAAGGGCCTGGAGAGAAATCATGGAAGCCTCAGAAAATGTTTCCCATGGGGCCAGCAGAAGAAGTGTATTTCCAGAGATCTCTCTGATCCTTTCCTGTGCCTGCTTAGGTGAAATACATATTTCATTCTTTTTAACTGCTGCTCTTTGTAGACTGCTGCAAAGTTTTAATTTACTTAATTTGTGTAATCATGAAGAAGCTAAAATAATCTGAAAGTCACAATCCTGGTAACAACTTCTGGAGGAGCTGATAATCCAGATGATGGGATTTTTAATGTTTAAAAATATTCACAGAAATATGTTTTAATTTTAAGTCCTTGGCTTTACAAAATGCACCATTATTTTAGAGTTGCCTGTGCAAATGGAAATTTCATGGTTTGTGCAGTTGCTTGGAGAGCAATTCCATCCTCCACCCATCAGAAGGTTCTCAGTGATGGCTGGATTGTGTGTTATTTATCTGAAAGGTTAAGATCTGATCTGCTGAAAGAAATCATGGCAGAAATGATGATTTCAACAGCAAAAGCAGAAATGTAAAATTAAAAAAAAAAACCAACGAGGTTCTAGGTACTTTAGACTCTTAAGACTTAGTGGATGTTTTTCCTATTTTGTTGCTTCAGGGCTTCATCTAAAGGTGGCCTCGTTCTGAATTCTGTCTATCCCCAGGTCATCACCATGCTGCAAGAAACATAATCAGCAAAGACTGTGAGGTGGAGGAATTGTTCTCTTAAGGGTGAATGGTTGGCTCTTTTTCAAATAAAGATACTGAAAAGCAGACAATGAATAGCTGTCTAGCCAAAAGCCAGAGAAGCCTGTTCTATTAAAAGGTAGATTCAGAAAGTAAGAGAAGGATCTGTGTTTAACTGAAGTGTGAGCATTGGTTATTTTATCACTAAATGAAGACTTGCCTTTGGTTCTGTGAACTAGGAGGAGGTGGCGGTCCTTGGTGAAGTATCTTATGTGAAAGTGTTTAGTCACATGTTGCTTCCTAAGGCAAACAGGCAGCACAGCTGTGCTAAGGGCGTACCAGCATTCCCTAGCTAATTTTGTAATCTCCAAGATTTGGCAACTCGATGTCACTTTAATGGAAATGCATGCTGTAATTCTGTATTCAAATTTGTACTATAATAATTTCATGCTCAGACTTCAGATCATAAACCCAAGAATCCTTTGTATGGATTGCACTTGCTGAAATAACTGGTATGCTTTTCTAGAACATGTACTCAGAAACAATCCTATTTCTGAAAGTACTCCATATCTTCATTTGTATGTCTAACCTTTACACTCTGAATCATCCTATGATTCATAATTCTGTTACAGTGTTATATAGACAGTAGTGTATAGTGATAAAATTGCATAATCTAGCAGTTGGAGGTAAATTTCAGTATCCCCACATGAGTCCAAAGAATATGTTAAAATCAAGATTGTGGCATTTGTTGTCAATTTAAGAAACTTTCAGTTTGTTGTTGTGAATAGTCTTATAGACACCGCTTCCTACTTATCAAACTTAGGCTTTATTGTTGAACAAACGCTTAATTTGGTAAGCTCCTGACCAAGAAACGTTCTTTGTTTGTGGGATAAAACCAGTTTTTTATAGGGAATGCAGAAGCAAAACAAAGAATTTCACGGCTTCCTATGGGCTGGCAGGTGTTCAGCCATCTTCAGTGCCTGATAACACATAATGATGAACTGGACCATCACTTGGAATGTCCCCACTCATCCTCCTTCTTCCTCACAATTTATACACTGAGCATGATGTCATGTGGTCTGGACTGTCCCTCTGGTCAAATATGGAATATCACGTTGGTCCCTTTTGACCCAAATATCTCTATATGGTTCACCTGTCCCAGCTATGTCTTGTCCCTACTTCACATACACCACCCCCATCCCCTTGTCAGTGTGGCAGTGCAAAAGGCAGAAAAAGTCTTGGCTCTGTCTAAGCCCTGCTCATCAATAACAAAAACATCTCTATATTACCAATCCTGTCTTCAGCACAAATTCAAAATATAGTCCCATACCAGCCAAAGAAATTTAATTCTACCTTAGCTAAAATCAGCACAGTTTGGAATAGGTATGTAGTGAATATTAGGAACTGGTAAACAATAGGAAAAACAAGTGTTGAATGAGAGCTTTAGAAATCCTTTTTATCCTTGTACCTACTTTTGCAGTTACTTTTATTCAGTTTTTCTGAGACAAAGACATTGACCCCATTGTGAAACTAATGCAATTACTGATTTTTTTTCCCGAACATTGATTATATATTTAATGTATAATCAATTATTATATAAACAGACCTTCTACAGGATCATAGATCATAAACCTTTCTGTATGGCTGTTTGTCTATATATGAGAGCATAGACAAAATATTCACCAATCTAAAATTTAGCAAATGCTGCTTGAACGACTTTTAGAAAGTACCAGTCTATTTTACAATGTATACACCAGGGTCTTAAACTCACCGCTGGGCCAAGCTAAAAAGGTAATGTCTGATTGTGATATTACTGCAAAACAAATGGTAGCATGCTACTCTGCTTGAAAACATAATGGCTTTATACTATAACCTTTAACCCTGAAATGATGCTTGAGTGGACCTTAACTCCAAAGTGAACATGCCTGAGTAAATAAAACTGTGGTTTCACATAACAGAGAGATAAATTTTTTAGATCCTTTGCCGATTATATTGTGTGAAGGTCAATCTTCTGCCCCATTTCTGAAAGTCGGGTCAGAATAGAGATTTTGGGGTCACTTCTTCAAGTAGCTAAGCCATTACAATGCACTAATAGGCCCTGATAGCTCATTTTATAAGTTCCTAGTATTAAGCTGGACATTGTTTGGACTCGTTTCAAATCCTGCATGTATCCTGCAGGGTTACTTAACATCTTTTTAAACCAATGTCTTTTGGTTATTTTGAATTAAAGTGCTTTGGTTTAATTTGTCATTATTTACTATCTTTTACCATTTGTAAAGATATAAAAAATAATATACATGTAAGATCTGTATATTGCTTTGAAATTTAACTGTTTCATTTTCTTTTTGCTAATTTAAACATATCAAGAGTACAGTGTCAAGCATGCAGTTGTAGACAGTTGATTATCAATATGGAGTAGTTTGGAGCAGAAAATTTTTCTCATACACTACAACTATATTTTGCAGAGTAAAATTTCTGGTCATTGTCTCCTACTTTGTGTGAAATACCTGTGTAACTTATGTGATTGCTATGAATCTGCTTGAAAGAATGCTGAGATTAATTAATTAATAAATTAATTAAAATGATGAGGCAGATATGTAATTAGGAAGCACATTTCAATTTTCTACTGGGTAAACAGAAGCATATCAAAAAAGAGGTAATTAATTTAAATTGAAATAATTGTTTTTTGAGAACAGTTGAGGACAATAGATTTGAAAATAGTATAGAATGGATGAAATTGAGACAGAAAAACCACAAAATATCACTGCAAATGAAAAGCATGTTGACCTCAAAAACAAAATAAAAAATGTTCCACTAATATTGGATACTTTTGAGAAAAAAATTATTTTTATGGAATGGAAGTAAACTAAACAAGAAATATATTTTCAAAGAAGAGGAACGGTGTTAGCATTTGAAATTGTAAAACTAGTCTTTCTTTCAAGAGCATATTTAAAATTTAACATGTATTTTTTTCAGAGAAGATATCTTTCCAAACAGGTTTTAAAGAGTAATTAGCAATTGTTTGGAAACAGCCTTGGCATCATCTCTCTCAGCCTTCTGTCTGGACTAGTGTAAAACCTTAATTGTGCTGCAAGCAGCAGGTCTCTGGTATGTAGGGATTCAGGGTGCAGATTGAAGTGTACTGTTCATCAACAGAAACATTAATTTCCTGTGCATCTGGAATGTTCTCTCACAGTGTGGTTGCATTTAGATCTTGTGAGAAAGTACGTATTTAGAAAGGTGGCTGGTATGTATTTCCTCAGCGCTGTAAATTCTCATTGCTACTTCCTCATCAGATTGACCACTGCGAGGACTTCTTGTTTTGTGCTTCAAATGGCAGAGAAGTGCTGGAGGTGAATTGTTATGACAGATGTGTCATAGTTATGATATTTTCTAATTTCTTCATGTAAACCATGTATCACTCTTCCTTAGTTCCACCATTTCTTATGCCTGCAATATTTTACCACACTGTTTTTACTGCACTTCTATCTGCTTTGCTATTCTGCTTTCATTCCTTCAGTATAAAGGGAATCCTACTTACCTCATGTATGAGAAAGTTTCTTAGCTGAGCAAGACAGCTGAGCTGTTCATAAATAGTGTAATATAGCAATTAAAAAAATATGTACTTGCTGTCTGTATGGAGACTTAGTTCCAGAATAGTGCTTTCTGTTTGTAGGAAAATCCTAGGGTTCAATACTGCAATAGTGGATGGGATGCAGTAGGCTCAGTGTCAAACTTCGTAACGTACTGAAATAGCTGGTAATTTCACAGGTTCTTGCTATTGTGTGATTTCATTCATAAGTAAAGCTGGCATAGAGAATTCTCTAGCATAGGGGTTTTTTTTCTAAATGTCACACCTCAAACCTAGCTGTATTCATTTTGACTGACATGCCATCCATGAGCTTTAAAAAACCCCAGCAGAAATACAGCTACTTTCATGCACATGCAGCATTGTCTTTTTCTTTATAAACATACTGGAAGGTGTAAGTAGAATGTAAGCGAAAGGAATTTTTTCAAGGGCTCCTGCTACCATTACCCCACTGCCTCTACCCCTCCTGTGGTGTTTTTCCTGCTACAATAAATCTTAGTCTATCTTCCCTTACCCTCTTTGCAGGGATCACGCCCAAGAGTTAGGAAGTTTGTATCAGGTCTGTAGTTACCCAAAGAAGAGGAAAGCAGTGATGTTCAGAGCAGTTTATCCATAAAGTACATGTATATAGTAAGAAATATTGTTGTTTGGGTTTTTTTTTTATAATTAATGCAGATTAAGGCAGGTAAGGGCTATACATGTGAAACTGGAGTCTTGTGTCTTGGCATGGTTTAAAATATCTTGGCTAAACACTTTCTAAAACAAAATAGGAAACTAACCTCCAGAACATACTAATGCTTCACTACACAAATTCAACTTTGAGATTATTTTGTCTGATCTGTTGAGAAACATGTCTAAGTTAAGGTGTTTGTAAATTGTGAGCTAGACACTTGTTGATATTATACCACCACATGCTATGCTGATGTGTCAGCTTGTTGCTGCTTAAAGGAGGTAGCCCTGTTCCATCTCTTATGTCACTCCCAGTACATGGTCATCTACACTCATTGCTGTGCCTTATTTTGGCTTTTGATATCAATCTGTCAGTTGAATCAGTTGTTTCATCTAACGGAAAACTTTGCCCACCTTTAGCATGAGCGTCGTGTTTGGTTTGTTTGTGGCTTTCTTCCAGATTAACAAATCTATCTCATACTCCACGTATCCTCATCACAAGAACTGACACAAAGGTCACTGTTTATTGCTGAATTCGGAAGACTGGAGTAGGTGTAGTCTGGAAGCACATGTTTAATAGCTGTTTGCTCTGAGATGGAGTTTTCTCATTTATTTTAAGCTGGATGCTACTGCCCGTAACAAGATGAAAATATGAGCCAATTTCTTCTGTCATTAAAAATGCTGTTAGATCTCCTTTAGCTTTTTGGGGTCTAACAGTGCATAAAAGGGCACTAAAGCATATTTTTATTTGTCATTATAAGAGGAAAATATAGCTATGAGTAAATAAAGGAATCAAGTTTGTCGGGTAAGAATAAAATTATATTTTTACATGGTCACTTTGCAGAGTAAGACTGCAATTTAATTTCTTCCAAAGCAAGAAAATGAAGGTCAAGAGGGAAACAGCTTACATCCTGAAAAGACTGAGATCAGAGTATGCAGGGCTCTACAAAAGTCATTTACTGTTCACTGTACTCTCCATCTTAATAGTCAAGGAATAAGAGGTAAGAAAATATTATGTATGCATGTTCAGCATTTTTCAAAATGAGAATCTTGGCTGTTGCACTTTTAAGGCACAATGATCACTGATTGCCTAAAAAATTATTTTAATAATTCAGCCTTTTAGCTTAGGTTTAAAGCAGTGTTTTGAAACCATTACATTCCTTTTTATTTGTTGTATAACCTAAAATGGATAAACTAATTTATGCTTTTGGCGGATGTAGATTAAGGCATACTTTGTGTCTGGGATGGGGTATGGGACAATAAGTTTAAATCTCTAATGATTTGAAATTATTATACTTATAAATCTCTGAAAGTGTATCTTTAAAATAATGAAAAAAGAATTTTGGTCATTGCTACCCTGCCAAATGCCTCATAGACACCGTCAAAAAAAATCACCCTCTTTACATGTAAATGCTGTCTTTTAGCACGACTGTGCAACAAACATTAAAAAAAAGAGCAGTAGATAACTGATTAAACATTTGTAGTCTTTCCTATTTTTCCGTACAGAATCATAGTTAGGAAAACACGGAGTTGTGGACTCTTAAAGTTTCTGTATTTAATTGCTCCTAATTGCTCTACAATTTTCACAGTTGTGCTTATAAATTTTCATTCCTTGCTCTTCTCAGGCTTCCATGATCTTTCTTTCTTGCCTTTGGACAGTGGAGAGAAAGGCTTGTAGTGCATTACACTGATAATTACTTTAGTGTTCCGAAGTCTTCTCATTATACCAAAGGCTCAGTGTTTGCATCCATTCCTGAAGTGCAGTAGGAAATGATTATCCTGGGTGGTTCAATTTATAGAATTTATTATAGCCAGATTAATTCTTCCCACTTCTTCCCTCACCCACCCACATAGGTCTCCTAGGGTCTCCACTTCCCTCAGGTGTGTGAGCTCTGGCAGAGTTCCCTTTGTTGACTATTGACAAAGGTGTGACAGAATTGCAAACTTGTGAATCAGGTACTGATGTTTGTTTGCTGGGTTTCAGAAGAAGCTGTTTATTTTAGCAGGCAATTTTCATGTGTGAGCAGGTGAAATGTTGAGAAGGCAGCCCCTCATCAGTGGACAAACAATTCCTAAGAATTTAGCTAATGGCCCCCCTTCAGTGCAGAGAATAGATGGCAACAATTGTACTTCCAGACTAAACCAAGAACTACTTGTTTGGCTGCTAGGTGTTAATGCAAATTTGTTCTTCAGCTCATTCAACCCTAGGGCTCCCATCCTTTGATTTAATTAAATGTAATTGGTTATATTGCTCCTCCCAGGCCCCCGAGGTGTTTTTGTTTATTGCTCACTCTTTGCAATAATGCTTCAATTCAAGGCACAAAATGCTCGATAAATAAGAGCTCTTTATCCCGTGTTGGATTGCAGGGAGATTATTCCCCTCAAATAGTTTGGTTTTACAGTTAAAAGTGAATGACTAGCGAAATACACTCATTGGGTGGCAAACCTAGCATATCCAGAAGCAAGGAAATTAGAAGGGTAAATTAGATGAGATTAGAACAAGAAACTAAACTGTAATGTTAAATTAGTAAGGGATTGCAACCGGTGTTGTAAGAGCCATTGACACTTTTAAATGATGCTTCACTTAATAGGATTGCTATTGGTGCACTAATATATTTTGAAGGTTACTCTTTCAAAGTTTATTATTAAATAGCTTGTGCATTTTTATTAATGGGAAGTAAGTTTTAAATAACATGCATCAGGTAGCAAAAATTAACCTCAGGAAAATATTTAGCATGTTTTTCTAACTGAAAATAATGTCTTATGTGATCCAGATAATTACAGCAGTCTATTTTAGATTTTTAAAACTACAATATTTAAAGGCTTTATTTAAAGGGTATGTTTAATTCTATTTACATTCTGTTATCTGCATGCAAGTGCATATGCAATGTATTTCATTATTCAGAGATGCAAACAGTCCTAACAATTTGTATTGTGAAAGTCTCCCTGCTACTGTCCTAAAGGTAACTGAAAATTTGGCATTTAGCTTTACTTTCAGTTTTTAAGCACTTTTGCGTCCAGGTGGTCTGTTTTGCCTTCCCACAGTGTTCAGGGAAAAAAACATCTTGTCTTCCACAGTGCTTCTGTCTTTATTGAAGCTTTACTTTCCTTCTTGAGAACAAATGTACGGGACATGGCTTAACTCATCTGTCTCTCTGGCATCACTCAGAGGAGCTGATGGAAAGAATGGAGCTATGTAATAGCTTGACTTAGAGCTCACAACCATTTTAAGCCCATTTAAAGTGTCTCTGCTGCTGAAGGTGAAGACCATCCTTCCTGTCCTTCCCTCCACAATCTCATTTTTGTTTTGTCCTATCACAGGGCTTGAGCAGTACAAGAATATGAATAGGAGGCAAAGAGGCAGGACAAAAAGTTTACATCGGCGGGGGGTGGCAGAACTGAACACTTTGGTCAGCACTGCTGATGGAGTCTCATGTCTTCTCTTTTATGGCTGAGTGTTTCATGCTCTCTCTTGTGTCTTGTCCTATGATGAGGCCACTCAGAGAACACTTTCTGGAGAGCCAATGTAAGCTGAATCTGCCTTGAGCTGTTCCTTCTGATGGCACTGGGAATTTCAGGGGTACTTGTAAGTAAATGTCCTTTAAAATGCTACATTAAATTTCCCATGTGCAAAGTTACTTTATTCTTGAGTATATGTGTTGGTACATCAAAACCATTACTTGGTGCTTGGAACTTCCATGAAGACCAAATAGAAAACAGGTTGCTAATAAGATTGTTAATATTAATAACTATTTTTTAATAGTTGCTATATGTAACAAATTCCCCTCAGCATCCTGTCAGGGCAAAATTAGGTGAGAGTTAGGTGAATTCATGGCAATGTCACTGTGAACAAATGAACTCAGAGATGTGAGCAGATTTGAGGGAGAATTCTGCTATCAAAAGTGTGGGAAAACAAATGCTAAATATTTAGCAAACTAACCAAAGGCTAACCTAAACCACAGCATCTCAGTGATTAATGTCATAATCTGATTGCGAAACAATATTTTGTTTTGGAAAAGTTGTCCTATGACAACAGCTACTACTCTTAGAGAAATTGCAAAACTGCTACAAATTTAATCGTTTCCTGAAAACACTGAAAAAAATAGAGATGCTGAATCACAGAAGTATTCTAGCCATAGTAAGATAACATCTTTCTGACAGAGTATCAGCCCTGGATTTAACTATAAAAGGATGCTAAAAAAGATGTAAATTCAGCTCTCAAACACTTACAAAGTCCTGTGAAACAAGATAATATATTTCACTGCTTTGTTATTCAAGCTTCTTTTTTTTTGTGGATATTTTATTTGAATTTGAAAATATTTACATGTATTTTTTACTTAAATATCACCTGAAGGTTATTTCAAAAAATGTTATTTCTTATTGTCCACATAGTTTACATTCACTTAAGTAGAAAAAATAAGTTTCATAGTCAAAAGACTCCATTTAAAGTTATCACAATGTAATAAGATGCCTCTTGTATATTATGTAAGACCTGCTTTCACTAGGTGAAGTGTGTTTGTATTAATAAAATAATACAGAAAAAAATCATTTTGTGAATAGTAGGCCCTATTCAGAAAAGGTCTTCAAATTTCTATGTAGGGTCAAAACACTTTCAGAACTATGAAATGGAACATAAGTAATATTCCTATTCTTGAGCTGTTATAGACAGAAAATTCTAAGAAATATAACTGTACTTACAACCCACAGTCAAATAATGGTATTCATTCAGCAAAGAAAAAGAATGAATTTGTATTCAAGTCACAGCTAATCTGTACAGCCCCTAGAGCCTGGTACTAGAGCATTGTGAAATGGCATGAACCTACTGATGCCTTGAGAGGCTACCTAGAACAGAAGCTAGACATTGTTAAAGGAATAAAGTAGGTATTTATTAAAATGGCCTTTACAGGATACACCTTGGGCAGTACAAGAGCCCGGCCATAGCTCCATCCCAGACGGATGATGGACCACACATTTTCACACTTTTGTAAGTTTGGGTCCATTTACATGTTGGGGTTAATTGTCCAGTTACAGTTTCAGGTTATGAAGTCTCATCCTCCCAGTTTGCTCTCCTCAGTTCACTGTTTTCTATACTTTTTGGGCCTGAAGCTCCAACGGTGTCCTTGGTTCTCAGGCTGGAAAAGGATTGTTTTGTCTAACTAAACTGTGATGAGAACTTGCTGACACTTTATATGAAGTTCAGAGATATATACTAGTGCAGTACAGAATCTGGAAAATATGAAAGCTAAAACTTAAGGCATCACGACCAAAAAGAAAAATAGGTACTTTGGTTTTGTTTTTTTCCTCAGAATTTCTAGTTAGTATATCTCCAGTAAAAATAAAACATTATTATTTTATTAAAGATCATAGATCAAGTTTATACTATTTATTGCTTTATTGTCCACCCCACATATGAAACAAATAGACCATGTTGCACTTTAGGGCACTAGGATTGGATGTAGATCCTCAGTGAATAGTTAGTTGTCATCAAATTGAAGCAAGACTCACCTGTCCTCATGAGTTAATGTTTTGCATTCAGTGTTTTTCACTGCAGTCCAGTAATATGTGCAAATAAGTAAACCATGTGAAGACTGCGTGAAGAAGCCTGGTTAATGCTGCTTTTTAGACTTTATATGCATGTTCTTCTCTGTTTGCAAGTTAACTTTTATCTACTGCTGGGTGGGTGGGGTGTACTGACTTCCACATGGCTTATCAACCAATCCTCCTGGGGCTGTACCTCCCCTGGCTTCATCATCTCCAGCATCATCATCTGCTGTGTTTCTTCCATGTCTCATCCTTCAGTGTCTGCCACTGTTTCTGAGAAGATATCTGAGCAGTAGTGGTATCCTTTAGTTTAATTTTTTTGGGTAGAATGGGGTGTTCCCATGGGTTTCAGGCAGTTTCTTAACTGCCTGGCACAGGACAGTTCATGGCCTTGTCGCAGTTCTTTCCTGGAGCCTGTTACCAAGCCCTGCACTTTATGCACTATGCCATCTTTCCTTTACAGTAATGTAAGTTTTTTTTAAACCTTTGAATGTTCCTTTACAGTAAGCATAGTGGGTTTTTAACACTTCCAGGGAACTGGATTCTGGAAGATGTTACGTAGTGGGAGGGAAGGTTAAAACAGACGTAGTTTTTTGTAGCATCACTGTGTGTTATCTACCTATTTTAGCGGTAGTTGCATCACAGGATTGTATTATAAAACTGGTACAGTAAAAATAGTTTCAAAAATATCTGTAATTGTGACTAGTCTTTATGTAATTGTTGTATTTATTTATCTATATATTTATTTGCACGCTCTTACAGAACAGGTATGACACCGTGCCTGAGTTCCAGGCTAGCCCACTAGCACCACGGCACCACACCGAGAGTGGGCCACACTCCAGGAGCAGGATGACCTGGAGTGCAGCTTAGAGCTATTCCTCTACAGCACGTTATAGCTGAGTATGGAGGCAAGGATTGAGGAGGCTCTTTGTATGGCTTCCAGGAAAATGTCTGTTTCCCAAAGGGGTCAGGGACAAAGAGCAGAGAACAAGGCTGTGCAAGGAATTTTATATGGGGGAAGTCCAGGGGGTGGTTACAATCTCTTGGCAAATCAGGGAGAACTAGGGGAGGTACAAAAGGTGGGACTTACAAGGTTCCAACAAATGGGGAAACACAGGGAGGGGACACAAACTGTCAAGCAGGAGAACTATCCACTGGGGTGTCATGGTTTATGGGAGGTCCAAGCTGGGAGTTGGTACAAGGGAGGATTGACAGGGAATGCAGAGGAGCAAGGGGCAGGACCAAGGTGGATTGACACTCAAGGGGGAAGGCATAACACAGGATTGACACCACAGCGGGGAGGGACAGAGAACATTCTGGGCAAGGAGGCAGGGCTGTAACAGGGATTGGCAGGCGACTGAGGACGTACAACTTGGGGCAAACCAACTGAACTGAGGGGTGACAGAGCATACCAACAGAACATAGTATTTACAACACAAAGAACACAGATGCACTGCAACAGAGCTACATGTGCTGTGTTGATTTCTTGATGTAATGATGAGGTTGATGTTCAGTTTCTTCCTTAGCAAGCTGGATTAATTTTTCATGTCTAAAGAGGGAAATGAAAATCTAAATAAAAGAACAGAGTACTGTGTCAAAGACAGTATTGTAGACAGGATTAAGTTAGAATGTGCATATAATACCTTTCCATATTGTTGCAAAAAATTTTACTAGGCTGAGAGTGCTGTACAACAAACACATCAACTCACAAACCATAGAATCATAGAATGGCTTAGGTTGGAAAGGACCTTAAAGATCATCCGCTTCCAATTCCTCCATGGGCGGTGATGCCTTTCACTAGACCAGGTTGCTCAGAGTTACTCTGATGTGTAGAAGCAAGGGGGAAGTTTGTGTCCCATTTGTGGTGGGTTGGTGATTATCAGTCAAAAATATCACATTGTGGCCTACATCAGAATATAACTAGAATGAACTCATGGTTGAAGAATGGCAGGGGGTGTTGGTACACAGTTGAGTCTGTACTGGAATATTAATTGCAGATTTCCAGAGTTGCTCAAATTTGCTGTGGGCTTTGTTTTTTAGCTATAACTTCACATTAGTGTGAATTCATATACTGTGGTGATGAGCGCAGTATAATATAAGGATTAGATAGGAGCTGAAATAGAGCCAACTGCTGGGCTCTGTTGATACAAGTCTGCCAGCAATTACTGTTCCTATACCACTCAGCTGTAGGCCTGGATTTTCAATAGAAGTGCCAAACAATTTGAGTTTTGTACATCAGTGGGGGAGCAAGTTTGTTGAACTCGTCATATAAGTAATAGATTTCCCACCCCCATCTTCCTGTCTTCTGGAGAAACTGAGCTTTCATCTCACTTTCTTCTTCTGGGTTTGAAAATACAGTCTGTCATTGGAAGAGCTTTTTTACTACCAGCCTCTCTTGTGAGTATTCCCACCATTCCCTCCCAGCAAAGGAAGGAAGGGCTGTTTGATTGTTTTTACTCTCGGAGGTCCTGTTTTTTGTAGGTATCCTCAGAAACACTGCTATTTTAGTATCTGTAATGAGGCATACTGAATTGTTAGGGGTTATGCTGTTGCTAAGGGGAAGATGATGTTTCTTACATTACTAGCAGAGTCTGTTAGAAACTGCTGTGTGGTACTTCAGCTTGGGTTGCCATTGCATATCTACTGTGTCCTTTGCTTGGCCTAGGAACATTTCCAGGAGAGTCCGGACCATATGTATGCTTCTGGACCATCTTGGTTTGTTACAAATGCTTGGATTTCAGGTGAGAGTGTTTTATCAAGTGAAACTTTTCATCACATGAAGGCGGAGGGAATTTCTCTGAAAGTCTATGGAATGGGACATGACACTTGATGAATTGTTGTGTGCTAGTAGAGCCTAGATTTACTGTGCCAGATGGCAAATGCCAGCCTGATCTTCACTGCACCTTCTACTGCTTATTTTGTTTTTCTCATTGTTTTTTGATGCACAGTTTAACCATTGGAGTTTGGAAATAGACAGGCTCTACCAGTACAATTTGAAGAGTTAACTTGCTTTTGATGTGACAAAACAAAAATGCTATATTTGTGCTGATAAATCATATTCTTTAGAATTTTTCTTAACTAACTCACTTGCAGACTAATTAATTGTATGAAAGCTAGTTTTTTATTTCTTGAAAATCTGATTAATAATTATAACGTTTTTATGAAATTAAATAGTGGAAAAACACTAAGTTTTTAAAACATTAAAGGAATCAATGAGGAATATAAGGTAACTTTTTTTTTTTTTCCCTTAATCCCATAGGGAGATCAAATTAACCCTAGATCAACCCTATAAGGTCATTCAGTTTTGTATAGTTTAATTAATTTAGTTAGGTCTCTCTGTTTATATAAAACTGTGCCTTCACTCCTCTAGGCTGTGCTCCATTCAGCATTTTAATTCTGTGGTAAAACTTTTTAAAATATTAATTGTATTACTTAGGTCAAAAGAACTGGAAAGTTCTGTACGTGATGTTGGTGTCACTGCCATTGCTATGTTATGAGATCAACATTGCTCTTGAATAATTCTTCATAAATGTCATTGAATCTTTTAAACAACTAAGCATCAACTAATGAATTTACATAAACACTGCTAATGAGCACTTACTTATTATTTTGCATCTCTGCAATTTAGTTACAGATTTTCAAGACAATAGGCAATTTTGTAACCTTAATTTTATAAAACCAGTAGTATTTTTTTGTCCCCTTCAACCATTTAATATGTAAATTAGGTATTCTCAAGCTTAATGTTAGTCATTTTTATAAAACATACATCATTAATCTGATTAAGTTCTTGGATGAAAGTGCTGTCCTCAGATTGTTGTGGATCATTTATTGTTGGGCATACTTCCAAAAAACATGATTCAAGCACGGCACTTACAGTCTAGGTTTAGGAGAACTGTTGAAACCCTTAAATGTCATTTTTAGAAGAATGGAAAAGCAGCACTTGTAATGGTAAGCATTATGCAAAACTTAGCAACACTTCTTATCCTTAACTGCAGCTCACTGATAATAATTTAGAGCTAAGAGATGATGTTGTTCTTTGATGCATTTTAAAAGCATAATATAATAAAGCGAGCCTAGTGAAATCATGTCATTATTAAAGTGTGTTGGTCACTACTGGATGTGTTATGCCAGCAGCACTAACCACCGTACAGCTGCAGACCCCATTTTTCTGGACCTTGAAGCTGGCTGTGGCTTTCATGTCATCTTGAACACCCACAAGAAACAGTTAATAAGAACACATATTTGGTGTGTGCCCTTGTGAAAATATGGTGGAACAGAACTGACAACTTTTCACCTCTTGTGAATTCATAACTACTTGGTATTTTCTAATCACTGCTGTTAGAACTACATTGTTCAATGCCAGATTAGATTGTAATGCTCTTTAACATTTCTAGATGGTTTGGTTCTTCTGTTTTCCTAATGTGAAGTCTATTAAAAAGGATCACCATTTATGTGTGCTCTAATAGCTTTGGTAGAATGAAATGTGATTGCATTCAGCAGTAGCTGTGCAACTTCATTGGATTCCAAGGGCTGTTTTAGAGAGAATAAATTTAGAAGGTAATAATTGGTGATGTTGTTACACAAGAAGAAATACTTTTAAATTTTTTAGGTGAATTTGTTTTCACATAATAACAGTCATAATGTCTTTATAACTCTGAAAACTGAATGATTTGGTGGATAAAAAATAAGAATTTTTCAGTCACTATTCTGTTTCCGTATTGGAAACAAAACCTTCCATGTTCTGCAAAAGATACTTAGCAAAACTAAATTTTTATAGCCTTGAAACAAAATTATTTTTATCATAAAATGAAGTTCTACCATTTATATTTTTATGTGAGGGACACAGGAGACTTAAATCTTCAAGTGGACATTAAGTACCAAATTTATTTAAAATATTCAGACAGTTACATCAGGAATACTGAAATATAAGAAAATTTGTAATAGCCTTACAGGGTACAAGCCTAAGCACTGTACACCCATTTTTGAAAATGTGACAACAATTATTTGTTCATTTTGTGGTTGTGTAAAATCCTAGTCATTCAAAATGCCAACGAAATCCACCCATTTCTGGGAATACATGCACTTAGAAATAGTACCTATATATTAGAATATCTATATCTTCTTGAAAAATAAAATAATTAAACATTCTTTCTATAATGCTTGAATTGTTGCTTTTTTAATAAATAATAATAATAATGGAATTTTCTTTTTGGTTCTCGGTAGTGAAAGGATTGACTAATAAAGCCACTTACAAATTTTATAGTTAAAAATATCTTCTAAGTGGTTAATCTTCTAAGAGTGGGTTCAGGGATATTTAATATTCCAATTTGCTGCATTTTGTCTTTGAGACTATTTTAAAACCAGGACTAGAGCTTATAATATTTTAAGCACTATTATGATATTAAATATTTCTCACTGATGTAGGTGCAGTACCGCACATAAATCAATGTCACAATGTCACTGTAGATTAAAAGGATCTCCTTGCCCAGGGTGAATGCTTTATAAAATTTTATTCTTAGACTAAAATATTTATTATTTTAGGCACATAAAATACATTTTTCCATTGTCATCTTGGAGACACTGTCATTTTAACATAGAAAAATAAACATACTAGATTTCAAGACAGAAATTGAAATCTTTTAGATGGGTGAATCAAAAAGATATGATTGGAAAGAATATGAAGTAATTAAATTATTAATTGATAGCATAAGTAGTTCTTAGATTTCTGGTAAAGACTATGAATTTTTGCCTGCAGATCTCAGTTATCTGACTGACAGATTTTTTTATTGTCTATAAAAATGGAAAATGGAAGCTTTTTGTTTCTGGTGAACTGACATATCCAGTTTGGTATAGTACCATGTCCTCTTCTGAATGACCCATCCTCCACTTGAGCAGTGAATGGCTGAAACAGGTTTCTTGTGCTTCCCTGTCAAAGGTTTGTCAAGGTTTGTCCCACCGGTACCCATTGAAGCAGCAGCAAATGAAGTTCCTTTTCCCGTGGTTGAAAGGGTGACAGCAGCAAGGGGATATCTGCTCCATATGCTCTTCTTGCATTGTTGTGTAGAATTCATACCTCTGTTAAGTAAGGTCTTTTATGAACTCTGAACCAGTTGAGTCTCTTCTGATGTTCAATTTCAGACCTATTTATTTCTAGTCAGCCGATTGTGCTCAAAGCATCACTTCAAAATGCCTGCTGCACTGTGATTTGGGGATGGTTGGCTACCACCAAAAGGTTTGAGCCCACTGCCTAGCTTTTGAATTTCTGATGGGGTTTTTTTGCCCCGTAACTAGCAAGTTTAGAGCTTTTTTATTTGAATATGTTATTGAAGATTTTATCTCTAATTTTTACTTCAGTTATGAAAATTAACGTGTAAGACCAAGATTGGGAGTGTAAAGTTCTACAAGGGATCTTGTCAAGTAAAAATGATGTTTCTTTTTGTGTGGGACAGGATTACCTGCTGTAACTTCAACTGTCTCTTAAAGACTTGTTGACTGGTTCATGGCTTAGTACCACTTATTTCTGCTGGTTAATGGTTGATGACTTATAAGGTGAGATTTTTTACAGACTATGTTATCTTGCCTTTTTTTCCCCTCCTCCTACTGACTATATTCAAAATTATGTGGCAGTCTCTGTTAGCAAAGAAAATAATAGGAAATCTTCCCCAAAACATCTGATAAAACTATAAGCCTTTTTGATATTCATTAGTGCTCCAAATGTTTCCCTAAACTGTCATATCTTTTAAACTCTGGAAGCCTGGATGAGTTTGCACTTACGTATTCATAAGTTTGCACTTATATAAAATTGGTACAACATTTTTCATTAAAACCCAAGGGACAGCTTTAAGTTTATGTTTGATCCTACAGTATCAATATACACAGTATTGGTTTTCAATACTTTCTTTTAAACTGAAAAGGAAATGCTTAGAATAATAGAAAATTTATAAGCATGGTGTGCCCTCTTTCTTATTGTCATTCAGCAGTTGAAGAACAGCAATTTCACATTTTCCTGGAGGGAGAGCATTAGTTTGTTAATTAAGTTGTAGGTTTTGCATATAACTGCTCTTTGTTATTTCTGTAACAATTCTGTCCATCTTTTGGTTTATTGTTTAACAGGCTTACTCACCACACTTGAAAGGCATTATCTTTGCACTGAAGTCAGATAAGAAGGAAAGGTTGCTCCTGCAGATCAGTCTGCTCTGACAGTGAACAATGAAACTTGCTTGCTTTCTGTTCGGTTTAGTTCCTAGAGCCTGTATTTGCTTTACAGTTATATTTTCTTAGGTGCATAAAAAAGCAGTTTTGGCATAAAATAATTTTATAATGGCTAATCTTCAGCACAGCCTCCCAGATTATGCAAATGGCAGTAAAATTATTACTTTGTGACTTTTGTATACACAGTAAAATTACAGATGCATTTTCATCTTTGAAAGGAGAAAACAATGTTTAAACTAACATAAAATCATATAGGATGGACTGCAGAATGATACTCAGTTATTTCTTGTGGGTCAGAACAGCTATTCTTGTGTTTGAACAGCTATGTCTATTTCAGTATAATTCTGTAAAATTGTAAAGGAAATGCATGCTTTATTTTGGTATTATAATTCTTGATAACTGTCTTATCAGTGTTGGGTGCTGTGGCCTACTTCAAAACTTTTTAAATAAAACTATGTTTCTGTACAGCTGTATGTTAGAAATCTAATTGAAGAAGGCAGGTTTTAGGTACTGAACCTACAAGTAGCTACTACTTGGAAAAATAGTAATTTTATTTTGCTACATCTTAATCTTAACCCCCTCTCCCACTCTTTTTTTTTCTTTATCATAGCAGTGACTTCCTGCCCAGTACTAAATAAAAGCTGGTTGTAATCATGGCCTGTGAATGGCTTGAGGTTCAGCATTCTTTCCTCTTCTGTGTCAAGTTCTCTGTCCCCACCACTGTGGAGCATTTTGTTTTATAAAGGGTAATGTTGATCTTCTGAAATGCCCCATTGGATCTTTCTGTTAACAGCTCTGCCTTGCTAGGGCTGAAATCCAGTGCTTAGCATTTTGCTAAGTTTAAGGACTGTATTTATGTAAGGCTAGGCAATATCTGCTGCACTTGACAGTGAATTTGCATGATGAGTGTTTTGATGGAGATAAAAAAAAAATCTTAACCTTTTTTTCTGTGTATATCCTACATAGATTTTTCTTATGTCTTAAGTATGTATTTATATATATGTACACATTTTGAACTTAACATCACATCTGTGTAAAAAAATACATTATTTCAGTTCTTTCATCAAGATTTTCAGTTATTACTGAGAGAGATGTGATTTAAGTATCCCAAACCAGAGTTTGCTTCTATATTGCTTTACTAGAATCAATGCACAACATTTAATTTTAATATGAAAAATTTCATCATCTTTGGAAAAGTTTTAACTGGTTTTCAGTGGGAAAATCTAGTTGAATACTTAAAATAATTTTAAATTGGTCAGAATTTCAAATCTGCTGGAGCAGATGTAGTTTGGACAATTATTTTCACAACTTGTTTCCCCATTTCTCAACCTGTTACACTGCAAGAACTTCACTGGGTCAAGTGTCAGTTCTTCTGAGCCTGCCCTTGTTCATAACAGCTGAAGACAGCTCTATTTCTCTGGGACAATGAAGCACATAGTTTTCAGGATAAAACTTGCACAAGCTTGAAATGAAGCATTTGTGCTGCATGCTTCTTTAACAATGATAGAAGCTAATTTTAGGAGAAATGATTGTTCAGTGTATACCAGCGTCAGCTTTTGCAATCACCTATCAACAGTGACTAAGGACAAGAAATCACTTGCCCATGAAAGACACAAGAAGACAAAAACCCCCCAAAACCCAAAGTAAGAAAATAGCAATATGATGTAAACTGGAAAATGGAAAGAAAATTAAAAACTAGATTTAAGATCTACAGCATATAAATGTAGGAAAAGAAATATTCTGCATAGGAAATAAATATTCAAAACCTCCTTTAAGTCCAGACTGCATCTGATTCAGGTGGTTCATTATCCAACTTCATCTGTTTTATGGCTTTATCCTAATCTTGATGTCAAATACAGTCACTACAAGGCTGCACATTTAGTGCCAGATGATCTCCTAATCTGATTTTTGTTTTGGTAGAGTTAGTTTTCAGCTGGATCAGCTCCCTAATCCAGCTTGCTGAGCAGTTGCATGGGAAATGTTGAAGTATGCCAGGAGAGGAAAAGAGCAGGACTGCCTTGTTTTAAAAGGAGGCCATGCTTAGCTAAAATTAAGTACAAATAAAATTTTGCATCTCCATCCAAAATTGTGGAAAAATCAGTAGATAATTAAACGGAACCTGAAAATTTTGAGTGGGATTCAATTCATTACTTTTTCTTGAGATGTGTGTATACTGCTTTAAATCACAAATTGGTAAAAGTTTTGTTGCTTAAAAAAAAAAAGCAGATGAACTGAAGCTCAGTATTCAGGTTTTTCATTTACTTAATCTGTGCACAACATTTTCTGTCAGTGGGCTATGAACTATTTGATCGCAGCAGTATACTTCATGCTTATGTAGCTTACTTGTTCACAGTATTTTGGCTACTTTTCCATTGTGGTTCAGCATGTTCTGGAATCCATAATCTGTTAGTGGCTATCATTATGATGTCTTTTCTTTCTGAAAGAAAGAAATAAACTATGCCACATTTTCAGGCTTATATGAACAATTGAATATTTGATAAGTTGCTGTTGCAGAAGGCTTTCATGGTGCTTATATTTTCATCTGTGAACTTTCCTCCTCAGTCCTTTTTTTATTTTCAGCTATATAGCAAATCATGTGCTGGAATATGTTCTTTAATGAGTTGATGCAATTTACTAATTCAGTAGAAAATATTACAGTTTTCTGCAAATTCACTAAATGAACTGAAGGAGGTGTCCAGCTAGTATGAGCAGAGTGAGTGTCTTACAGGACCCTTGGCCAGGAGAAGGGCAGGGGGCAAAGGGAAGCAAGGTCCTTCTCTCTTTGATGGTGGTGTGTTATTGTATCAGCCCACTGAATCAGGCAACTGTGATTACTGTCAGTTCACAACACTTATTTTGTGGTATATTGCAGTATTCTGGGTGTTACTTGTACTGTCTTCTCCTAAAGATCAGGTCTTACCCTTCCTATCTATTGTGGTCAAGTGGCACAAAACCTATGAATAAGTCTCATTAATAAGTATGTAATCTATTGCACTTACTTTGATGTAATAGATAATCCTAATTTATAGTTAGAAAACTACTTGAGAGGATTCCAACCACTCCCTTTTATGGACAAACATAGGAGAAGTTTTATATTGAAAAAGATACAATTATAACTAATTGTATTTAAAAATCTGATTTTGCTTCTTTAAAATATATTACTGTTTATTATTGAAAGTATCCAGAAGAGATGCGAGACAAGGCAAACATCCTTTACCGCCAAGTACAGGAAGGGACTATAAAAGGGTCCTAAAACTTTACTTAGTATAACATTGGTAGCAAGTAAAGGATGAAGTTTTCAGTTGTACATCTCATGCAATCACAGTAGCTTTTCTCTTGCCTGCACAGAATCAAAATTTCACCCAAAGTATTGAAGACCATCATGATTAGCTGCTCTTGCTTTACAAGTCAGAGAATGTGACTGGAGTTTCAAACCTAGGATAACCCATGATATATTGTCAGAGAAATTTTGCTTTGTCAGAGGCTAAGTTACCATGACTCAGGTGATGACAGGTAACTGGCAGTGATGCAGGAATTTGATTGAGAGTTTGAGCCCTTAATAATATATTTATGAATTACATAACTTCTTGATGAAATGGCATATGGCTTTTGGAAAGATGCATTATTTTTATATATAAAGACTCAAAGAGATGGATAATGAACTTCCTTGTCATACAAATCTTTCAGTTACCTAATTAAAATAAGCGTCTTATTTCTAATCTGAAGTTTTCTAGCTCTGCATTTTCCCTTTGAATTTTTTATTACTTTGTTTCTAGTTTACAGAGGTTTTACCTTTTTGCATTTTATAGGCCCATTTTAACCATTAATAATTTTATATTTTTATTAGGTATTTTAATAATAATTAATTACAAAGTTTTTCTATCATAGCTGTTTTTGTTTACACTTAGCTACCTTTGAAATGTAGCTTAACATTCCACTATACTACATATATATAAATATATATATATATATATATATATAAAAAATTAGTATTATTATTATTATTCATATGGTTTTAAAGCTGAGGTAGGATTTTTACTAAGTCTCAGTCTTACATTACTTTAAATTACAACAGCAGAGGTTCCTCTTTTGGCTGAACTTACGCTCTAATTAAGAAGAGCAAGAAAAATTATGTTCAGGTTGTTTAACAAGTCTGCTGCTAATTGTTTTCATTTTCCAGAAAAAAAAGTTAGCTAGCAGCTTTGTGGTTTTTTGTTTGTTTGTTTTGAGGTTTTTAAAAACATTTGTAAATTAAGTACTTGGTTGCATTTCCCAGTTTCTCACTAAAAGAAGTAAAGGGATGTGTAAAAAGAAAGAAAAGAAATCCTTACCTCTACCCACTAAACCCCTACTCTTACAGAAAAGGAGAAGGCAAAATAATCTCAGAATTGCATCAGAATCTGAAAAATGTACCTTTTTTTGTCCTAAATAAATCAGTACAGTAATTTTTTTGACAAAATAGTATTTTTTTTTCTTTGACTGAAGAGCATCCAAGTCACAGTGAGTAACACAGTAGAATTTTTACTGTATTCTGTTAAGTGAGTTGTTATTCTTACTATCAATAAATACTGACAGTACCTGATAGGAAAATTAATCCCAGGCTGCAGAATAAACCTAGTAGAGGATTTAACTTTATTTGTTTATATTTTGCATTTTTTTGTTGATTTTTAGTCTGAAATTTGGTGACCGTGAGGCCATAATACAGTTGGTTAAGGTACAAATATGCTATAAACACACAGCAGACACTGTGTTTTTAATGATGTAATACTTAAATAGCCTAATATTTAAATGCCTAAGAGAAAAATATCTCTTACTGTGCTTTCATGGTAATTATAACCCTGCTGTGCGTGTGGGGTTTTTTGTTGTTTGTTTGTGCTTGGGGTTTTTATGGTGTTGGTTGTTTCTGGTTTTTTAATTTTCATGGCGTTCATAGGAATACATATATTGCAGTGAATTAATATTTGGGCTTCAAAGCTGTTCCCTGAGCAGAACAATATTTGCAGTTTTCATAGCAGTTTTAGTGGAAATCAGGTTTTAAATAACTTAACTTCCCTCTACAGATGTATTTCAGCGTACTGTATACTAAATTTCTTACCCCTAAAATGTTCTGTGTTTTATTGGATGTAAATTTTTTTTAACTAAGAGGAAAAAAATGTGAGTAATGGTGTTTTTAAAGAAAATATCAGACTCTGTGATAACCAAGGATGTGCTCAAGTGGCATGAATACTTCAGTTCCAGATGGGTCAGCTTTAGGGGTCAAGTTGTGAAGAGAAAGCCATCACACACACTTCATCAACACCGTGGAATGAGAGACCAGTGCATTTACTGAGCAATGGATTTCCAGTGAGCGTATAAACTAATTGGTGGATGAACATGCCCCAGGAGCAATGATTTTAAGGTCATAGCAGGCTCAGTGAATTGTGCTGACTTACACTGTGTCTCAGTGATAGCTGATCTTACCAATGGGCAGTTTAGAGGCATTCAAGCCTGAGCTCTTTTCCATGTGCCTTGAATGGCATGTCAGCGGTCACTGTTTCTGACATCCTTTATATTTGTCCAGTCAGCTCTAAATCTTTAGGTTGGGCTTCAGCATACTCAGGAAAGAAAGGAGAGAAGTGATTATTTTCAGTCATTGAATTCTGAAGATCTTAGTGTTAATTATGCCAAACACGGTTCGTTCATCAACAAACTAGAAATGTTAGAGAGAAGAGAGAGGGAACTGATATTTTTGGTGATCAAAAGTGTCCTAATTATAACTTTCTATTGCTTGGCTTTTATTTATTTTTTCTCAATAACCCTGTATTCCCTCTTAAAATATTAGTTAATTAGTAAATACTAATTTTTGTTTGACATGTAAAAATTCAGAAGGTGAAAAATTGCTGTAACATTATTCAAGAAATTAAGTAGTGGACATGTCAGTCATATATCCCTTCCCTGCTAGTGGTACATTGTTTCTCACAATTCTGCAGCATTTTCTTTTGTTTTGGATAAATGTTTATTCATTCTTTGTCTACTATGAGTGCAAAGCAGAACCATGCAGAGGTCCTTTTAAATTTGCAATCAATTAAGAAATGCTACAGTAGCTCTAATTCCCCTTTTTTGTCTGGGAGAGGAAAAGCTATTTTGTTTTATGATAGTTAAGGCTTTTCTAAGAGTGTTTTCTCTAATATTAATAGTAATTAAATAGTTTAAAAATAACTGTTAATTTTTAGGTAAAATTCAGCAGAGAGTCTATTTAGCTTTGTCTATGAACATGGACATGTGTTCAGTGATCCTCATCAAATAAAAATAAAAATAAGAGTTAACAGGCTTTTGCCCTTAGCACTTAAAATCTAATAATGACAATGCTCATATAAAATAATTTTTAATGTCATATTTTAGGAGAGTTTAAGTACAATGATTTAGTTTTAAGTAATGGTGCATATATTTATACATACACGTGTGCCTGTGAATTGGGTAGTATGTACAAATATGTGCATTCCTTGAGAATGTGGACCTGAAATAACATTATTATTTTTTGAAACAAACAATTTATCTTCTTTAGTATGTAAATATATGGGAATCTTCATCTAGCAAGTGACAGTTGGTATTCATCATAATTATTTTTAAGAGAGACAAAAGCCTGTTTCCATCATTGGATGTAAATAGTGTGATTTAGTATGGAAAATAAAGTAAAGGAAATGAATTGCTATGACCTTCCCATACAACCTTTGTTTTCCTCAAAGCTCCCTCTTTATCCAGAAGGGAAGTGACCACGGACATTCCTACCAGTATGAGTTAGAACAAGCAGCAGGACTGGTTGATAGTCTGGTACACATAATTTAAACTTTGGAAAAATGATGTACTTGGCATTTACTTCAATATCAGTATGCAAATGTATTCCCACTTGTATACCTGTATAGAACTCTATGCCATTTAATGTAACTCCAGATTTACAGGATTCAGGTTTAGTTCAGCAAGTCACAGAACCTTTTAAATAGATTATATTTAGTTAACATAGACCTTGAATATTCTTGACAGTTCTCCTTGGATTAACAGAAAACAGTCAGAGTTAGGATCAAATATGGAATTAGTTTATAACCTTGCTATGTGTATTAAAGGAAGCAATATTGTAATTAAAATGCAGATAAACATTGTGGAAATCTCACATAACTGTAATAGGATGTTCTCATCATATGATTTTGCTTTGTTATATTCTATTACTTTATCCTCTTGCTGTACCTCTGCAGCTGGTTTGTTGGGGGATATCAGTATTCAATTACAAAAATTAAGTAATCAAATCAAATTTATTTTGTATTTTATTTACAGTGACATTTGAAATAAATACTATTTCTGAGCAGAACCAGAGCACAACTGCTTCAATAACTCAATTGACAAATTTCAGATTTTGGCTATTATGATAGTTCTCTGGTGTTCTGTAAACTTGTTAAAATATTGATGATTTTGCATCAGTCTCACTATATTAAGAACATTTTAATGTAATGTGGCAAAACAAGAAGAATTATGGCTAACAGTCTCTTCCTTATTCTTAACTTTTCAGCTAAGTAAAATGAGACTGTTTTTCTGTATGTTATGTATTATATGCCATTTTAACTTTTGGTTTTGTAGTACTACCATGTCTTGTTGTATAAAAACAACAACAACAACAACAACAACAATAAACCAACATCTGTGTGGGTATGACTTTTCTGTGTGATGTGATGATGACAAAACTAGACCAGGTTGCTCTAAGCCCCATCCAGCCTGGCCTGGAACACTTTGAGGAACGGGGGATCCACAACTTCCCTGGGCAATCTGTCCCATTGCTTCACCACTCTCACAGTAAAGAATTTTTTCCCAATATCTTACCTAAACCTGCTCTTCTTCAGCTGAGTCCATTCCCCCTTGTCCTGTCACTATGTGCCCTTGTAAATAGACTTGCCTAATCTTTCCTGTAAGTTCCTGGAAGACTGCAATTAGGTCACCCTGAAGCCTCCTCTGGGCTCAGTCCAAGAGGCTGATGTTCTTCCTATTCTGGGGACCCCTGAGCTGGATGCAGCACTGCAGGCGGGGTCTCACCAGAGTAGAGCAGAGGGGCAGAATCACCTTCCTTGGCCTTCTGCATTCTATGGAAATCTCTAAATAAGAACCTGGTCATGTCATGAGACAGTACTTCACTAAGGGGTAGAGCATTTTTTGAGGAGGTTATTTACCAAGAAGAGAGAAGCATGACCTATGGTATAAAAGTCTATGGAGAGATTGGAGGGTGAAAATAAAGAAAAAACTTCTTTCATTGTAAGCAAACAAAAGGTATTTGTGTGATGATAAATGCTATTCTTGTAGTAAGGAAAATACTGTAAAGGGGTGATTGATAAAGAAGCAAAGGAGTATTAATAGAGCAAACAGAGTGACTTGAGCCAAAAAGAGAAGATGGATGGAGTTGTAGCCAGAAATGGGGCAAGTAGAGTGGTGTGGTAGGACACAGCATGAATAAGTAATTGTTCATATAGTTACTGTATTTGAGAAACTCAGATCTTACATTACAATATGTCCCTTACCTTGACTATTCCCTCCTCTTTTCTTCTCTTTAAATTATGTATTTTTTCTATTTCTTTTCTCAGATGACAATATTTGGAACAGTTTCTAACTTCTGTGTGCATTTTAAAGATGTCTCTTTTTTCTCGCTTGTGTTTTTTTCATTCCAAGTTTGATGTTTGTTTATTTTTACTGATGGTCATTGGTACTATCTTAATGTCAGTTTCCAAAGGCTTCTCTGTTATGTCACAGAGCACACTGTGGGAACAGATGTGATCACAGTGTTTTCAGTGGTGAATAGAATTCCACAGTTGACATGTGCTGCCATTTTGGAAGGAGCTACATGCAATCACAGAAAATATTACAACAAGTAAATTGATAGCATCTCAGAGCCTGAGAGGTATCTATCTCCAGGTTATATTGGAAAATAGGAGGAGAAATTAAAATATTTTGTCTTAATGTAATTAACTGATAATATTATAATTTAAATAAATCCTTAATTTTTATTTTATTGCAGTCTTCTGCGCATAAATGTTAATATAATTTAAAGACATCATTTGCTAAAAGACAAAGACCAACTTAAGATAGAATCATAAGAAGAATTCTTTTAAATGCCAAAGGCAAAACTGGAAATAATTTATAAACAATTTTATTCTGTGCTCTAGAAATCTAAGTGCTTTTCTTTCTTACCTTGTTCTTAGGAAATCATGTCACCCAGTGTTATGTCTCACATTATATAATCTTTCATTTTATCTTTTCATTCTATCAAGGCATAGCATACCTAGCTAATCCATCAGAAATCCTTTTCCTTATCAGTCACTCAAGAATGGTTATACAGTGTGAATGTACAGTGTGAAAGCATTAGACATCTCTTACCTTCCTAAACTAGAGATTACTTAGGAGAATAGTTTTTTGTGTTTGAGCATGCCTTGACTGTATGTCAACTTCATTGTTTGCTTTCCTGTGTATTGCTTTTTCCAAAATTTATATATCCTTTTTTAAATTGTCATACCTTTTTCTACTATTTTCTCAAAATTTTTGGACATTCCTATCTTTCTTTATTGTTTCTTCAATGTAGTGATTTAGCAACACAATCTACATTTTCTGTCATTTAAGATAATTTCCATCTTCATAGATGAGGAACTTTGATAATATATTCAGATATGTCAAAGGTCAGAGACCTTGTACACCTTGACAGCCTACTTGGATGGAGTTTTTGACACAGTAATCACACAGAGACACAGTAGATGCCTCTGGAGGTGCTGTAATATATTGTATCATGTTTTACTGTGAAGCTGTTAATGTGTGTTTTACACTAGATACTCTAGGATTCCCACAAAATTATATACCACACAGTACAGAAATATTTGCTCGCATTTGATCCAGATTTCATGATTTAAAGCCAGATGAGAGTTGTAGTTTTACACCCTCAATATCATGGTGGATCCCAGACTGATTATAAAGCGTATTTAATGGAATATGCATAACTTTGTCTTAAAAAGACTAGTGCAGTCTGCCATACTCATTAGTTCTTTTTACCAAGAACATTGCAAGTAGTTTTACAAAAATCTAATAAATTCGATGTATATTTTAGATAGCCCTGTAATCATGTGACAGTTATCAAGTAAGCCGGAATGAATAATGATACCCCCTTCAGTTGTTAGAAATTTGTTTATCCAAAAGAAATATTTGACAAACATACAACTTTCAGACAACTCACACTTGACTGGTGAGAAACAGCTGGCCTCAGTTTTGGCTTTATTTAGAGGCCTGGCACCAAAAAACGTGGCCAACGACAGTGCAGAAACTAATAAACTATTATATTTAAACCACCTATACAAATAACATTTATATCTATTATAAATTTATGTTAATTTAATTTAAAGATAAAAATAAAATGGAGATTAGGAGTCGTTGCTATCCAAAAGTCAATTTATCATACTTAGTGTTGGAATTATTCTTTGCTGATACTGGTACAATGGAGAGGTGGATGCACTGGTGTTTGTACCTGTGAAACTCACTGCAGCTGAATTCTGTTACTGGCTTTACTCAATGTGTTATATTGTTTTTGTGTATGCTTTTTGTGTGAACACTTATAGTACATCTGCACTTCGTAAGCTTTTTCTTACTTTTGATTGTCTTAGCACTGAATATCTCCAAAGTCTTTTATTGGCAGAACATTCATATAGAAACATAGAATGATTTGGGTGAGATACCCTCTAGTCCAAGCATCCCAACCACTCTGCAATAAGCAGGGACATCTTCAACTAGACTGAGCCCCATCCAACCTGATGAATGTTTCTGGGGACTGGGCATCTACCACCTGTTTGGGCAACCTGTATTGAAAGGCTGCATAAGGTCTTCCCAGAGCCTTCTTATTTCCAGGCTTAACAACCACAGCTCTCGGCCTTTGCTCATAGGAGAGGTGCTCCATCCCTCTGATCATTTTTGTGGTCCTCCTCTGGACTCACTCCATGTCCTTATTTTGCTGGGTCCCCAGACCTGGATGCAGGGGTCCAGGTGGGATATCAGCAGAGCAGAGAGGCAGAATCTCTCCCCTGGCCCTGCTGCCCACACTGCTTTAGATGCAGCCCAGGACATTTTTGGCTTTCTGGGCAATGAGAGCATATTGCTGGGTCTTGTCCAGCCTCTCATCCACCAGCACCCCCAAGTCCTTCTTGGCAGGGCTCTGAATCCTTCCATCCCCCAGCCTGTGTTGATACTGTGGTTGCCCTGACCTAGGTGCAGCACCTTGTGCTTGGTTTTGTTAAATCTCACAAGATTTCCACAGGTGTGACTCCTTGAGCATGTCCAGGTCCCTCTGGATGGCAATCCTGTTCTTCAGGTACATCAACTGCACCACTCAGCTTGGTGTCACCTGCAAATTTCCTGGGGGTGCTCTCAATCCTACTATCCAATAGATAAAGATACTAAATATAGTCATAATTAAGATTAATAAATGGTATTTTTTTCCTTTGATGCTGAAACCCAGTCTCACAAATTTCTTAACATGGCAAATGTTTTGCAGCTGAACTACAAACTCTCGAAAATATTTTACTGGAAACTGAGGAATCGTATAGGCCAGTGTTGCTACATAATGACTGAGTTACATCAGTGGAGTTCTTGTATTCTGAATGTAGAAAAATAATTTGTTTTCCAACAAAACAAGGAAGGTGTAGAGCTTTATACACAGTGTGTGATTTTTTTTGTTTGTCTGATTTTCCTTTATTCTGGTGGGTTTTTTAATGAAGATAAAGAAGTCTACAATCTGGCCCTAGAATTCATTATTTATATTTGCAAGTAATCAGATCTTGTTTTAGTCTCTCTTTTTTTTCATAGCTGTGAGCCATTCTGGCATGCCTTTATGTTTATGACATCCTGCTGTGTAAGGATGTTTCAACTGTGCTTTCTAGATACCTTTTTATAGTTGGTTTGGTTGGGTTTTTTTTATGATATGCTAAATTAGATCATGAGCTATTAAGACAGGTTATGCATTTGTTAGTTTGAAAACATCTCTAATTATTTCACCCTGCTAAAATATTACTGCATATATGCTTTAGGCATGATTTCTTTGCTAACTACCTATTACGTATTCATAGGGGCAACAATACCAATTCATACCATTGCAAATATTATTTAATTTGGCAGATAGAGTATTTTTATTATTTGTATGTTGTTTAGAGTAAATATATCCTTGAAAGCAAACAAAAGGATGAATATACTGTATGGTCACATTCAGTAAATATTTTGTTTTACTTTCATTAAGGCCTGATTTAATAGGGTACAAATGGAAAATCTGTAGTAGCTTTAAAGTAAAATAAAATTGGTTTTGATTCAGTTCAAGTCAACCATCTCATTTAAAATTAGCCCAGAGGTCTTGTAAAAATGCTAGTAATCTAAACATAATAATGCACATTGCCCAATTGCTACTGTATATGATATAGGTTCAGTGCGGTAATGCTTTGACAGCCCATTACTGAATGTAATGAACAGCTATTTTTAAACAGAAGAAATTCAAGTTGACAGCTTGGCAATGAAATTCAGCTAGTGGCATAATTTTTGTCGTCTTCAGTATAGAGAGTGGATTTCAGTTTTGTTTAAAGAAATTTGTATCATGGACTTTATTGGAGCAAGCATTTTTTTGCTTCAGCTTACTAAATACTTTTTGAAGAGGTTGAACTAAAGCTGCATTTTGTCAAATCCTGAAACCTGCACTCCTGTCAGAGTAGATGCAGCCCTGTGAGAAGGCAGTGATTAATAAAAATAGGTTGAAATCTTAAGGAAGAGAATGTACTGTAATTGAATTTGTAATCACAAATTCACATTTTTAGTAGGTGAAAACTGTAGCTCTATAAGCTCTTCAAGAGGGATTTAAGTATGAGTCAATAGGAAACTAAGAGAAGGGGCAGAGCAAGTAGCTGTCAAATTGAACATATTTTGTGGTAGAAATCTATAAATTCAGGCCAGGCTCCCATCTATCATTTTCCTTATCTCTGTTGGCTACTGCATTGGGAAGTGAGTAAGATTCTAGTTTCTTTCTGTGTGTATGAAGTGTTGTTTGCTCAGGGCTTTCTTAAACAGTCTGTGTTAACCGTGTGTATTGTGGCTTTCTGGCAAGGTTTTAGTAGTGAGGGTGCTACAAGGGCAGCTTCTGTGAGAAGGTGCTGGAAGCTTCTCCTAGAAGTTCGATAGAGCCAATGCCACTTGGCTCCAAGATGGACCCATTGTTAGTGGCTGGCCTCTCAGCAGTGGTGATAGCACTCTTTGGTAAGGAAGAGGATACTTCTCTGGATTAGCTCTTTTGTTCCTGATGTTCCTTCCTGCTGGACTGCTGGGGCCCAGCAGTGCTGTGCTCTGATTCTCAGGCGTACCTCCTTTCCAGTGGGGCTTATTCAAGTCCTGATCAAGTGAATGCCATGCCACCCTTTTGGTTAGATTTGTGTTGTCATTCACTCTTCCAGCTTCTTCCTATACCCATTAACCATCTTTCCAAAGTACCTCTAGAAGCTATGTTTTTCTTCCATGTTCTGTAAGTACACTGAATTAAAGCACAACTGTATTCACTGCAGGATTTTTGGAAAATATATTATCCCAGATTCAGTGATTTTAATCATAGCTGTCAGATATATATATAAAACTCTAACCAGTTCTAAAACTCATTCCATATCTTGTTTCCTAAATGATTACATTAAACAGATATAAATCTTCTGTGTTACCTCAAGAGTCTTCTAAATGACTTAGTATTTCTGCTGACTTCATCTCACTTTCAGCTTTTAAATCCACTTCTCTGTTCTCAGTAATCTCTGATCCCAGTTCTTATGGTTTATTAACACTTTCTTTCTGCATTCCACAATACATCCAATCCCTCTAAAATAATAATTTTCTATCCATTCTTATTCTGAAATAATTTTTACTACTTGTAATGCGCCTTATTTTCTATCTTCCTGTTTTCTGTCCAGGGTCTGCCTCTGTATCCCAGACTATATGCAATAAATGCATTTTCATGTTATTTTGTTTTAAAAGGCTTGTTTATAGACGTGGTATAATGGTATCTTGTTAGGATGACATCTGTATCTATCTCTCTCACGTACCTGATGGCTTTGTGTAGAGGCAAGTATTGTGGTGCTTGTGAATAGGTTGTATGAATGCCAAATACTCTTGACCAAACTAACTGTGTTTTAATGTATGGATTATTATCCTTCTTATTAGTTTTTATAAATTATCATTCCCAATGTGCACCTTCCTTTCAGAACAAGTGGCATGTGTATGGTATTTTCTTATTTTGAAATGTTTGGGTTGAGGCAGTAATATCAAGATACAGAATTCCTAATGATTTTCCAAGGTAACTAGCAAGTTCTTAATTTAGGCTATTTTTGAGAGGAGCTGATATGTTTTTTTCAATTGTGATTTTGCCTGCTGATCACATAGAGCTTTCACTCTGCTGTGACAGCCTGCAGAAGATTGTTCATGTGTCCAATACTACTTTCCAAGAGAAACCCCCACATGATTTGTTGGAAAAGAATGCTGTGGAATGCTTGGTGAGAATGGGCTGAGACACAGCCAGAAAGCTCATAAATGATAAACTACGGAGCTAGTTTATAAGTTCCCACAGGGTTTGGGAAGAAAGGGCAGTCTCTTCCAGAGGTATATAATAATTAAGGTGGCATGTAGAGATGATTTAATAGGATTGTCATTAAAATTATCCTCCTGTGAAGTACCCAATAAGCTCCAGCTAGTTTGTATTGCCTTTTTTTTTTTTTAATAGAAATTTGGTGTGAAATATTTTGAGTCTTCTGAAATTCACAGAAGGCTAGATTTAATTTGCCATTTATTTGTGCATGCAGGTTATCTGACCCAAGAGCATTATTCTGTAGTAATGATAACAAAACAAATTTGATAGGTTTTCTTCCTTGACTCTATTTTAAGCACTAGAGCTCATACTAATTTTTCTTTTAAATGTTTGGAAATCTATTTGACTCCATATTATAATGAAGTCACCATATTAGTGGTTGAAAAAAAAAGTGAAGGGCTTATTTTGCAGAGCATCTTCCTGTGGTTCTCTGTGGGCTACGTTTCCACATGATGTGGAGCACTACAGTGTGTACTAATTGGCACCCTTGTTGATAACCTCAATTGAAAGACCAAGGATTAGGAATCAAGTTGCAACCTCCTTGAAAAAAAAATCTTAAAAAAGAACAATTAACTGTAAGGCTGTGTTGACTTCCTGAATTTGTCCTAGGTTCTCAGGGTAGCAAACCATATATTTCTCCTTTTTACATTCAAAGATGTTAATATACAGTGGTTAGTCAGAAATTTATAGAACAGGCTGCCTGGGAATGAAACTACTTTGTCTCTGAGAGATTCATGTTTCAATATGAGGGACATATTTTCAATATATGGCTGAGTGGGTGGCTCACTGGAACTACTTCTTTATTCTTTATTTCATCAGAGATTAAATGACAATAGAGGGGAGATAGTTCTACATATCTGTTCATACAGTGGAACCCTTTTCACTTGAGAACTATAGAGGTTTGGTCTTGAGAGTTGCAGCTTATGTAGGATTTAGAAGTAATCATCTAGTAATACCTCGCATGCTGTGGCTTCTAGTGTAGAAGAATTTTTAGGTATATCCTTAAATTGAACAACATAAACAATTCCTTGAGATTTTGTTAGTGTGACATAAACAAGAATGTCTTTCTTTCAAAGCCAAGAAAAATTGACCAAGATGGAGGAATGGATGATGAGGTCAACAAGGTAACAGGGTGTTATCATGCCCCTGAAAATGAGCAATGCCTCATGACCAATGACTGAAAGTATTCTGACTACACTTTAACTCTGCTGTCTCATCTGAGCCAATGCATGCTGACACCATGTGCCTATTATAACCTGTCCTTAGAGGAACTTAGCCAATGAATTCTCTATGTCTTGAAAGGTACCACCTTGACTGGGTGGCCTAGCTTTTCCCATCCTCCTTGCCATGCCAAGCACCAATACATTCATTGTGTCCATCCAGGGTGTGAATGGGCTGAGTAGCAATTTACTCTGAAGTGTTGCTGTGTGAAGAGAAAAATCTAAAGCGAAGAAGAAGTGAATGATCAGAAATTAAGGCTCCTAAATTAATTATAGTAGTGTTATAATACCTTTTAAGCTATTAAGTGTGCAAATGCCTTCTTGGAATTTAATTCCTTTTTCTTGTGAACTCTGCCTTTCTAAGTAGAGTGCTTTTACTCTAAAACTAAGTATTCAGGTTATGTCTGCTCTTGTACAACAGCTTGTCAGTGTTTTTTTTCAGCATCCGCTGTAATCATAGTACAAATCCCTATTTTGATGGGCACATAACTCACTCCCTTTCTCCAAAGATCAAATACTGCTTGATAGCTGAACAAACAGATGTGCTGGGGAACTGCTTTATCCTCTACTTCTATTAATCTATCCCAAAGTAACTTTACTGCTTCATTTGTCTCTTCTGTAGACTAAGTGTTGCTGTTAAATGAAAGTAGAAGTGTCTGCATTCTATTGAAAAAGATTATAAAAACACCTGTGGCTGATTCAGTGTCAGATTCTGAACCAAATACTGTTATTGCAGGGAGGTCCTTATTCCCACAATATTTTGTATGTATAGCTACAATGGAGAGATCATTTAGTCCCCAGAGCATTTACAGATGTACATTTGGCCTGATGTAGTTCAGTTTGTTTCTACTTTTCATTTTGCTATTACTTCCCCTTCATTTCTGATCCATGAAACTCTTCTGAAAGCAGTTTCTATGTCTTGAAGGACCATGGACTTATGAGGAATAGTTATTTTAATCACCATACATATGGTACTGAGTATTTTAATGGTATATTAAATATATCATCTGGGTTTACCCAGAGGAGAGGAGTGGAGCAACCCTTATAAAAGCATTGGAACTAACTAGCAGTTTTGGTTTTTCTCACGCTTTCATATCTTAAGTGTCCTTAAACTCATAAAGATACTACTGCTTATTACACATACAGTTTTGTACTCAAAGCATAAAATGTAATTCTCATATTCTTATTCTGACTGCCCAGGAGTACTAATTCCTGCTTACATTCACGTCCTGGATGCTAACTGGAGTAAAAAGAGAATTGCCCTATTGGATTGGAGACCAGCCAGTTTCAGGGGATTCTCTGTGCTGCAGGTGCCCTACAGAAAGGAAGGTGATGTCCTCTCCGCAATACATGCATCCTCTTAATGTACTTATATTTTTCAGGCTTACTGCTGTTTCCTCACATTAAAGTTTTCTTTCTTGACACAGACTGAGTTACCAGTACTCTTTTTATTAAGAAATAACAACCTATTAACTAGATTTCAGTCAGTGTTATGGATAAGCATTCTGTCATTCATTAATAGTGGATGGGAGTGTAGAAGGGCTGAGGCATTGTTCTGAGGATTGTTCTTTCATAGTTTTTGGTGTCATGGCATATTTATTTTTATTTTTTTTTTTGAATGATCCTTTTTAAAACTGTAGAATTATGTATGTGTTTGGGTGCATATTGCAAGTAGGGATATTAGTGCTTTTAATGGTGGAAGTGAAAATATGTCAGACTCCTTGGGCAATCTAACTGACTGACCATATGTTAAAAATGGTTGACATAACTGTTGCCTGACCATCATTTTTCCCTTGAATTCCTATGCTTTCCTGTCCATGCAGCAATAGGGATTGATTAATGCCTGTTTAAAGCCAAGCTCAGAAAAGCACTATGTTTATCTTAACATCTGCAATGGCTCTTCACTTTGTAATGCTCAAATAATAATTTTCTTGGAAAATGGAAAAATTGCAGAAGCTTTTAACTTACATTTTGTGAAATAGTGTGAAGGGGAACTTTAGAATCTGTTCTGTTTTCTTTCTGTTTTGTGACTGTTGAATGTTTGTGGCTTTTTGTTATATTAATTATAATTATATATATTATAAAAATAATATTTTGTGGCCATTTAGTTTGTCATGCCCTGCAGCTTGTGATAGTTTGCTTTGTTTTCAAAGATTTTTAATTAAGATCATTATAGTATGTGTGCCTTTAAGTTTTAGTGGATTTTCTTTCTGTTGGTGTGGTGATTTCACAGTATTTTTAATCTTAATGAACAATGTTCAGTTAAAACCAGATACTCAAAACAGAATTTTTTGAATGTTATGATACTGAAGTTTTCTGGTTTATGAGCAGAATCAAAACATCATTTTAAAAACATTGCTCTGAAAAAATAACACCCCAAACAGTCACAGCCTACACTGCACCACCCCCAGCATTTAATCAGCAGTCCTTTTAGCTGATAGAGTCCTAAGTGATTTTTCTTACCTACTTAAGGCCATTCTAGATATGCTTGCTAAGTGGACCTAACAGTACCAGTGTATTTTATGTTAGCAAGTCGTGATAGAAAAGTGCTTGAAGTTCAGGGGGCATTTGTCTCCTTTCTCACAAATTCATTTAAGTACCAGTCTTGCCATAGCTTTAACTGGGGCAGACAACCATACAAATGACTTGAGATAAAATGAAAATAATGGACTGAGCTGGGTGCCGGGGGTGGTAGTTACACTGCATGCACATCAATAAGCATTGAGTGTTATTCTATGCTAATGTAAGCCTGATGGATCAGCTTTCGCTTTTAGCCTGGAGGACCATTAAGCACTAGAAGCTGGGTCAAACTGATATAGTGAGGCAGACATACCCTAACAGTTGGCAACAGTAGTTAAGAAGCAGTAATTTGCTATGTGTGAGACTAATGTTTAAAATCTTCATGATCAGAACAAAGATCAGAGAGAAGATAATGCTTCTTTGTTTAATATTCTTTTGTAAACTTGATTCATTTTTTGGGGAAAAAAGCCCCACTAAGATGCAAACATGAATAAAGCATTTAGCTGTTCCGTTGGAAACAGTTTATGTATTATTTTATGTTACAGAACATTAAAGCATTGCATATGATTTTCAAAAAAATGTAAGGATCTCTCATAGGATAATCCTGCATAAGTGAAATGTATGATACATTATTTTATTTCAAATTAAGTGCTCCTAGATTGTCTTTATAGCCCTGAAAGTGTTAAAATAAAAGCAAAAGTACCAAGTTACAGAATTATTCTGAAGGTAAATCAAAAAACCTCACTAATTATGTAGATCTGAATCTGAAGATAATTTTGTCCTTGACATCAAAAGAAGATTATAATAAAGAGTTATCTTTAGTCTGTTTTGCTTATAGAGTGATGCCTCAGATACAGATATTGTTTAAGTAGGTGGCCAAATATAGCTGAACATATATCTAAATTTAGAAGTACTTTTCCTTCTGTTCTTTAAAATATTTTTATTCACAATTTCAGATTTTATTGCATGTGCAGAACTGCTGTGTGTAAAGATTTGATAACCAAAATCACATTGGCAATGCTGACGAATATTAGCAAAAATCAATATAATGTGTTAAATAAGGTATATCACTGTTACATTTCAAAGGCATACTGTGAAACTAGGCTGTAATTGGTTTAGGCTTTGATCTTTTTGCTTCAGTAGTATGGCCTTATGCACCCTCAAGCTTAGTTTTGTTGAGGAATATTCACAATTTATGTTGTCAGGGCCACGGTTTGTGGTGCATATTGCATTTAGTCCATCTTCTGTTGGGAAGGTTTTTTTCCTCCTTGCTGGTACTGCATGGCTTGGTGAGGGAGGATGAAGTGGTCCATTATAGTAACAACCTCTGTAAATTTAGGAGACTCCTTTTCCTTGTCAGGAGCTGTGGAGCCCACTTGCATAACAGATACGCTGTAATATTGCCTAATCCACTGTGTAGCTCAAATGATGTCCAAAGAAGTATATGGGGCTTTAATGTATTGGAGTAAGAAGTCATGATTTCAAATTATCTGACCTTCAAATCACCCTCATATAATTTTTGTAATACAAAAATAAGTCCAATCTCAGGTTGAAAATAAAATTTTGTCTATTTCAGTCATCAATTATCATAGTCCCAAAACCTGTTAAAGGTGATTTAAGGTTTAGGGACATAAACTATGTGGAAATAAGGCTAATTTGTTTTCCTTTCCAGTTTCCTTTGCAGTTATGTACGAACTATTTGTGCTGGGTTTTTTTGAATCTTATAAAGGAAAGAAGTTAGTTGTGTGTCTTGTTTAAAATGTCCTTTGGACTGTTAGCCTTTGCTCTAGCTATTATTTTTTCTAGGTTTTTTTGTATTATCATGAAGAGCTTTTTTTCTTCATGATGTTCTTGTGTATGTGAAATATTTTTGGTTGTGTCATAAACTTGTTTGAAATTCAGTACATATTAAAAAGATAAAGCTAAACCAGAAGTATTTCTTTTACTCCAGGCAAAATTTATGTTTGGAGGTTTTTACTTCAGTGTCTGGTTAGCCTTGATGTTTTATGTACAGGCATTGTTTGAAGTTGGTTTGCTGTAGCACAACCATATTGATTAAAATGTATTTACTTTCCTGACAATGAAAATAGGAATTTATCACTTAGCTTCCACTTAATTAGAAGAATACTTGTAAAAAATGGGAGCTATAAAACACACCTCAGTTCACAGAGAACATAAAAGGGAAGTTCATGTTTTCTGTTTTGGGGAATTGAAGGAAAAAAATTTATACTAAGATAAATGCCTGTTAATCCCTGATGTCTTCTTGTAGCAAGGTTAGTACCCCTTTTACTAAGGTGAGAGTAACCCATTACAGAATGGGAGTAAAAGTTCAGAAATGCAGTCTTTTGAATAAAAATTAAGGAAAAAACCCTCAACAAACAGGTAGCCATCAAAGCTCATATTTTATATTTCCTATTGTTTCCTAGGACACTAGGAAAGGGGAAATTAGTTACAGAAGCATTGGACAGCCTGTCTGATATTGCAGGACCTACAAACAGTTTTATTGGAGGATCTAATCTATTGTCAGTGGTCAAATTTCAGGAAGTTTTAGCTAAAGGAATTTGCATAAGGGATTGGTCTGTTTTATTACAACTGTAGGTATTTTTTCATTTTTTGAAGTAACAGAAGCAAGCAACAGTTTCAGAAAACATTTCAGGCCCATTTAACTAAGGACAAGATCAGACTACAGTATTTCCTGTCCAAATTAGCATCAGAAGGGAGCACTGAGCTTAAGTAGATTTCTGTGGGAATCTAGTGGAAAGAGAAAATGTAGATTATTTGCTTTGTCCCTTGCTAACTGAAGCAGTTTGGCAAACATTGTGTTAGTCTTTGAAGAAGCCTATGGCAAAAAGGAGGAAGGGCAATTTTGACTGTTTAATATCCCAGGAGAATTGCTGGCAGAAAGTTTAAATGATCCTTTATCCAGTCAGGCTGTGCTACTACCACTTCACTTGGCCCCTGATGGATTGAATTTTGGGCTTTGGGATTTGACTTTTCAGCTTTTCTCTACCTTTCCTCTACCTTCCTTTACCTTGACAGTAGCTGGCAAAGCAGCACACTAAGCACAGGGCCATCTCTTCAAGCCAGCACAAATTTAGAACAGCCTGAACTTACTGTCCACAATACCAGAACAGTTTGAAGAATTATGGTACATGGTCTGTTGTTTTAAGGAACCACTATGATTGTTGCAGCCACACTGTAGAACTGAGAGACAAGGTTGAGAATTGCCACAGGAAAGAGAGACTGGAATCCCACTGTCTCCTCTTTTGCTTAGATCCCAAACATTTACTGGAAAACTAAGAAAGAAATTGCTCTGATCAAAGAGGCCAACTCATATTCAGATTTTATTCCTGAGTAAGGGATCAACAAAAAAAAGAATTTAAATCAGACTCTTTGTGGAGTAGGACTATGAAACATCTGCTGTGATGAGAGTCAGTCTTTCCAAGGGGAAAATGGAACCAGGTGTGCTAAACCTACTGATGATACAAGTTCTTGTAAACTTGAGCAAGGGACAATCTGCCTAGGAAAATGGCTGAGATACTCCAGGTGACAAAGCTTATTAAGATTATATGTACTGATGGGGAATTCCAGGCATACACCTAGCTTGTCATTCCAATATAAATTGGTGACTGAGTGAATTGACTCTGGGTCAGATCTCTCATTCATTATCATGACCTGTTGTCTTGGTGATTGGCTGGGAACAGACTTGAAGGCGACTAAGACTCAGGTCTGACATAGAACTTTGAAATTGCATCCTGAATTACCCACAGAAAGGAAAAGAAAGTGAAAATGCTTTGGATATTGCTGTGAAAAAAACGGGTTAGAGAATGGGAAGAGCTTTTATGTTGACCTGCAGTATTAACAGATTTTGAAACTGTGCAAGGAAATACAGAGTAACTCCCACCATTTTACTGTGATGTCAATGACTTCCTAATAATTTGGTTTCCATAAAAATGAAAATGGTTTTAGAAGGGGTAAAAGTTTTTCTCTGGGATATGCATATAGTTGTAGGAAAACCAGGTTAGAAGACAGGCTTTTCCCACTTTTTGTTTTAGTTAATGGAAGAGCCACAAGATGTAATAGGATAGCAAACATTTTAACTGAAACCTAGAAATTGTTACATTGAAATGCTACATCATAAATTCAGATTTTTTTTATATGTATTTAACAAAAATTTGGGATATTATGGTAAATGCTGTGGAAATTATTCACTCTTTCTCTTTGGGAGAGGGAATTTCTGAAGAGGAGAACATATGTTAAAAATGATTGGTGGCATGTACTTGATGTTTAAAATGGAATGTTAAAATAATGCAAATTTACAATTAATTATAAAACCTCTCTTCAGAAGACATTTAAATATTGTTTCTTTTTAAAATAGTACAGTAGATTTGCAGTGCCTAGCTTGAAACTGTCATGTAATATTCTATCTTCAAATAAAAATGGAGTTGGAAACTGTTTATATCAAGTTCTTTTAAAATTATGACACTACAAAATTCTAAAATTATGTTGCCATGAGGTGGAAGTACAGGCTCTTAATAATTCTCAGAAGGTTAAGAATTTAAAACAATTGAAATAATATACATCATGGTCAATGTGGTTCTCATTCAGCTATTCATATTATATAGTCAGTTGAAGGGACCTGCATGAGTGTAATGTTAACAATGTGCATTTTCAATCCATTTAGTCTTTTAATAATTTTGTGTGGTATGTTAATAGATGTGGTTTACTTTTAATGTGCTTTGTGTAATGTCCTTAAGTAAATGGAGAGATTATAGGAAATAATTGACTTTGTGTATTGTATTTTTTTATTGTTTTGTCCCTTTGAAGATACAGGGCTTCATAATCACATCAAACTATTAGTGATGACCTGTTCTTGTAAAGTAAGTCAAGTAATCATAGTCACATCATTTAATTACATGATTTCAATAGGAGAATAAGAGACTACAATGGCTACAGAAGATGTATAACAGAAGGCAAATACAATAACTTATGGTTTTCTGAAGACTGGATTCATATTATGTTCAATCAGAAAAAAAGAAGGAATGTTTTAATGTATCAAGATGGCAGGATTTTATCACATATGCAGGACTGGTGCATAATTTTGCAGAATTGTTAAGTTTGATTTGGAGTGGTCCAGGTTTGGTCTGCTTGGACTATAGAAGTGAGACAGGAAAGATATTAAGTGTGACATAGATTATTCAGGCAATGCTGAAGATAATTAATAGTTCATAACTATGAGCTACAATAATTCACTTAAGGACATAAAAATCATATTCTAGGTTATAATGTTCATGACATACGTTACTGAATGCTCAAATGCCAGGTTCCCCATGTTTTGAGCTATGTGTGATTAGTGATATGCAAGCTACATAAAGTAAAAAGCATTATCTGAATGGTCAAACTCTTTTCCTGGTCATGATCAGACTAGAATGGAGCAGAAAGCTGCTGCTTTTGCAGCTTCCCCACCTTTACTGTTTCAGTACTAATGCAAATCAAGTTTAGGATCCTTTGGTTTCACCAGTAATCTCTTTAGTGTGTGCTTTATCGATCTTTTTCTTGTTTTCTTGCTCCTACAGCAGCAATGAATACAGTAACACAATTACTTACTTTCTTCCTCTACTAGCAGCAGTTGCAGGTGGATACAGAACAGCCGAGCTGGAGATGATTGTATAGTAAACCCACTGATCTTTTTAAGAAATGTCCCATAGGATAGGGCAGGCATATATACGACAAGGATTTAGATGATCAAAACAATTAGAGGATAAAAAATGGCTGTATGTGATTGGATGACTTAATACAGAATTATCAGAGATAGCAAAACTTCCTCTATACTTAAGTATAACCATCTGTTTTTAAAGGGAAAGAAATTTCATAGTCTGCATATGATTCTGAAAAGCTGTTTCAAAACAGTAGGAATACCTGGTTTTAAGGCTTGTGAAATTGTTCTTAGAAAGCACTTGCTTTGGATTGAGTAATATCTGGAATGGCTTTTTGGACTCCCAAATTAGAGAGGCATCAAGATGATAGGTCCAAACCATGAGTTTCTACAGTAATATAACATTTTAAAGCAATCTCTATTCCTGAAACACAGGTGAATAGGAGCTCCTGTAAAAATATGGGTATTACTCACCTTGATTTCTTTGCTCAATTTCTCTGCTCTGCCTAAATAGATAGCAGGTTTGGAAAACAGATTTTCTTTGTTTTAAAAATTGAATTTAAACCCAGTTTTCAGCTTGTTTCTTTTCCAGCCTGGAAGGGAATTAATCTAATAATGATATTTAAAACAAAACACCTTGTATGCTCTCTTGAAGTGGTATCGTGTATCAGCTTCATGCAATTCTTGGTGTAACTGCCTGCTGCTCTCCTGCCCTCTCTGCTGGCCTGGTGCTGCTGTCCTGTCTCTTCTGCGGCAAAACACTTGTGTGTGTGTGTGTAGAGTTGGTCAGTATATTAATCTAAAGGAAAAATAGGCATGGGTTTTGTTTGGGTTTTTTTTGTGGATTAGCCTTCCATTGATTTTGATGTACAACCCAGAATCTCCAAATCTAGTGCAGGAGCAGTAGCTGGAGTGTGCTGTTTGGAGAGGAATGAGGAGGGTAGAAAGAGAAGAATGACCTCTTCTTTGGATAGTGAATCACCATTAGATTGGGGTACTCTACACCTCAGAGTAGTTTATCCCCCTCAAAGGAGAAGGCCTACGTAAGTCAGCAGACCCACGTTCCTTTTTGCTCTGATGCAGGCAGAGAAAAGCCTCAAGGGTGGTGAGATTTGACAGTACAGGTAAGCAGATGTAATGTCTAACCATGCCCGAAGGGAGCTTCTGCACTCATTTCTGCAAACACCCAACTTGACTGCAGTTCTACCACTTCTCTTGCCACCAGTAAGTCACTGTTCTGACTCCACATCAGGTGATACTGGGGCTGAAGGCTGGGGACTGGTAATTTTCATAGGTTTTTTACCTTGTGTTTTTAGTGTTCTAAAATGTCTTTAGTGTTCTAAACTAGTCAGGGGAGAGTCATTCAAGGCATGGCTTTGTTTTGTTTTCTTGCAAAAAGGCAGGAAAAAGTATTAGCATAGAAAATGAAATTGCTTGTTCTTTATTGTGGCAATAAAGTAGTTTTCTTATTGATTAATTAAAAAAACCCCAAAAACCCAAATTGGAAAGCAAAATGGAAAAACAACACCATTTGGGTGGTTTTTCCCAACACCAAAAGAAAGGCTGGGTATTTCTAGTAGTCAGTGTTAAATGGCCAAGTATATGTTCAGGTCTGCCTTTTTACAATATTTCAGCTTCCTTGTAGCTCTATTGTCATTAAGCCCTGGAGGGGATATGTAGAGAACAAATTGTGCTATTGTTTGTGCCCAGTCAAAGAGATACTGATGCCTTAGGAATGTCTCTCAGGTATTTTCTCGTGTTTCTTTCCTGGTTTTGGAGATTCTTTTGAGTACCGAGTCTTTTAAATAACAATTACTTCTATATCAAACCTCAATAAATACATCTCTGCTTTGCAAAACTCTGACTTTAATAATGTCCCTGTTTTAAGACCTTAAATTTAAGACCTTGCTCTTAAATTATGTTCTTTTTATTTTGCTCTAATCAAACTGATAGCAGGGTGGTATGTGCTATTCAGTGTCTGCCTAGCTTTAAGCTCCCTGTTAATGCTATTCCTTTCAAAGATCTATGCTGTATTTTATTTATTTTAATAATGTGTTCTGCTTGACAGAATGAATCACTGTTGTGAGAGTCTCTTTCCTGTAATGTTACTTCACCTAGGCTTCTAACTACATTACATTTAGTTTAAATTTGTTTTGCTCTGCCATCATTTTTTATCCATGCCCATCTCTTGGATTTTGAAGAACAATGCCCTGATGTATTCAAATAGAATTATCATCCCTTAGATTAAATACAGAGGGGGGAGAGACTGAAGAGAAAAAGGTGGCATATTTGTAAAATTAAATGTTCCTATTTTTGTACTTAAAGGGTAGTAAAACTTACTTTTGCCTTCTTGATTAGTAAACAAAACTGCACTGACTTTCTGCACAATTGCTTGCTTTTTAAGTAAGTCAGATATATTGATTTGAAAAAGATAAACAGCAAACATAAGTGCTTTTCCAGGGTTATTTCCACATGTTTGTTTATCTGTTACTGAGTCCAACATTATGTGGGACTTTCAAAATGCATATATTTTAATGCTTTTATTCATCACCTTCTTTGTAAGGTTATTCTGATGCAGCATCAATGTCTTTGATGAAAATACTGCCTAAAAAAGGCTGATCTTATTCTACTTAAAAGTTTCTTGGGTTTATTTCAACTTATGCTTTAGAAGGAAAGTTGTTTGGCTCTGGGCCTACTAATACATCACAGCAGATAACATTGTGCTAACAACAAGGGAATTTTTGTTTTTCTGCAAAATTGCATTCATTGAACTGAATTAAGAGTTCAGGGGCTGCAATTTCCGATCTCAAATCACCTTGCTACTACTTAGACTCCAGGCAGAAGTTGGAGTTTATTTTAGGAAACATGAAAATGCTTTTAAAGGGATGACTTAGAGGTAAAACATCAACAAAAGTGGGGACACCTGCTGTTAAGAGAAGTGCCTGCACGTTTGTCAGAACAACATCCCCGGCAGAGGGAACCGCCGAGTGAAATCCTGACCGCTCCTGGGGAGATCCCATAGGTGGCAGCAGTCACTGCAGTTTAGGAGGTTAACAATGGAATGATTTATAGGTACGAGAATAAAGATGTCATAGCTCAGCTAATGGGATCTTTCTACGAAAAAGTGCTGCTCTTTGAAATATGATAAGTAAGAAGAATGCCACTTACTTTTTCAGTTGGCTCTTAAGGTTTGACTAGTTCTTTGTCTGTAACTTATATTTTTAATATTGTTCCTAGACAGGGTTTAAGGGAGACAGAATTTTATAGTGCGATGCTATGAAATACAGTTGAACAGCCAGAGGGAAAGACCTGATGGGAATTAAAAAAAAAACAAAACAACAAAACCAGTCTAGTTAATTTCAGTGCTGGAATTGCGAATTCTACGTTACTGTGTAAGCTTTGTCTGATAATCAGAAGATTTAATGGTGCAAAGTAAAGAATATGGTTTTGCTTTTGAGAAGCCTGGCTGAAATCAGGTTGTTTTTCTAAACTAAATGTATATTTGGTGCAATCTTTTATTAACATAATTGCTATACTTCAATACTGCTACATCTCTGCATGAAGATGCCTCAGAATGGAAGTAGCATATTCATTGAATCATTGTTGCTCTCTGGAGTGAAGGAGAGAAGCTTGCCATTTGAACATCATAAACAGAATAGCTTAGTTAAATGACCCCAACTGAATTAATATGTGCTGCTTGTAAATATATTTTCTTTTATATGCCATTGGGCAAGTAGCTATGCTGTTTTCATTTTTAACTTCAACCACCCCCCCCACACACCTTTTTATAAGTGACAGGTGAATTAAATTTGATCTTTTCTCTACAGAAGTACCACAGCATAAGAAATATCATGCCATGCTTCTGAAAACCTAGGGATTTTTTCTTTTATGTTTTTATCATGGAAGGTATTTTACCCAGTAATGTGTTCAAATTGTTTTGAAAAATCATTGAAGCTCATCTCTTACTTGTTTTAAGAAGAAAAGAATAGAATCACCTCACTCATTGTGTCATTTCAAATAAAATAGTTAGAAGTGGACTTTCTACTGACAATAAATAAAATTGTTTACTCCTGTATCAGTGTGAATCCCTTTTTTCTGAATGAATGCATTATTGTATCCTCCTACATATATAAATATTCTTCCTAGATGGAACATTTGTCCAGCTAGCATTTTGCACTGTTAAAACCTTCACCTGTTCTTTAGGACATGCTTTCATGTAGGTGCTATATCGTGTTGGAAACTTCTCTGTTTCTTCTCTGTACAAAAATCCTTCGTTTGTACAATATTCCTGGAAGGTAAAATTTCATAGACAGATATCATTAAATAATTCTACAGATAAGCAAGTAAGAATAAATCTCTTTTGTTCTTTTCAACAGTCTTAAAGTATTTTAAAAGTAATAAATCTACCAGCTTAAAATGTAACTACAGGTTTTGGGGGTTGTTTTGATTTTTGATAGTCCTGTGCTGAGTCTGTGGAAAGGACTTTTTTTTTTCCTTAGAAAAAAGTAAGGTTTTTAAAAGGGAAGTACTGCTTTTTACCATATATACCAAGACTTTCAGCTGGTGTGTTTCTAAATCACAAGTGAGATAATAAATTATTTCATATGGCCTTTGAAGTTCAACTGTTTTCACTGAACTGTCTAAATAGAATCATTCATCAATCAGGGGCAGAATTAATATAATATAAAATAGTCCCTAAAACCTCTGAAAAATGTTTTACAGAATGAGACAGCACTGAAGCAATTTGTTAGTCAAATCTTGCTTGACATATTTGTGGCAGTAGCTTTGTTTGGCAGATTTCATAGGCCTGCTGCATGAATAAGGTGTGTAGGATCAGGACCTCTCCATGGTTTTTGTCTTCTTACAAACTGTGCATACACAGCATTCCTCTCTTACTGAGACACAAAGGAAAAGTACAATTTTAAATGTATGAAATGGTGAATTAAACTCTCCAAATACTCAAAACATAAATTAATTGCTGCACAGCTTTTCTTCCATGTTGACAATAACTGGCTATATTTTAGGGATATTTACTTAATTTTCATTGATTATTTTCTTAATTATTCTTCATGTTGTAAATTGTTCTTTGCCAAACATTATCCAATAATTACCTGCATAAGCAATGTCATGTTAATAACAAATTGATTCAGAATTTCCCCCAAAAACTGGATTTATTTTTCTTCTAATTCTTTAGTGTAAGCAGTGACAGGAAGCAGGAAAACAGGAAACAAAATAGTTGTTGCTGTGTGCTTTGTTCTTTGTGTGAATGTCAATCATTCATTTTTCTGTACCTAGGAGGGTTTTAGTTTTGAGAACTACAGCACATGAGTTGAAGTCTGTAGAGCATTCCAAGTGGTTATGAACACTCAGCTTATGTCAGTGGAAGCAAGCAGTTTGGCAAGTGGAAGAGATCATTATATCAAAACAGTTGATGCTGAGGCTCACATGCTTGAAGTGTAGCAATCTAGGTTACGGGGTTCTATCTCAGACTAGTTTTAGTTTTAGACTGTTGAATGAAATGCATTCACCAGAGTTGTGATTTGAAGTTGTTCAAGGAACCAGATACTGGTTTAAAATCCTGTGTCCCTATTGCACTACATTTTGGTGCACATCCAAAGTGGAGTTTCTGACAGAATCTTCTCTGGAAAGAATCCAAGTGAACATACCAAAAGTCCTCCGCAAAGGTGACACCAGTGAGTTGAGTGAGAACAGCTGGCACATTCAGGTCACTTAAAGCAGTGTGAGTATGCAGGTGCAGCCTCAGAATTCCCAATGCCTTCAGAGTGCTCCTCAGGATTCAAAGCTTGGTCCTTTGGAAAGTGTTGGAAGGAAAGAAAAGAACTGTTACCTCTGCAAAGTGGTTGTGAAAATCAAGATAGTTTGGGGAAGAAACCCAAGATGTTAGCACTATTTTTGAATTTAACTGCTAAATTTCTGAGAATTTATTACGGAATGCTAGTGAAGGGATGTTACATAATTAGATTCAAGCATTTTGATTGTATTTGGTATACTTTTAATGTATAAATCCAGGGAAGACTTCAAGCCCTTTGTAACAATGTCTAAAGTACTATCTGCAATATCACTTTAAGTTAATTTAACAACTTTTCCATGCTCTTGTTTTGTTCCTTCCTCCCTGCCCCTTCTTTTCACTGTCAACACTTTTCACAGGTTTCAGGCATCTCTCATTGTTGTCATTGACTCTATGTGCCAATGCTGTTTTTATTGCAAGAGAGCTGATGTGAATTATTAGCTTCCATAGGACACTGGTGGAAATAGGTGGACCAAGTCATCAGAAAAGGGGTGTGAGTACAGTTACTTTGAACTATGACCCAGTACCTGTATCTTGTTTCTAATAGTAACACAGTTCTCTAGTGTTAGTGCTTTCCTTGAGAAAAAGTAAATTCTCCTTCATGTCCTTGTACAGCTTGTTCTACATTCTCACCCAGAGGGGATGTCTCTTGAATGATCTTTTCTTTCAGTTCTTCTTATGAGAAATTAGGATAATGAGACTAAGGAAAAAAAATGGGATGTTTCTTCATTTGGAAGAATTTATGTTCCCTATAAAATTTATGGATTTCTTCCTCTCTTCCTCCACCTTTATATTTAATGCTGTATACCTGTTACTACCTGTAATGCAGACCGTGTGTCTTCTTGGGGATTGGACAGTGGCCAAGAACATTAAGAACTCCTGGACTGTATCAGTTCAAAGGGTCTCCTTATCTAGAGTGATTCCTCCAAGAAGGTGGAAAAGTACAGACTGCTGTGTCTCTGAGGCAATCCCCTGGCTTCTGTGAACTTGTGGTTTAGGAGCTTCTTCACTTTAAGCTAGTGCTTGTATTCTGGTTTTAATAGTTTTACTAACATATCATCCTTAATTATCTAAATACTTGCTGGATTTATTTGCACATCCAGTGGCAGGGCATTCCTCATTTACTCATTTAACCATGGATTATGTTTTAGAGTAGTTTTTCATATTTTTTTTACATGGCTTCTCTTTAAGTATGATCCTGAAGGGCAGATTGATAATAAAAAAAGTGTAAAAGAGATATCCCTACAAAGAAATATCCCACTTGCATGCACCTTATTCAGGTGAGAAATTCTTAAAATCACAAGTGTATGTTTCTCATGGTGCTGAGACAATGTCTGTGGTCACAGAGAGAAATAATAGTTTTCCCAAGAGTCTTGTGTTTCTCCAGTCCTGTAAATTGCAATTAATGGGACATGGCAGCAGCACCCCCAGGTGCTGTGTACCATGGACAGATCCTGGGAGACCTGGGGATCTGCCTCGCAGAATTCCAGTCAGTTCTGCTCAGCTGTACTCTTTCATTCTTTCTCTTGCAAAACAGTAGATTCCGAAAGGAATGTTTTGTAGCATTCATCCCAAACTGACATTAGTTAAGGTAGTGGCTGATAATTTGGGAATGTCCAAAATGAAATATAAGCATGTTTATGCTGTTTTATGTTTTTATTCAGTGTGGGACCTGATGTAGATATATTTATTATTTTGTAAAAAATACTCTATTTTGCATCCCAATAACACATGCTTAACTTATTTTAAATATTTTCCCTTTTATTTAATTTTAAGACATTTGTTCTGTTTTTATTTTTTCCATTTTTTTCATATTTTTTCAAATATGCCCAAGGAAACCTGTGTATTTCTGGTTGCTTTATATACATCAGTTTAGTTTTTTGCCTTTCTAGACATAAAGAAAATGCTTTAAACAGCTCTGTTTCAGATCCCACTCCTTTTCTATTAAAATTTGCATTGTCCTTTTGGACTTTTCCTATTAGTAGTGTGAGTAAGTTTCAAATAGAGAAAATATTTGAAAATCTACTATATAATGGATTACTGTTAGTAAGAAGTAATGTTCCATTTGTTCTTTTAACCTCTGTTTTGTTTTAAATAAGTAATTTTACAATTTTTTTCTTGGAAAATTCCAGTGTTAGTATAATTACTATGTATATTGCAACACAACTTCTTTTAACAAGGATAATATTGCATATGTCTAAATTAATATTTATGTGCCAGCATGAGTTTTTTGTTGTTTGATTATTTTGGAATTTTCCAAAGCTTTCCCTAGCTCGATCTGATCTGAACCAGTCTGCTCCTTGTAAATATATGTTTCTTCTACCTTCCATAGAATGAACACATCCATGACAATAAAAATTGGAAAAGTGGTTGTATTTTATCTTACACATTGTAAAACAGAGGATTTGTTATAATCCTGTCTCTTATAGTGTGTTCTTTGAATTGGCTCTGTATAATTTGAAATCATAAGTTCTTACACAAATTTTGTACATTATACTCTTCCAATTATTTTCTTCATTGCTTACTGTGATTAAATTAATCTTTTAATATATCTTTTGAAGTCTATTTATGTGGTGTTGAAAGCCCGGATAGGTCTGTCATTTTTCTATGCTCTTGCTAAACTACATAAAGAGTTCTAGCAAACTGAGATGTGTTTTTCCCTTGAAATATGCCATGATACTACTTTATCATGTTGGACATTTTTTTCTATATGTATATATATATTCATGTGGTGATTTTCGTTGAAGAATAAAATTCTTCTAATTTTCCTGAACAAAGTTTGGTTTTGCAATGGGCACAGTCACCAGTTCTCTTGAGGAAGATAGCAATGAGAGGGCTGTGACTATCACAGGAAGTACAAGGACATGCTATGGTAACTAATATTCAGAGAAAGATAAGGTTCAGTTGCTGTGTTCCCAGGGAAATGTATCTCTCATTTGTCATGATTAGATTCATAATAAGTCACTTTAAAGACCAGAACACAAAGTAATGTAGAACCTGGTCATTTATGCTGACAACAAACATTATTGTCTTAACCTCAGTAAAGCTTTGAGCAGCTAAATATTGCACAGCATATTTTTTTATTAATCTGTTGTATTTCATTGCTGTAGTAAGCTTTGTTTTTCATATGCATGTCTTTTCCTTTTTGTGTCCATACTAGATATTGGAAAAGTTCTGACACATGAAGGGTGTTGTGCAGTAGACTAAGGTCAAATATATCTCACTTCTCTTTGAGTTTGTGGTTCCTCAATGAGTATACAAGTCCACATGCTATGATGAATCCTCTTACGAATCAGAGTTACACTAAATATTCCTTTTTTTTTTAATTATAGCACAGCAATAATTTTCTTGTTTAGAAACCTGTCTTTTGTAAGTAGAGAACAGATGATAACAATTGGAAAAGTCAGAAATTCCATGTTGTCATTGAAAGCAGAACGTATGTTAAACATGCGTTAGATATAAAAAATGTTATCTGAGAGTTATATGTAGCATTATCCATGTTAAAATATTAAAAATATTGATTTGAGCTGACCTTGATAAGTTGTTGTCCTGAAGTAGGTACTATTTTTAAAATTCGTGAAGTCTTTCTAATGAAACATCAGAAATCTGTAAAAAAAGTAAAAAATCTGTAAGTAAAATTCTACAATATGGCATGGGAAATCAAGTGACTCCAGGGCCAATAGTTTTATATAAAGTAGACATAAATAAATTTGTGAAAAAAAACCTGTGGTGTGACTTGACAGAAGTAAAACTACTTTTTTGTTTGCAAAATTGAGAATATTCACTACTTTGTCTCATGTAGTTGTCTCCTGAGGAAGGGCTCTAAGTCTGAAGTAGCTCCAAGTAATTGATTTGTCTCGTGATACACAAACCTAAAAGGGATACTTTACCAGGAGTTGCTCTCCTTTAAGGCAGTGTCTTTGGGTCTCACAGTAATTAATTTCTGTGGATTGCTTTCTCCTGACTCCAGAGGTTTTCCAGGAGGGAAGTTGACTGGGATAGTAAGTCTTGTAAGTGAAGCATTGACTTGCAACTCTGAAGACTGGACTATATTTCTTGGGTCTGCTGTTGCATGCTTTTGTAACCTTAAGTCACTTGAAGGCAGATCCAGAGGCCAGTGAGGTTGGATGTATGACTTCTATTTGTCTTAGACTGGTTTTATATGAGCTCTTCTGCTTTTTGTTGTGCTCCATTCTCTAATCTCTTTAACAGTTGTATTCCTTTATCTCTTGCCTCTCATTTTGAATGTTAAATCCTAAAGTCTCATGTAGGGACCGGCCTTTGCTAAATGGTTTTATAATTTAATGTTGATAACTGCAATTAAAGAGGGTACTCTGGCTTGAGATATTACATAACGTTACCAAAAACTGGAAAATAAGCACTGTAACATCTTAACATTTGGTTTGTATTAAATCTCTGAGTGCCAGCAGGACGGTTCTATTGCCCATTTTAGAATGTAAATTGGTTTGGAAAAGTAACTGTCTACTTTCTTTTCCTCCAGCCTGAGGTGAAGTGGCTTATCCACTCTTATCCCTCAAAAGCCATGTGCACAAGAGTGTACTTGTGATGTCTGCCTGAACTGGAATAGTGATCTACATACTGTTAAAGGGTATTTAGAGTAAATTCTTTTTGGGGTTAATAACCCTTCAACTATTCATTCTGTAGCCTAATCTTTTTCAGTATTGCTGTGTAAAAAATGCAGAACCGAAATAGCTTGTTAAACTAGTACTCCAAGGAAATTATTGTGTTTTATATTTGGGGATCAAGTATAATATTGATAGTTTTTTCATCTTTACTTTTCTATTCTCCGTAAAAAAATGTTAAAAGTACAGTGATAGCTTTTGCACTTCAAGCAAGAAGGAAAAGAGTTTTTGTTTGCTTTGTCTGTACAAATGAAATACTGTGCTGTGAATATTTTTTGCAGCTTGGAATGTTGTGATAGCTTGTATTGATTTAGTTTTGTGGTATTCACTTTTTAGCTTTTCATGAATCATGAAGCATTATTGTTGCTTTGTTTTCTTTGTTTTGACATGTTTTGCTTATGAAGCAAAACACTTGATAAAATACTAATTTCTGGAACACAGACTCATGCTTTGTTTATTGATAGTTATTCAGACTCTCCTCTGTATAAAGAATTGTTAATTTCAAATGGGCTTTTTACAGACAATTAGTCTCCTGAGTACTTTCTAAAATTACATTCATTTATTTCACAGTATTTTTGTAGACAAAGTGATGTTGTTCTTATAAAGCTTTGAAACTTGGGCAGAGAGAGACTGTAATCCAAAGTACCTTGTAATACCTGCTGTCCTATTTGTAATGCATTTTCTCTGGTCATTCACTACTCCATGCTCTCTTTAACGCCAGTTTATGAGTTTATGCTCAGCTGTGGATCACTGTGTTCAGTGTTTCTGCAAATCTAGAAATTGGGGGCTTTCAAGCTGCATACCAAACAATCAAGAAATTATTGATAACCATTTTATATACATATATTTTATCATACAGGAAATTAATGGGAGATAAAAGGAGCACAACCACTTTTTCAAGGTAAAGTCTTGATGGGTAGATGAGACCAGGTTACTCTTGGCTCTATCCTGTCTGGTCTTGAAAACCTTTGAGGATAAAGACTACACAGCTTCTCAGGGCAACTTGGGTCATTCTTGGCTGTCCTCACAATGAAAAAGCTTTTTCTTCCCTTCCATTTGAAACAGTTCCAGTTTCAATTTATGTCAATTGCCTCTTGTCTTCCTGCCATGCACTGCTGTAAAGAACCTGGCTCCAGCTTCTTGATAATAACCTTGTAGGTACTGGATGACCTCTTGCCCTTGTCTTGTTCAGCCTGAACAATCCCCCTTCCCTCAGCACCCTCTCCTCACAGCGTTTGTGAGCCAGCTGCCTGACTAGCTTTGTGACCTCCCACTGAATTTGCTCTACTTCCTCTTTCTGTCCTTCTGTCACTGCCCAACACTGGACAACCACTTCCCTCAATCCACTGTGTGTGTTTGTAGTCATCCTGGCCAAGATGCAGCTGGCCTTCTTTGCTGAGGGCACACTGCTGGCTCCCTATGATCCTCCTAATGTGCGTACCAAAATGTTTGTCGATATAAATTAATAAACTTCATTAGACCAAGCAATGCATTTGGAAGAAATGAACAAACTGTTGAAAGCACAAGCTGTCTCCAGGAAAAGAAGCAGCAGCAAAATTCAAACAGATACAAATTAGAATAAATGGTTACTCTGAAGTGAATTATGTAAATCAGTGAGGTAATCTGAAAGGAAGAAGTAAAAATGGGAGATGGAACCTAACAAGGTGATCAGGTCATTAGAGCTTTAGGATACAGAGATAGACTGGTAATTATGCCTCTGACGTGCTGAGGGAATGGAAGGAAGTCAGACATAAGGAAATACTATAAAATCAACATCTTACAATGTTGTTATTATCCAGGAAAATTATGAATTTTAGATCTTAGTCTCTTCTTCCAAGGTAATACACATGAATTCCTTAATAATCAAGACTGAGAGGAGAGAGGTGGTTTTTTTTCTTGGTGAAAAATGTTTTCCTGTTGGTAAATGGGTTTTATCAGTTGTCAGTGCGAATTTATTCTGATATGCTGTAATTTCTTTGACATATTTTACATGTTTCAATCAGTTGTTATTGAAATTTGGGACATTGCAAGAAGTATGGTGAAAAATCTGTGACTTTTGATGATGATGTTGTAGGGAAAATTTCTCTCTTACTGTGTCAAGTTTTGCAGTTTAATACTGGGAAAATGTGAAAGACATCATCTGCCTTCAGTTTAAAGTTTTTATTTTAAAATTAATTTCTGAGTAGTTTTTAACAGGTAGTACACAGAACAGGGAAGAGTGTAACTTCACTGAGACTTTCTTTTTGTGATGAGAAAGGAGGTGACACTTGATGGCCAGTTCAAAGAAGTGATCTGTTCTCAAAGAAGCATTTCCTTTGGGTACATTCTCTTTAGCTGAGCAATTCAATCATCTGAGCAAATTCAGTCATGTCTTGTGGCTAGACTTTTTGCTTTATTTTGAATAATTTATTTTGAAGAATGCCAAATTTTGAAGAGGTACATGTATACATGTTGCTGATTATAGGTTGATCATACGGTTTATAAAGTTTCAATTGGTGTAGAAATTTTCTGGAAGTTGTGGGTTTGCTTAGGCTGCAGAAGAGTTAATTCTTTTTGTATTAAATATGCAACGAATGATCTGGCTTTGAAGAAAAGGATGTTTTCTGCCTTATATATCTTCTATTTCCAGGTGAAATCTGATCATCTTTTCTCTGTATTTCATCTTTTTATTACTGACCAGCTTGTACAGTGCATGTACAGTGCTATTCTGACAGACCTTATTGCCTTTCTCATTAATTTTTCATTCCATTTTGCCTACTGTAGTTCACATGATACGAATTTCCCTAATCCCAGATTATTTTATTTGTAGTTTCACCAATCTGTGCCTACAATAAATGTCGTGTTTACACTTACATTATTCAATATACATCTTGAGTGCTGCTTAGCTGCTCAAAGGAATAATGCACTGAGGAATTTTCAGCATCTGAAATGTCATTTCTCCAAAGACATTGCAAAACAGATTGTGGTTCTAGGCTTTCAAATGAGCTCTGTGTAAGTGATTTTAGGTGCAAATATAGACAGTGAAAAATAGAGTAGGAGTACCTATGCTGTTTACAATTATCAAGAATCTCTTTCTTAGGATGATGGTCCAGTAAAGTTCCAGTGGATACAGTTGTTGTATTGCTGGTGATTCAGTAAATAGTCCTTTTGTTTCTGAATGCAGTTAACTGTGAATGATTTCATAACTGTGAATGTGTGTTTCTAGAGCCTATATGGCATTCTTTTCCTGACTGTTGGGCAAATATGAGATGCAAAGCAGTGATGATTGGTTAAAATTTAGTTATGGCTTAAGACACCTGTCTGTAAAAGTCCTGTTATTCTACTGATTCACTGAAGTAAATTTCACTGTGACAGAATCTTCTGGGGTTAAATCTGTGAGGGAATCAAATTATGAAATTGGAGGAGGCAGAAGTACTATTGACAGAACTGGTCACAAGCCTGGAATCAAATGAAATACTCTCTCCCCTCAGGCAAAAACTATGCACTCACTGCTGAAAGATCATGTCTCTTGATGCTACTCTTACAAAATAAATGTTATTTACACTGGGTAAGCCTCAGCTGATTCCTGCCTCATGCTCAGAGTCTTTCCTTTATTCTAGAAGATTGTTATCTTTCTCTGACTCTGCTTCTACTTTGTCTGTATCAGTTGCTCCACACAACTGAGTTGGAAGTGTTTTCAGAAACTCAAAATGGGCTAACAGGAATAAAGTGATTTAAACAGACTCAGCAAGCCTCTAATATGAAGCAGTAAGTTCTGTTTGAGAAAACCCAAGAAAAGGAATTAACTAGATTTCAGTCTGTGTCACCATTCATTGATATTCCCGATGATCTATATGAGTTCCTGTTATATACTTCAAAGACCATTGCTACATCAAACATTTCTTTGCCTTGTAGTCATTGGGAGCATTAGTCCTGTTGCCTGTAAGTGAGGTTTGTACTTGCCTAGTCTCAGGTAGTTGTCCTGTGTTAGTCCTGTATACTCTCCCTTCACAATGCTGTGGTGTGTCTGTTCTCCAGGCATCTGGGTGCTTCCTGTGCTTGGCTGTACAGGGAAAATCAGTTCATATTAACATTGAGGTTGTACTCGACTTTTTTTTAGGATAAGTATCAGTAATTTTTGTAAGACTTCAGAGAAGGGTGGAGCTGTTTATATAGAAGGTGAATCTTGCTAATTTTTCAAAGATTGTCCACAACTGATGGGAGAGTTTCCTGTAGACTGACTGCTCTACTCTTCCACCACTCCCCATGCACTGAGAGCAGAGCTCTCTGTGCTTTGGGGCTATGCAGTGATTTCACCTTGCAAAGAATGTGTAGCTACTGGTGGAGCCATGTGGTCGATGGGCTCTGTCTCTTGCTCTTTGCATAGCAGCTGCCTTGTAAAAAATCGCATTCCACATCAAGGATTACGTAGAGTAGTTAAATCCCATTGTGACAGCTTTCCAGTGCAGTTCTGTGCCAAGAAGACACAAGTCCTAAACAAAGAATTTTAATATTTTCATCCACTACTTCAACAAAAAAGCCCAAATTGTTTCAATTTTTTTTATAAGCCGAATGACATGGTTTAGAGCTAGCAACATTTCTGTAATAAAATCAAGGACTTAAAATGTTTTTATTAATTTCATTTTTAACACAATTGGTATTTTTTCTTACATTTTATGCAAACCTTAAGTATGTTTTAGCTTACTACAAAATGAAGAGAAATGTGTTACATTAAAGTGCATGTCATTTGCCTGTGCATTGGGAGGTACCTGTTATTTTATAGCAATTTTGAGTTATTTTTCTGTCAGTTTGTATTCCTTTTAAATGCGACATACAGAAACCCTCACTTAGAACAGCTCCCTTAGGACTCTCTCCTGGATGTCAGAAATGTGAGCAAGAGGTACTGTGCACAAGAATAGGTCATAAAAATGTAAACACTCTATCACTTACATGGGTGGTTCTCTATTTCTTTGAAAACCTGGACATGTAATTAGGTGAGGTTTTTTGTTATTAGTATCACAACACAGCTATGGACATGTCTTTTTACTTCTAGATTCTGAAATTTTTGGTTTTGTTTTGTAATTTTATTTTTTTTTATTGTATCCTAGTCCACTAGACACTATGCTACCTGGCTTTGACCAGAAGTTTACTGGGCAAACAGATGTTTATTTGTGCTGCATATTTTCAAAAACTAGGGATTGCAGCTATATATATGTAGCTGAAAATGCAATATTAACATTTTGTTACTGCTGATATATTAATGTAATTGCTTGGGCTAGGAAAGTGCAAATTAATTAGCCAGCAAATATTTTGTGGGTGTCCTTTTGATCTTGGCTGTTCTGCAATGTAAAAACTGTTCAGAGATACAATTTTCCTTTGTTTTATCCTCATGTCTACCACAAATACAGTCCTTGCAGACTGTCACTGCCACTGGCATTCCTGCTGTTGGGTCTCTGTTAAAAAAATTTAGAGGCGGTAAATTAGATAGAATACTAAATCCATTTAAAAAGGATGTGACCTGAGACTTCTGTGTTTTTCTGGTATTCTTCATACTAGAGAATTTTAAATTATCAATCTGAATTACAGGCTGGGTGACCCAAAGTCAGTTGCTGAGCTTATTTAATAGGGAATATTTTTTTATTTTTTTTAAAAAACACAATAAAAAGAAGCTGGGTATACCAAATTGATAAAATATATGAAATCTGTAAATCCTTTTATCTAGAAGTAGGTGTTCATGTTTTATATGAATCACTTTAATGGGGCTATTGATATAAGTTAGCTCATCAGGCTTTAGTAGTAGCACACTGTGAATTTAGCTCCTTGGATACCACCTGTCTCTTTGTCATGTGTGTATGTAAAACACCTGGTGTAGGGCACTGGTTAATTTTTGAAATGCCTTGGTGGCATTGCAAGGATAAATTAAAAATTTTTTTTGTAGCAGTCATATTTTGGTAATTGGTAAGATACCTATCATCCACATCACAAATATCTCTATTTCTTTAAGGAAAAATATTTAAGTAGTAGGACCCAGTTAAAGCTTTTTATTTAAAACATCAAATCATCATATATTTTTTCCTGCATTTCTCACTTCTTTTTCATTTCCATATCTAACAGAGCATGGTATTTTCATACTCCCCCATTCTCCTGACTAGACTGTTTGTGAGAGTGTAAGGTGTTTTATTTAGTTGTGGCAACACTATATGGCACCCTAGAATATGGCTGTGTGGACTTCATAGTCTACTTACTTGTTTATCATATTGAGACTTTCAGTAACTCTTGTTACCCTTCTGTGTTTTTCTGATTCTACTACATACTTGTTTGAAACAGTTGCTCAGAACTGCGTGTAGCTGTCAAGATGTGAGCTCTTTGCAGGTTTATACAGTGACATAAAGATACTCCTAATAATTCTTTTTTTTCCTCTTTGTTTTTTTTTTTTCCGTATTTTTTGCCTGCTCTTCAGTGTTCTACCAAGTATTTCACAGAACTAACTATTTTAACCTCCTGATGATGCAATGGCCAGCTCTGGGCCAATTGCTTTGTGAATTTAGGAATGTCCTTGTTTTGTGGAATGCTTTTGTCTGCATTGTACTTTTGGCTTTTCTTTTTGTGTCCCATAAATATTTCAGTTTCACCCATCCCCTGTAATTTTTCAACTGTTTTTCACTTGAGTGTTGTGTTTATTACCATGTGTAACCTGGTTATACCTGCATTTTCAACAAATTTTCTAATGTCCTGGGATAGACTCTTGAAGTAATATGTTCACTTCCTGTCACTCTGTAAACTTTAATTTTGTATTTTGTGTCTTGTCTCTTAGTAACACTTTTTGTCTTTTAATTTATATGAGAACTGCAGTTTTTATTTCAGGGATATCATCTGGAAACACACCTGGACTATATCAATTGAAATTCTCCTATTTCCAGGCTTCTTGTCTACAACAGAGGTTTGTGAGGCAGGGCTTTCTTTGCAGGAGAGTGCTGGTTCTTTCCTAATGTCCTAGTTAGGCACATATAAAGACAATATATAAAAATGCATATAAAGACAATTGAAGTGAAAGGTTACACACCTCAGTTCCACTGTTTGATTCTTTAATTCCTTAAGAATTCCTGAGTGAATGCCATTTGATTCTTGGGACTTGGTACTCTTGTATACCCGTGTATTCTGCAGCTGCTTCAGAGATTTTTTCCATATATTCTTGTATCTCTTCACTCATGGCTTTCTATACTGCTTGTCTGCTGCTGTTGCAATCTCTTGGCAAACACCTGATAAGTTGTTTTCCTTTTACGATTTTTCCAATTACTTTATTACTTCATTATTCCTTTATAGCTTGTACTCTGGTTTTAGTGTGACAAATTGTCTTGTCTCTTTAGCATCATATGGTTTCCAACACACCTTTCATATCAAAATGTTTCAGAAGCTACATTTTGCAAATTTTTTGTAAACCTCTTTGAACCTCTTTTCTACTCAAAAAGGGAGTGCAGTTTCACTTTTTTGGAAAAGTTGCCTAAATGGACTGCTCCTCCCCTGTTCTACTACAGTGCAGAACCTCCCTTCTGCTTGTTTTGTTCAAGGCACCACAGCACAGCTGATTCTCAAACCAAAATTTTTCTTGTGTGGATAAACATACACAAGTTACTGAGAAGCAGGTATACCTTTTATTATAAAGTAATCAGTCATTGAAAAGAGATTCATTAACACAAGGAAATATGACTGGATGTTATCTATTTTATGTGCAATGCTATTATCTTACCATGAAACTTTTTGGTGGATCCTGGTATTTTAAGAGTGAAGTATTATAGCCGTAGTGTTCTAAACCAGATAGAGCAATAAAGCATTATGGAAATGTTAATCCGTTAATTTTTCATACATTGTGTGAACTTAAGGAGATCATGCTTTGGAATTTTTGCTATAGTGGAGATGTAGATAAGAGTTACATTCAAATTAAATTCTGCACTTGTATTAGCTACATCTAGAGCTAGGGTTTCACCTATATCTCTGTGTCAATGCATGTGTATGTACAAGAAAGAAAAGACACATCCTGTGCTGTTTCCAGGTGAGAGGTTTGTGCTTTTCTAGCAAAACAATTAAAAAAAAACCCAAAACAAAACATTTGAAGATTCCGTTATGAGAAGAATATTATCCCCCTCTTTTCTCTTTATTTCCTGTGTTTTTTTCATAGTTTGTCTTCCCTCTCCCCCCTTAATTATGGCCAATGATAAGGAAAAAGCATTTTTCTGTGGTTTTGTGTAGTTACATTGTGATTCTTTATAATGGATGGAAATGAAAAAGGAACTGAGTGTGTTATTATAAAAGAAAGAGTTCTTGTGTAGGCTTTTATGTAATTTATACTATTTTTGTTCCACAAAATTTCCAATATATTAAATTTTGACAAAGTAGAAAATGTAGGAGGTTTGCTTAATTGTAGAAAAGGTTCAAAGATCCTGCAATATTGAGGCATGTTGTAAGGAGGGCATTTATGTTTATATTATGTTCAATGACCATCCACAGCTGTTAAATATGGTCTTTGCATACCTGTGCTAGAGTAGGGAACCCAGCTCAGGGCTGAATTTATTTAGTCTGCCCTTCAGAATCATGTGAATGAGCCCCTATGAGTTGTCAGATCATCCTGGAAAGTCACTATTGATCCTCAGTTTTAAGACCTTGAAAGAGAAGTGCACAGGGAAAAGGGAGACTCGGGTGAGCTAACAGTAGGCTGAGCATGTGATGTACAGGTCGGCAAGTACATACAACACATTCTGCTGTTTCTAAAAAACTGTGGTCATGCTTGATAAATAAAAAATAAACCATCAAAAATAGTTATCTGCAATAGTTTTATTTCACATCTGTATGATGACTATGAGGCATAGCAGCAAAGGCAAGTCAAGAAACTGATTATCCCAGAAAATAAGTTTGAAATCCTGTGATGGACAATCCTGAGGTCTTCACAGTTGTCAAGAGTTGAATATGCAATTCACATTGCTAGACAGAATTGGCTTGGCTTAAAAAATAGATAGCAAAGAGAACACTTGGGTGGAATGCATTTGTCTGACTAAGCAGAGACCTTGATTAATACTAGAGAGGTATCTGAGAGTGGGACATCTCTGGGGGATTGCAACATGAAACCACTTCTGAGAGAGACCCTAAGATACTTCATAGTATGTGATCCACTGGTATTTTGAAACTTTCGGACTGCTTAGCCCTAACTCAGATCCTCTCTGGTTAGCACTACTATCTTTGCAGGAAAATTTATAATGAGTTTGTAAGCTTCTTTTTATTACTTTCACCAGCTATGATGTATGTCAGGGCATTTTCTCTTCACTGAAGGTGAAGTTAGCTTGTTTGATAAAAGCCTGTTGACTATGCTCTGTCTCTTAAGAGAAGGGCGCTTCCAAAGAAAATGGGGATAGAGCATTGTTAGAAATATAAACAGGCACCACTCACTCCAGTCTTAGCTGTGTGAGAAAAGGCTAAAATCAGTTTGGAGTTGGCATTTCTGGCTTGTGTCCACACACAGGTGAAAACTCATGAGAAAAGTGTGTTGGTTACTCAGTACACCATTGGATGATTTCTGGGTAAGGCAATGGTGTTGCTTTCTTATTTCTTGTCTGAGGACCTGCATCTTGCTGCATTGGTGGGAAAAGCAGAACAGACATCCTCATTTCAGCACCTTTTCTAAAGATCATTGTTCTTATAATACCTTAATCAAATAAAAAAGGAATATGTATCTCATGGCTTGCCTAGGAGTTAATAGAATTAATGAGATTAATTGATAATGAAAATATGATGTTTGTCTTAAAACATGAACATAAAGTTATGCTAATTTGGTTTTAATGGAAGTGGTTTTTATTTTAGTAAGTGTCTACATGTTTACATGTTGCCAGTTGATTCTAGTTTCTTTTTTTTTCTTTTTTTTGTTTGTTTGGTTTTTTTTTTTGGTGGGGAGGTGTGTGGTTTTCTCTCAAACTTGGTCAGGGCATGCATTTATTTTCATTGCTCTTTTAAAATTTGTTGTATGTAAGTCTTCCTTATAGTCACTTTGAAGAAATGATCCTTCTAATTTCAGAAGTTCTTGATAAACACATAATAGTTAAAAAAGGTTATTTCTTGAAAAACACATTATAATTATTAAAGGTTATTTGCAGAATGACTGTTAGGATATCAGGAATCTGGTTCCACAAGTGCTTTAATTATAAACATTACTAACATTGATGATCTTGTGTTTGACACCATCATGAAAAATACAATGAGGTTCCTATTCATAACCTGAAAGACCTTAGAATGATGAGTGTTTGGCTTTTTTTCTTTTAACAATAATATAATTAAATGTAAGGATACGTATTGTGGTGATGTGTTTTTGTTTAATATGTTTAAAGTTTGTTGTACGAATGGTTTGTTCTGTTTTCCCCCTTTGATGTTGGTTTGTTCCAAGTTGTACCCTCCTCCCTACTGCCATCAATCATTGCATCCCAACCACTTTTTCCAGTGCCTTCCCTGTCAGTCATTGTAACCCTACCCCTTTATCCAGATCCTTCCCTGTCAGTTTTACTTAGGACCTACCCTTTGTTCTAGAATCCTCCCTGTCAATCATATTGCTTTTGATACCCCATTGGATTAGATTTACTGTTCTTGCCCCCCAAGCTTCTCCATTGGTTTATGCATTGTAAGCTCCGCCTTACACTCCTCCCTTAAGTCTTCCCTATTGGTCTTTGATTTGTATCCTCCCCTTTCTCCCTCCCCAAGATATAAATAGTTGCACAGGTTGTGACTTCTGCCTTTTGTTCCTGGATTCTTTGGAGGTAAAACCCATCTTTGAAACCCATACAAAAGATCTCCCCTCATTCTTGCCTCCACACTGTGCCTGACTAGCCTGAAGTGCCGTAGAGCATTGCTCTAAGCTGCACCTTGGGTCATCCTGCTCCCGAGGTGTGTTCCGCTCCTGACGCAGAGCTGAGGGAGAGCTAGCTGGCTCCGGCGCAGCATCAATGTATCCTCACCTGACTTGTCGCGTTGTTTAATTTCTGATATACGCCCTTTAGCTACCTCGAATATGCTCAGATGAAGTGTCCCCAGTTTACGCAGAGACCTTGCAAATGGGAGTGTAGTGTTGCAACACTTCAGAGCTCAGAAAACAAATGGAGAAGTTTTAATGGGTAGAGCATTAAACAGGAATATAAGGAGTGATGGAGAATACTTGGGGAAATGCACTGTTACTGGCATTTTTGCTTTGAATATTTTGGTTTGAATATTTTTGTTCATAACTGCAATATTTTTTCCTATGCAGCATACTTTAGTTGACAGTATAACATGAAGGAGTATGAAAAACTTAAAAAAGTATTAAATAGTTAGGCTAATTAAGTTATCTGTGATTTGAATCAATTGGCTGAATGCTTGTAAACATTATTATGTGAACCAGAGAAGCCAGTGAATATAAGTGTTAGGCAATTCATATTTATCCTTTTGCAGGTTTAGTGAGTGGAACTGGGTTATTGGCCAATAGCACTAGTTGAGATAAAAATGTTTAAATGCAGAAAAAACCCTAACAAGCTGACTTAGAAGAATTTTTCTAAAAAGGTAGGTTTTCCATTTTTGTGATCATTTGTATAGTTCCATTAACTGTCCATGATCAGAGGAGATCTGATAATGCTCACCTGCCTTGATGACAGTTGTGCAGTTGTTTGGTAATTCTCTCCTTCGAAAGTAATTAATAGAATTATTGAATACTTACTAAAACAGTACAAAATCATACAATAAAACCAGTTCACTGTACTATTATTTATGTGGTGGTGAAAATATATTCCCATGCTGAAGATGAACTTTCCTTAGTGAAAATCAGAAATGTGTGTGCCAGTTTGACTCCTGGCCCTGCACTCTCACGCTGTGCTCTAGTGAACAAGATGGCATTTTTTTCACTTTGTTTTCCTGCAGTAACCAGTGGGGACTGTTAGAGTTTACCACAGGTATACATATTTGTGTAACATTTATTATTATTCTAAATACTTGAATATTTAGAGTTTCAATTTTGGTGGGGTTTTTTTGTCGTTTTGCAAGTGAAGCAGAGAAAAACCTGTTATTAAAAAAATGTGTGTACTTATATTTGAGTAATTAAAAATTATATGAAATGTGTTACAGAATAGCATTTCGCTTTGGGCTATTAAAGTACGTTCTGTGTGACACTGACTTGTTAAGCCACTTACACAGCTTATTATCACCAGAAACTGGACTGTCCTTAGACTGTCTTTGACTGACAAGCAATTGCAAGTATCACAAAGCCACTGAGGAGGGAGCAAAACATTATTTTATCTTTCACTGTAAACATGCCTATAAATTGCACTGAAGGGAAGCTGTGTTCTTTTTCTCCAAAAACTCTTGGTCTGAAATCGTAGTTCAGTTACTTCAATTGTACTCACTTACATAAATGTACATTGGTTTACAGGTGTAATTTTAATTTGATCTGAGTTAGGAAAGCATTTACTTAATCTCCAGAGGTATTTATTCCTTTAGATAGAGCACATGAGAAATAATCCAGAATTTTCTTCAAATACTGAGGTATTTGTAGTATTCCTGGTTGAAGTTTTTATAACTTTCCTTTGTAAAAAAACATGTTCACAAAACTAATGTGATGAAAATTTAAGTCTCGTATTTTTGTTATACTTTAATATTGTGAGATTACTAGGCTATAATCTATTACAACAGACTACTAAAGTAGGTTTTTAAATATTGCATGTAGTGGAAATTATATTAAGAAATTATTCTGTTAAGTTATGTTTGATTTGCTTATAGAACTTTCCTTTCTGATTAATCAAAATGAGTATTTTTTATCTCTGTATTCTTATCTTCTAGTTTATCTTTAGTTGTATTACTGTGTGTTGTTCCAGAGTTTGGGCTATACCCAACAATTAATCAGAGCTTAGGTGAAATACAGAAATAGGGTGAATTTTTTTTTAACACAGTATGTAGGGAGTCTTCAGTTAAAATCAGAACCACATCAGACTGCTATATCTTAAATTGCAACTAAAATTAAAATTAATGATTGTCAGTCATAAATTCTGATATGATATGACATGATATGATATAATAAATATAATATATCATAACAATTTTTTCCTTTTTTTGTGATGGTAATTTGTTGGTCATGGTGATGTATCAATGTGTTTCATAAGAAAATGTTCTTGGTCATGAAGGTTGGTAATGGAATTCCCTCTGGTCTCTGATCACATATGCATAAGCAACTTATTTCTTGTTAATTCATCAGGCAAGGTACAGTACATATTTCTCTGAGTTATTTCTGTCAAACAGATTGTCCTAAATGTAACTTGGTTTAGCAACTGAAAGGTTTTATGGAGCCCTGTGTTGTTGTTTATATGTGTATGGAGAATATTACAATATGGAAGTAATTTGGGAAATTTCAACAGTTTTAGCAGTAGTGATCTAGAAATTGAACGGGTTAGAGTTACAGTATTTCAGTGCACTGCTGCTTATATAATGTATGTGCAGAATATGCTGAGGTCTTTTTCAAAACATTTACATTAAACTTGTCAGGTATTTATGAATAGCAAAAATTAATTTCCCCCTAGTTCTGTCATCAGTTAGAGAAATGGATTTCAGCACAGAAGACTGTCAGTGTTTCCTGCATACCAGAACAGCTCCCTTCAATGTCATAGAATTACACCAGGTGGCCTGCTAAGAGTCAGCTTAATGTGATTCCAAATGATAGGGTAGAGAATGTGAGGGAAATTAAAATAGTATCATACTTATGATTTAAAAGGAAGTTAATTACAAGGGCTTGTTAATAAACAAAGAAAAATTCAGAATGTATTATCTGTTGCAGAGCATATCAGTGGTGAATGTAATACCATAAAAAATAAAATTTAACAGTGTATAACTTTACATTGGCTGTGAAATATTTAATTAATATGTTGACATGTTTTGCTTATTAATGGATTTTTGTCTTTGGCAAGAATTATTAAAATGGTAGGTTTAGACTTTATATTTTTGAATGCTGTCTGACAATGCAAACACAGTTGTAGCCTTTTTATTTCTTGTTTGTTTCTTTTATGCTAATACAAAACCAACTGAACGTGGCCTATGTTTTGCAATTAGAATATTTATTCAGTTGGTATAAAGTAGTTGAACACTAGTATATAGGAAATATTTATGATTGCCTAGTTTTCCATTATCTGAAAATTTATTATGTAAAATTGCCATGTTAAATGTAACTTAATAAGTTAAACCTGAATTGTTTGTTACTGTCTTACTTAATATGTAGTTTTCCCAGTGTACTTGCAGGTACTGCCAGAGATCAGAATTCAGAGAATATTAAAGCTGGTTGGGTTTTTTTATTTTCTTGAAAGGTAGTTCTTGTATCTGGGAGAAGAAATGGTGTACGTTGCCTTTATAGACTAAAATATGAGTTAATATATACGATCTTATTTTTTGGCTTCTAAATTAAAAAAAAACCAACAAAAAACAAGAACCAAACCAAAACTGTAGGCAAGCTTACTCCTGTTTTCATGTGTATGGTCTAGATACAATGAACAAAAGACACCTGAATGTATACAGCAGTTAAAGGGCTTTCATTGTATTACAGAATTTCCTACTTATTTTACAAATAGTCAACTGAAAAAAATTCCTTTTTTTTTTTACATGGGTCATATTTGGTTCTTAAAAATACTAATATATGTGTTTTGTGCAAATTAAACTTGGAAGGTTCTTTGCCCCTAAAAGTTACTGCAGAGCTGCTTGTGCTTATACTTGGCAGTATAGCTCCGACTGGTTAACCTGGGAAATGAGAGCCTTACAGCCATAAAGAACTGCTTGCTTTGCTACCCCAAATATCTCCAGGTCTTCATTTGGTTTTCTGTCCTATCCTGCATGTCTAATACTGTAACAGTCTGAGACTGTGGTTCCTTGAGACTGATCTGATCACAGGTTTACCACTACCTAGATTTCCATACCCTGCTTTTCACCAGTCTTTTGTCATCTCTGTGCTATCTGAATCTTGCCATGAGCCAAATTATTTAAATGGCAGAGAAATTATTTGCTTTTCTTGTTTGGTTGTTTTGTTTTGGTATGGATTTGCTCTTTGTTAATGAATTGGGTTGACATACAGTGGGATAAATGCAATGAGCTTCATAGGAGTCAGTGGGTAACAGTAAAGGAGAAAAGTTCAAGGATGGGTTGGGATGGGAAAATACCTCCTTTAATAAGAAGCAGTGATCTACCACTACTGCTCACTCACAGTACTGGACCCAGAGAGATCTATTTCACATTACAACTAAACTGCTCTGTGAATTTCCGCTAGAACCAATGTTGTTATTCCTGCTCCTCCTACTATCAGCATGTGCCCTTTCTCCCTTCATTCCTACCTCATGTAAACCTGGAGTGAGTGAGTTCAGGGAACTTGATGTGCAAAAGAATTAATTATCCAAACACTACCACAGCTTTCCACTTGTTCTATAGCATGTATCTTTGTGGGCAGAAATGTCTGTTGGAAAGGAGAGAGAATTAGCACTGCTGTTTGTATGGTGATACCACCATATAGTAGTTGAACCCAGTGGTGAAATAAAACACTGGATATTTTCTGTAATAGTGATAGTCACTAGACCAAGTCACTAAGATGAGTTCCTCAAGAGCATTCTTGATGGGAGTACATTCTCTAAGGGAAAAACATTTTATTTAGAGTCTTCTTCTGAAAATATTGAAATAATTTTCCTGTCAGAAATCCATTCCAGATGCTTTCTATGTTTTTTCTTCATACAATAGTCAGAATTGCAGGACAAAGTTAAAACTTGGCTCTGTTAGCATCAAAATGTCCATATGTGTCATAGAAGCTACAGCTGTGTTCAACAGTTTATGGTTAACTTACTTAAGATTTGTTTCTGACTTTAAATGTTACGTATTTACCAAAGTAATTAATTTTAAAAGGGATTTACACTGGCATCCTATTTAGATTTTAAGCAATTCCAAATATAATATATTGTTTATTTCAGTGCCTTCTTTTGGAATTGTTTATCCATTAATAACCATATCTTAGGTTCTCAAGCAATTTCTTTATAATTTCAAATCATCAGTATTTATCTTTTTTAAAAAAAATTGTGGTTTGTTGAAAGCATTAATTTTCGAGTCTATTATTTGTAATTACCATCCTTTATTGAGTTCTTGTGTCCTATATAAACATCAAATGGTATATTTAGATTTGTGATTTGAGTTCTGATTTTCTGAAAGAGAATATACAATGCAGGGAATACACTGTACAGGGATATTATCTAGGAACACTTTTCTCTTTACAGACATCCTAATTACTGTTCAGATATCCAAAGCAAACGTTAAATAGAGGCTTTTCTTTATAGAAATTCTCTTAATAGTGTCCTGGATATTGAAAAATTGCCTATTTTAACTTTACAATAATAACAACAGAAATTGCAATATGTTTGAAAAAAATCATGTATAGGTGAGTTGAAGTGGTTTCAAATTACTGAAATTATTTATTTGTTCATTAATTTAAAAACACTCCTTTTGGCCAAGATGGTCAAAACAACATTAAGAAAAGATAATATTGGATACTAGTTGATGAGAACTTGGTATAGTTTAGAATATGGTATAGTTTTAGTATAGTATAGAATTATACTATATTTGTTATGGTATAGTGTAGAATTTGGTATTATTTCCTGCATCCAAATAAGTGTTTAATTTTAGAGTGGACTTTATGGCTTTGAATATTATGGTTTGGATTAGATTGGAAGGGAACTTAAGGATCATCTGGTTTCAACCCTCCTGCCATGGACACCAACACCATTCAGTGTCTGGGATTCCCAGGGTCCAACTGTGTCTTTAGTAAGATTTCTGGCTGCATAGAATATATATTTGGCCTTTTACTTAGATTTTCTGTTGCAACTAAGTCTATCATATTGTAAACTGATCTAATAATTACTAGTGCTTCACTTAAAAGAAAGTGATGTGAAAGAATAAAAAGGGAAGAAATGACAGTATTCAATTTAAGGAAGAAGCAAGGAGCTTCCAGGCTTTTCTGTCCTCAACCCACATGTAATATTCCACAGTCACTTTCCATAACTTGATGCTAGATTTTTTCCATAGCTGGGGAAAAATTAGGAAATGTCAGCCTGTATGAACTCACAGTCTTATGAAGTCCTGAAATATATTTTCGTTAAATAAAATCCTGGTGCTGGCAAAGCATGAAATAATGGAATTTAAATAAATTTGGCACTATTTGGAATTCAGAATGTGTTTCTAACAATCCTAGACACAGGAAGTTACCTTATCTTATTCAGATCATCTTAATTGTCATAGGCCTCTTAGTTTTATTTGTTTTTTTCTGTTAATTATAGTATTCATTAGCTTGATCTAAACAACACTGATATTTATTTAAACAGGTGCTTAAGACCAGCAGTATGGTCTCCTAGATATATGATAGCTGGCTAGATAGAAGGCTTTGGTCAAGCGTGTATTCAAAGTCTGACTTCTAGCCCTAAAAAGGTCTTTAGTGGGCCTGCATCTTCAGTTGTCCTTGTCATGGTCATCCCAACCTTTACAATTTATTTTCAACGATCAACTTTTTTGTGTGATGCTTCTCTTCTTAGATACACATCGTTTTAGGCTCAGCCTCATTCTGCCATGACCGTTTCCATCATCACAAGTACTTGATCTGTTTCACGTTTTATGGGATCGATAAATCTCATCCCTAAAGAGTCCAGCAGCCCTTTGATTCCTGACCTGACATTTGCTAATGCTATTCCTGATGACCTGCCAGTACGGATCTTCAGAACTGCAGTCTGTGTTTGACAACACTCATAATATGAATCAATATTTAGCATTCAGTAAGTGAGCTGGGGAGTCATTTTATTGCTGCAAAAGGCTACATTGCCCCCGGGCAGCTGTCAGAAATGGGTAGTTATTAATAGCCCTCTCTTTTCGCTTAGCATAGTCAGTAGGGGTCAGCCATGAAATGATTTAATCAGTTTATGATATCTGTGACAAAGAGCACTTAAAATGTAATCACAAAATTTAAGTGGAAGTGTCCCTGGGCTGTTGTAATGTTTTCCTCGCTTAATTTTCTCTGAAGTTGATGCAGTATACCAGAAGACTGAACAAGAAAAAAAACCTGTGTTTAAAGTTCTTTTTGGTCTTCTATCTTACTCCCCTTGTGTCTGAGTGCAGTGTTTTTATGGGAGGTAAGAGTGTGGTAATACTGAAGACACTGAGAATGGTCTTCCAAAAGTTCATTGCCTCAAGACCTTTTCCACTTGATCACGGTGACTGTTACTATGAAAACTTTGTGTGGGGATGAGGCATTTCCACATGTCTGAAAAGGAGGAACAGTCCCAGACTTTCTCATCATATCTTTTAGGAACATAGACATACTCATGAGATAAATAGAAACATGTCTTTGAACAACTTAGTTTTCTGTAACTGTTTGCCACAGGTCTTGCTGAGCTTGGCAGTGTTTTAACACTTGGGTTTCCAGGTCTTTTGGTCATCTGGTTTGGAAAATGATTGTCAGTGGGTCAAGTGCAAACAAGCTTGCTTCACTGTGGATTCTCCCTTTTCTCTTTCACTTTAATCTGTAAGTGTTGTGAATTGGACAATTCCACTGTGTTTATCTCTTAAGTTTCCTCCTGTTCATTTTGTGTCGCCCTGAAAGCTCAGCTTCTGAGCTTGCTGACATGGTTTTCTAAGGACTTTCCCAGGACAGTAACTGTAAACATAGATATGAGTACATTCTTTCTGATACACGTCTTCTGATGGGCATCTCTCATGGCCAGTGCAGTGAGAAAGTGTTGTCCTGACCATCCAATCCCTGGCCATGGTCACAAGCCTATAAATCCTGGGAGGAAAAATAAACTCTGCTCTTTCTGCACCACACCTCAACCTGTGTTCGTGTGATCTATTGATCTTCAGCGGTAACAATTTTGCAATATCCTGAGGCAAAGTTACAGATTTTCCATTACCATTCAGTCCTTTTCTGAAGACTTCTTCTCCAGTGGTACTTCCCAGTCAAACTTTACAGTGCTTTAAGGAGCAAAGTTGATATTTTTCCCTCTTCTACAGTAGCTGTTTCCTTACATGTAGCATTGAGGCCGAGTCCTTGACTTTCAGAATGGTTGCATAAAGTTTATTTATAATACAGCTGCAAGATGTGCACTGATTCTGCCAGTAACTTAAAATAAAGAATGCTGTTTTATGAGCAGTTTTTTCCTGGGACATGTTAAAGCACATTTACAAGCTTCTCCCATATATTCAGATAGGTTTTCTGCATTCTTCTTGTACGGAATATATGCTTCTCTATGGTAGAATATTGTCTTTGCCTGGTATGTTTCCAAGTTTTACATTCAGCATTGCATGCGGATTTTCTTCTGGTGGTAATAATCATCAGGATCAGGGTGCTGGTGGAGGGATAGGAGATTGCAGTTCAGTTTAACAACTTCCAGAATCAATATATTTCAGGAAAATTTGTGTGTCAATGACTCTGACCAGCTATATGGCCAAGGCATCTTATGATGGAGAAAAGCTTTTTTTAGGCATTTCTAATTAACTCACTAGTCACTGTAACATTAATCATGATAAAGATTTTTTTTTTTTTACATGTCTATCAGTGTGAAATTGCTTCTCTTAATATTTTGAAGCCAACAGTAGTAATTTTCTTAAAATTTTCTCTAGTTGAGTAAAGTACTCATTGCCTGTTACCTTTTCAAGAGCTGATCACTGGAAATGGCCCCTCTCAGATGACTACATTATGTTTACCGGAATGTTTTTTACAGAACACCATAAATTTGCTGAATGTTATTTACAGGTTAATTCTGCTGCCAGTTACTATTACACATCACTCTCCTGTCTCATCTTCTAAAGATGCAAATGCTGTAGTTGCTGCACAGAGGTGTCTCTCCTAAGCTCAAAATGTCACAGCTCAGATTTTTAATTCTGGTGTTATTTCTGTGAACCCTTAAGCAACAGAAAAGCTACAGGCAGTCCCTTATATTAAGTGCTGAGATGTTCCCTATTCAGACAGCTCTTTAAATTTGATAATTGATATTTACTCATTTTATAGGAGCAAAAACTGTCAATATTCTCTTTTGTAAATTAGAGGCAAACTTCAGCAGATAATGGTGCATGTTCATAAACTGTAAAATACAAACTAAATTTTAGTAATTATTTTTTGGTAATGTATCAACTGATCTCATGGGTTTTGAAGTCAGTAGGAGTCTCCATTGCAGTTAACTTTTTAATGCTGTGATCAAGAGTACTTATACGCAATAGATATTTCTAAACACTAATGCCAAATTGTGATGAAGGTTAGTGGTATTTTGAAAATTTTAAGAAGTTCACTGTTGCTGCTCTGGGCAAAATACCTGATTCTTGAGCATGTAAATTAGTTTGCCTTCTTCAATTTGGAGTGCTGTGCCTTAGTTTTTCTTTTGTTCTATTATACTTTTTCCCTTTTAGCTTTGAATTATTTTGCTTATAGATGGGTTTAAGAAGTGCACTTCTACACATGCCCTTGTCACATATGCAGTGTCTATTTGATTGTGTTCTGAATTTTCTTGTTAATCATGCAAAACACACTGATTTACTGCTAATTCTATTTCACAGGAAACCTTTATATTATTATCTTAAATATTAGTATCTGGAGCATGTAATTTATTTTTTGGCCTGTCATAATTTTTTTCATTAAATATTTACTGCTAGAAGTAGGAGTTCAATAGCCCGTAAATTCACTCTATGGACTTGCTTATCTCCAGGATAATTCTAGTAGTCACTAGGTGATCAAACATCTTCAGCAATGTCAAACATTTTCTTCCCATGCTATACCTATGTGAGTGCAGCATCCCTCACAGGTATGTTCTACTGTCTTTGCTAGCATTGTGGTATATACCAAGTGTGCATCTGCTTTCAAGGAGAGCCAGAAATCTTGCACTGTATTATTAAAATATCAAAATTTAAAATTGCTTCCTATTTCCAGTAAGAGCTCTTAGCAATGCCACACATTTTTTCTTTCTGTTTGGTTCATTTTTCTATTTTTTTTTCTTTTTTATTTTTTAAACTGTAGCATGCCAAAGTGAAGTGTTTGTTGTTATGAAATTTGCTGTCAAAGACAAACATCAGGGCATGGCTTCACAAGATATTATAAGTTTAGCATCATACAGCCAGAGAACTCAATCTGAGCAGCAAATATTGCAAGGGTTTAATGGTAAAATAATGAGCCCTAGAAGTTGCCCTCTAATTTCAAGCCTTTCAATAATTCAATAAAATACCACATTGTTTTGCAATTATAATATAATTTATTACTCTCATTTAAAACAAGATAGTGCCAATTTTTTAAAAGTAAGTTTTTAGTAGTAGGATTTTACTTGTCTGGTTAACAGCAAAACCAGGAAGTTTTTCCCTTAAGAGTGTCATTAGTTATTATCACAATGTTGTCACAGATATTTTTTAGTTCCAAGTTTATTTTGAGCAGATGGGAGAAAGATATCATGTCAAACCCCAAATATTTATGTATTTTTTAAACTAATTATGCTTGAGAATGAGTGATACTTGAATGAGGATGAGCAGAATAGCAAGAAAAGTTATTGAGATTGGAAAATTCATCTAGCATATATGATAATATTTTCCCATTGATTTCAGTGGGTTATAATGGAATAAGACCACAGTGAAAACTAAGTAATAAATTCTTAAATGGCATGATAATATCCACTTTTTTTAGTTGGTAGCCATTTAAGGTCTGGCATTTTTTATATTTTCCCTCACTCTTTTTGTGAGGTGATGCCTACCTCTTCATAGACCTTACACTGGCCTTCCTATTGGTTCATTCTTTACAATAAATTTTATAGTTACTTTTGAAACTCCTATAGGTTTATGAGCTTATTATATAGTTTCTACTTATTTTCACATGTATACACAATTTCAGTAAGAATGCAAGCTTTTAAAACATTATAACCAAATCAGTCATATGAAATTCATATGGAGGATATACTGAAGTTGCAATTGTCTTTGTGAACCTTTCCCACCATTATGAATATAATACGAGAGGAACAATGTGAACTACGAGTTTCTTGTGTTTTGGCCTAATTATTAATTTGAACTTTTACACTTGCAAAGTCATAGTATACTATGACTCCATGTTAATTTAGGATAATGCAGTTTTGCTAGTCATGCAGCTAAACAAAAAATCAAGCTTAACAAGAAATGTTGGCAGGGTGTGGCAGTTTTCGTGGAAGGAGTACATTGTCAAACCCTACACTTTATGAAAGAAATTCAGAATGTATTAGGTAGGAAAAGCTCATGTATAAAAGAAGTTTTAAAGTCTTAATCTGTATGAATCAGTGATGCTTGATCCTGAGAGTTCTGGGAAGTTAAAACAGAGATGATACTGTGTTACTAATAGCAAGAGATCAGGAGACTGCCAGTGTTGTCCGTCCTGGCTGGGAAAGGGAGAGATTGGTTTGGGCTGGAAAGGAAGACTCCGGTCTTTGTCTATGTCTTATGGGATTGCAACCACAGCAGGATATTGAAATGTCTGGCAGGAGTTTGTTCTACCTGTAACCAACAACTCAAGAAAGAGAAATCCAGAAATTTACTTGGAAAAAAAAGGGAGGCAAGTAGACCAATAATTGTGTGGTACAGCTGCATAAGGATGATTATTAAGTTTGTGTCAGTCAACGCTGTGGTCCATGTTCTAAGCATACAGGACTAAAATGAGAAAGTAAGATGGACATCTATTAAATTCCTCCAAAAGTTAAGAGGGCACCAAGGAGGATGCTTGTAACAATAAAAAAGTAATGAGAATGGTAAGAAAAGGAGTGGTTAGAGAAGCTAACTCACAAACACTGATGGGAAAAAGATTATTAGGGAATTCTGGTGTTGAATCGTGACTGGCAAGTTAAAATGGTTGAGAATGGTTGGGTCTTAGATTTGGCAGGAAGGTGGGTGGAAACTAGTGTGAAACATTTCAGTGTCGCCAATATGTAAGACTGTGGTTTAGAAAGTGTCAGAGGAAATTCTAGGCAATCATTTTGCCTAAGTTGTTCACTGATCTTAGATATGAAATAGAGAGATGAGATGATGCAGTTCTGGGAAAGGGAAGTGGGGTCAAGTGTTAAAATCCTCTAACAGATAAGGAGGTGAAAACTATAAACATTAAAATTAAACATATATTTCCAACAATGTACTCATCTTCCTTCATCCTTGCTTCATCTGTAAGGGTTTTACAATTTCATCTCATTCCTCTTTGGAGAACCTTCCTTCAAAACATAATCAAAGTATTTTCTTATTACTTCAGCATAATGCAACATCTATTCCCAGGGCAACTAAGCCCCATGTGCCATTTAAGAAATCATTGTAAAGAAAGGGTGTCTTTGTGTGTGATAATTTTCATGGAAAGAAAACATTAGATATATGCTGAAATTGTGAACTTTGTGACATCCTGAGGTCTCCGAGAATTCTGACATCTCCAGCAAGTGGCAGACACGATATTCAAGTGCCTGTAATTGACCAATGCAGCACTTGACACCTGACATGGAGTTGACTGCATGACCTGCAAGGTTAGATGGGTAGGTAGTACATGAAATCCTTATTTAAAGCTTTCTCTAGTAACTGGAATGACTGTGACATGAGGCTAAATCACAGATAACTGACTTCTTTAAAAATACATCCAGAAATCTAACCCTCTAGAAAGGTCCGTATTGTGTACAGTATTACCCATTAACTTCAAGATGTGCCTTGCTTTTGTTCAGAGTATTGTGTGATTAGATTTTCTTTTATGTTACAAATACATGATTGGAATTGTATTTCACAGCTACATCTTGCTGCATGGATGAATGACAAGATGGGTTGAACCTTAGTCTTTTTTTTTTCCCCTCCATTTTTTCTTCTGGATGGAGATGATACATTGCTATACAGAATGCCTCCCTGAATGCCACTCTGCAGTTATAACATGAAATAGAACTGCTAATAGAAGTATGAGAAATTAGAGGTAGAAAAAACATATTACTTCATCATCTCCATGCACCTGACAGTACATCAGGGTCCTAAATTGTTCAGGAAGAAAGTTATTATGAAAGGATTAGATATGATGTAATGAATTATATAAAAATGAGTGAACATAGCTTTTATAGCTTAAAATTGTAGGAAGCCTGTATCTAATTTTAATACTGATACAGGAAAAAAATAGCTTGGATCAGCTTTATGAATAACTCTGGTATTTCATTAGTATGTTCACTCATAGTTCTTGTACACATTATACCAACAATATTTGAGTTTCTGAGAACTCTAACATTACTAAATGTTGTTTATTTCTTCCCCTTTTACCAGGAAGCATTTCTAAGTTGGTATTTAAGCCACTGACTGTAAACTTTAAGAACTGTACCATGTATACCAAAACCTTAAATAACCTCAAATATTTTAATCCTTTGAAGTTTACACTTCAACCAATAATTTTGCTTAAGATTTGCTCCTTTGAAGCTGCATCTTGCAGTCATTAAAGATTGAATTTATGAAGACTACTTAAATTTTTTTTCCCCCCAGGCCTGTAAATTCACCATGGTAGAACTGGTACCTGTCTTCATAAGCTGTAACTGTGCCCTGTATTTTATGCTTCAGATTTTATTCTAGTCCACACAGGTCAACAGCACCTGTATAGGGATCTCTTGAAGTTATGACAAATGAAAGTTGGTTCATTTCACTTGATTTCCTTTACTTGCTGAAAATTCATTATCATTTTGGGAGTCAGTACTCATCTACATTTCTTTTGATCTTGCTTTTAATTTACAGTAGAATTGAAATCAGAATAGAACTAATTTTAATACTTACTTTTTAAGAGAAAGAAAGCAAAACTACTTTTACAGCTCTAGCTACTTTAATTTTCTTTTTGTGATGTTTTTCAGTTAGTTAAGTTCAAGCTTCATTTTCATGTAAATCCAAACCTCCAAATTTCATTATCATTATTAAAGGCTGTTTATTCAATTTCTGAAAAAAAAAAAGATTGTCTCATTGCTGTCACCATAATATGAATGATCAAAGAAGAGTAATTGTAGCATTTCTTTTAGGAATCCTGCCCTCAGTGAGCCCATAGGATTTGTTTACCCTCTCTTAGCAACCAACATTAGTACCCATATGTTGAGATGGCAGCATGCCTCTCTCATGATGTACCATGCCAGTTTCAATGGATATAGATGCCAAACAATATTTAAATAAGGAACTAGCATAATGCTGAAAATACCATCTGTTCTGTAAAATTTTTCTTAATCTGTGACAGGATCACTGTATTGAACTTCCATGTGTTAATCACATTTTTGATACACAATAATGAAATTTGAATACCTGAACAGCTGAAACGAATCTGAGCATCCATGATACCTACAGTTTTATCAGGAATTGTGGAAGCTTTACTTTGTATGTTTGGAAGCCATTTTTAAGAACATGGGACATCAAGATGCATTGGTGAATGTAGTGCATCCATGAAGCAACTCGTGCATGACAGTGGCTGTATCATGTATAAATCAGCCTTCAAAGATAAGTATTTACTACTATCATGCCCCTTCTCATGGGCAAATCTACAGAGACCAGTATGTGGAAAACTTCTATAATGATTCTTTCAGTGAGTTCAGATGTGTCAGCTCGAGGAGCAAGGTCTGTTCTCTCTGGATTCCTTATTTATGGATTACATTGATCTTGAATTTGTCATGTGGCTAAGGTTCAATTCCAGTGCAAGCTACTGATTAGAAATCTTCCTAATCAATCAGCCAATTGATTTGAAGTCTCCATTTCACACTCCTCTGTTGAAGTATCTAGCCATCTCCATTTATTTGGCTGTGTTAATGAACAATATTTTTTTTTTTTATTGTGTTGTAATTCCATTTGATATCTGAAAAATTACAGGTTTCCTAACAAACAAGTATTGTTGTGTGTGTATGTATGAAGATGAACATGAATACAGCAATATGGCATTTTCTAGAAAATACTAACTTTTGTGAATGGTGACAGCTGTCTGTATTAAAACAGATTGTATGTGATTGATCCCAAACTGAAAATAGCTGCTCTGAAAAATGCTTATTTCTTCTAAAGAGCATTGTGTCAGAGAACATGTCTTCTAACTTTTTTTGGGTATGAGAGACTTAGATCATCTTGGTTTCAGAAATGGCAGCAAGGTACTTGTTCTAACATAGTTTTGCATGAAATTCCATGATATTTTTCTTATAACTATGACTCCCATTGAAAAAGTAGGTTTCTGAGGGACCTATTATATTATTCTTGCTGAGTTTAATGAATGGTATTATTCAATATACCTTTCTCAGAACTGTTTCTGGAAATATTAAAATATAGTGTATAATATTGCTAGAACTAATTTTTGTTAGTATTTTAAATTATATAATATGAGCCAAAGACATAAAATCAGATTAAATTTTAATTTAGCATATTTTAATAAACCTTTTCTGTTCCACTCAAAATGAATTCTATGATCTCTCTTTTCAGTATGAAAAAGTCCATTATTTACATTTGGTTTTTTCCCACTTCCTTCCTGTTTGCTAAATTATATTCTATTCTATTACTAGCTCTTCCTCTAAGAAAAAAGGTTTGCATTTGCATTCGCATGAAGTTTTCAAGTATCCAGAGTCTGGAATACTTGTTGCTCTACAGAGGTAGATTAGGAAATAATTTTGGTTTTTGTTGTGGGGTTTTGTTTTGTTTGGTTTTTACTGAGGCCTATACAGTAAAACAAATTAAAGGGAAAGGTCTCTTGAGACATTATAGATGTCACTAAAAACATTTTTGTGTTCCAAATTTTTGCCTCCTGTATCTTCCTGCTTTGTTCATTGTATCATTATTAATTTTGCCTTTTTCTTTGTTCTACTCCTGGAACTGAGCCTTTTCCAAGGACCAGCACAGATAAAGGAATCTCTTCTGCTGAGCTTCTTGGAGGAGTCAGTACTTTTCTCTATACCGTCTCTGTAAATAACATGTGGTGGTTGTAATTAGCTGTAGTTGTCTGCATCCAACAAAAAGGTGTACAAAGGCAGTAATGTTGGACAGGCTAACACTCACTCTACCCTGCTTCTCTGTGTGTCCGAAAAGCACTCAATGAGTTTCTCACTTCCACAAAACACAACCTTTTCTATGTTGAAGGCTGTGTATATGTTTTGAATATAAATTTACATATGCATATTAAAAACATTTTAAAATGAAAGGAAATGTGACTCTTACCTAGAGAGTAGGATATTTAAATGCCACATAATAATTTTTGTGTGGGAGAAGATACGGTCCTTCCTGAGTGGAAGTAAATGTGTGAGATCAGTTAAAATATTCCCTTTGTTACACAATTACATACTTAAGATTCCCAGCTCTCTAGTCTACCCAAATCTCTCTGTAAGGCCTCTCTATTCTCAAAAGAGTCCACAGCTCTTCCTAACTGAGTATTGTTGGCAAATTTAATTAATGTACATTTGATTCCTGTGTCCAGTTCATTTATAAAATCAGTAAAGAGCACTGGGCCTAAAATTGGGCCTGGGAATCCCCACTGGTACTGACTGCCAGCCTGATGTAACCCCATTTATTCTCACTCTTTGAGCCAGACCTCTCAGACAGTGATTCACCTGTCTGGGTGACATAGAGCCAGCTGCAAAAGGACTATGACCAGATGGCTTTTGAATATGTTCAAGAATGAGGACTCCACAGCCTCCCTGCAACCTTTTCCATTTCTTGGCCTCTCTCACAGTAGAAAATGTTCCCTGGTGTTCAATTTGCACACACTACTTCTTGTTACTGGGCACCACTGAAAGTAACTGCTTCCATCTGCTTTGCACCCTTCTTTCAAAAGTTTGTAAAGATTGATGAGATTCCACCACTTTAAGCCTTTTTTCTCCAGGCTAAACATTCACACCTCTCTGCTTTTTTTTCTCATAGGAGAGATGCTCCAGTCCCTTGATGGTCTTAGTGGCCTTTTGCTGGACTTTCTCCAGTATGGCCTTTTCTTTCTCATACTGGGGAGTCCAGAACATTACTCCAGAACAGCCATGAAAGGTCTTGAAAACCTGCCTAGTTGGTTTGAATGTTTTGTAAAATTTAGAATTACCACAATTATTTTTTTTCCATAATTTTTGTTACAAGTTTGGCTGCTCTGTTTTCATGTGTCAGTATAAAGGTAACAGGGACAGTTACAGTTGCCTATGCAATATGCAAATACCAGTCAGCTTTCATTCTGCAAACTCACATATGTTGCTAGCAGGAAGCAAAAGAAGTTTAAAACCCAGCTAAATTTAAATAAAAAGATGAATTAAGGAAATAGTCTAGTTCATAACTCTACCAGGCTACCACGTAATTGATAATTTTTGTTTCTGCTCACTGACTTTCTTTGTGTAATGAAAAGTTTTTTTTATTATAGGTCAGTATCTGGGGATTTTACATTGTTCAGGATTAATCCTTTATAAAATATTCCTTCTGATGGACTGTGCTGTACAATCAAGACCACAGAGATGCTTCATGGCTATTTCTTTTAACTGGATTACTCCCATATCAAGTATTTGGTATTCGTATTTAGAAGCAAGTATCGGCCTTATAAGTAATATTTTCTTCCCCAACATAATGAAGCCCACTTAAATAAATACCTGATACAAAAATAATCCTGTAAAAACTGAAGAAATGAACTGTATATCAGTCTCTCAGAGTTCTAGAAGACATTTACTGGTAAATACTTGATCAATGAATAATCCTTTTAAATTAATAAAATTTGTGTGCCAAATAGAGAAGTAAATTACAATAATGGTAAGACTTGTTACAGGAAAGTTACAGATGAATAAATCTGGACAGATAATTTATGAGAAAGCATGATGACATTCTCTTTTCTTTGATAAAAATAAGCCTTTTATAAGTATAGTTTCAATTACTTTTTTTCAAAAATACATTAAAAGGATTTATATCCATGTAATGTATTATTGGAAATATTAATGAGAAAAAAATGGACATAGATGTATGGTAGTAAAGCACTAATATGTTAAAATGGAATGTTTTCTTATTTTCATTTCATTGCATCTGAGTTTGAAAAATTTTAATACCTTTTTTGTTTTATGTCATCCTAAAAAAAAAATTATTCTAGAAGTTAACCTTTTACCCAATATAGTTCACACAAAGTTAGATCATTTAGATTGAAACTCTTTAGAGAGACATAGGTGTTTTAATGAAAAATACAAATCTTGTTTGCTTGTTCAAGGACATATTATAGTGTTTTCTATCCTTTTGGAATTTAGTCTGGGAGTTTTTCCTATCAAAAGCAAAGCAGAATATATATTAAAAAAAAAAAATCTATTTCATATATATGAATGAGTCCATGAAAAAGCTAATGAATCATTAGTTGTGAAAGCTTCATTAAAACAGATTAAATCAAAATAAACTAATAAACAAAGAGCCTGTGCCAGTAAGAACATATGACTGTAAATAGCTTTTGCCTCAATTCTTCTTCTGGTGTGTGGATGACAGCATTCCTCACAGTTGTTCACAGAAAGGAACCAAATGAATTCAGCCAGAATGAATAAAAACATAATGCCGTGGTCAGGTTGTGTTTGGTAAGGGAAGTGAGAAGGGATGAGAGGGTTTTGCATGCCTTCAGACTATCTGTGAGTTCCTTTATTCAGGAAGCAATTAGACTATCAGCCTCTGGAAATCTAGGGCTAGCAAGGGCTCATGTGACTCAAGATTTAAGAACAGAAAAAAAAGGTTAAAGCTTTAGTTGCATCTTCCTTTTGTTTCTTGACTGCATTGGAATGACCATATTGTCCTTTCCTGAAGACCAGTTTTAAGATTTAAAATCATTAGTCTCTTTTACATATGTAAAGGTCTTAAGAGATAATATCTGAATGAGTAGAAAGGTGGATTTGCATAATGATGTAAAACTGCCACATGAGTTACTTTTAAAGGTGTCTTCCTTAACAAGGCTTTTGAAAGAAGAAGAAAGTGCAAAGAAAGGTGGTTTTATCTGCAAGGAAGTGATCAAAATGTGCCCTATGTTCAGATAGAAATGCTTATACATAGGCTTATTAAAATTATAGTTTTAACACATAATTAATATTTTCTTCTCCCATAGACATTTTCCTTTCTTTTATTTTTTGAAAGTTGTTTCTACTTTACTCTTTTATTTTTTCTAAACAAACAAAAAATTTCTTGCAGGATACATAGAGCGTAATTTCAAACTTATCTTCATGAGTTTGTTAATACAAAAACTTGTAAGAGTTTGAGAATAAGCTGCCTCTAAGGTATGTTAGGGTTTAAGAGTGATTTGATTTTTGTAAACAAAATAGTACAGACTTGAAGTCTGAAGGTCATCATAACTAAATGGAAATTATGCAAAAGGTATAATTTCTGCCATCTGTACGTGGGAGTGGAACAGGACATTTCTGCAACTCTGGCTAAAAATAGCTGTCTCATTGCCTGGAGGAAATTTGCTACTGGTTGATTGATGGACTTAATGAATTTCTCCTGGTTCTTATGGTTTTCATCTCAACTTTTCTTCTGTTTGGACTATGTGATGTCATCCAATTAATGCATGACAGTAAGCCAGCTGTAAACTATGGTTTGGCTTATTATATATATATATTTTATACTCTTTGTTGTATGAAAACACAAACAAGGAAATTAATTCTGATTGTGCCTAGAAATAATGGAAAAAATACTTTCTTATTAATTTCCACTTCACTTCTGGAATTATTTGGACTAGATTTGTGATTGTCACCAATTTTCCACTGTCCATTTTGATACTTGCTGTTTGAACCTGATCAGTATAGTATGCCAGGTATTTATTACGTTGTTATTATTTACAGGAATTAATATATTCACAAGCCCAGTAACTACAACTGGATTTTTTAAGAGAGCTTGAAGAAATAGTGATATTTATAATCTTGAGTTGCTTCTGAAAATCTCATCATAAGCATTTAACTTAGTGATCTTCAATAATCTTATTTAAATTCTCTTTTCATTTACTACAGACAAAGGAAGGTTTAGAAGGTAATATTAATTTTTCTGGTTAATGGAGGATGGCATTGTCAAAATCTTGTCCCATCAAGTATAAACTGTTACTACAATTATGAAGTTCATTTGGAAGTGTTTTAGTTGTTACACTTGTTTAGCAAGTAATCCAATGGCTATTATTATATTAACTAGGCCTGCTGAAACTATTTTAATGTTTACATGCAGAACTGTTTTTGAGTTTGTCTACTTGCTCATTTTATACAGTCATTGAGACTACTGCCTTTTGGCTTTCTAAGTTTATTCTGTAGGTCTGAATTGTTTGTTTTAAGCAATGGAGAGTTTTACTGACTTGATTCACATTGTGAGTGCTGACAAAAAAATCAGAGATCATAGAAAATGGTGTTGAAAGGGATCTGAAAATACCATGTTAAGATGAACCAAAGGAGATTTAAATCTGTGCAAGCTATTCCTGGCAGCTATCTCTCTGGCCTGTTTTGAAAGCTCTGTATTGATGGAGATTCTCCAGCTAACATATTCCATTACTATTCCAGTCCTACCCCATCTATATCAATAGAAGTGTTTTCCTGATTTTTGTCTCGCTCTCCCTTGCACTACTATAAGATCACTTGGTGTCTTGTTCCTAGTGAACAAATGTGCACAGATCTATGTTTGACTTCCCTATGATTTTTTAATGTATTTTTATATCTTAATCTATACCTTGACCTGACTTCTGTGGAAAAGGCATTACTAAATCAGTCAGTCATTCCCCACAGACCATGAGAAAGCCTCAGCCCTTGGAAATCTAGGTCAGCATTTAGGAGGAAACATCTATGGCTGAGAACTCACTTTGGCTGTTTTGAGCTGTCTGAAAGAATTGCCTTTGGTTCATTTCTGGTGACCTAACCAATCAGCAGATATTTAAACATTTCCTACATAAATGAGATTTCTGACTAGGTATCATCTAGTAGAGTTTCAAGCATTTGTGTGCTGTTAGTCAATGTAACCTCTAAAATGGATCGCATTGCAGGCCTACAATTGCAACCATATAAACGATGCAATTGCATTTGCTCCATGGATTAGGCACTCCTCCCTTCCTGCTTCCATTGTTTTCTACTGCTGTATCCTAGGTCACCAGTCAGTCTTGCTATGTAAATTACGGTTTTTGAGATGAAGTAGTTTTGAAACAGCATGGTTTGAGGGGTTCATGATGCTTCAGAGTTACTGTAATTTTAATTTTCAGAAAGTCCGAATAAAGGCGTTTTCACATAAAAATTAAGGCTTAATGTTAAATTTAACGTGTCAGTAATGGAAGTTTACAGAATTTGAGAATTTTTAATAGTTTCACAAGTAACCAATGGAATTAGTCTGCGAAACTGCACCAGAATAATCTGCATGTATCATGGAATTTTTTTCAAATGCTGTAAAGACAGCCAATGTATCTCTAAAAAAATAGTTTTCACCTAAATTATAAGAATATGTATAAAAATAAATATATCATGCATTCCAAACATTGTCTTTTTAATGGCGAAAAATGTAAAATATCTCTTTTCTTGTTAGCTTTCACTCTTTGCTCCTTTTTCGTCTCATCCCTGAAGGGATTTACCATATTCCACCCGGTGGTTCTACTGGAAGAATTGTTGTGTTAATTGGCATGATTAGAAGCAGACCTTGTACCCTAAACTCAGGATGAAGGACTGCTGCACATCTCACTTAACAGCTGAGTTTTCATTTCTGCCATGCTGATGTTGTACATGCATTGGGCACAATTACAGTGGTCAGGAAGGACTTCTACCTGTATTTCCAGATGTAAGGAAGGTGCTCTGATGGCAAGAGCTACCATAAAATGGTTAAAAAGCTTCTTGTAAAAGCTAGCTAACTATGGTATTCGAATTCCATTCTATGATGGAAGATCAAAGGATATGGAGAAGTGTACTCATGCCTGTTTACATGAGTAGCAAGCAAACTTTCTTTTTCCTTCTGCAAATCAAATTCAGAGGGTGATAGCTAAAAGCTGATCTGTGGTTGAAGTAGGAACATTAATCAACTAACAAAAAGAGTCAAGTATGATGACTATTAACTCTTTGGTGCCAGAATTTGACAATACTTGTTTGTCAACAGCTATATTATATCAGACAGTCTAGAAGTCTTGTCAATTTTTATGCATTTTTTTTCCAACACAAAGAAAATTAAATTTGGTATTATGCCTGAAGTGATTCAGAAATTGAAATGACACTGAAAGCTGTAGTGTTAAAATTAATTCTCATTTCTTCAGTGTGATATTTCTGTGCTGTCACTCCTATCTGTTCTTTTTTTATTATTTTTTGTTATTTTTTTAAACAATATCAGCTACTATTTATACACTTAGAATTTCTGGCCATATTACTGTAGAAGGTTGTGGTACCCCCATGTACAAAATAGTATAATAATGTTCTATTCTTTTTGGAACACATTTGTTACACAGATTGTCAGATGAGTCATTTTGTTCATGTCAGATATCTGAAAATAATGGAAAGATGCCAAAGTAAAAGCCCAGTAATCCATGCACTAGTGTAATGGAGCAAATGAAATGCAAAGCTCTTGTACAGGTCCAATTTCAGTACCAAATGCTTACCTGTCAGTCAGCAAAATTGTCCCTGAATAAAAATGAGCCCTTCTGAGAAGGAAAGGATTTTAATATACATCGAATTCTTTGAATCTCTTGTGAGGCAGAAGTTGTTTTGAGGAAGAAATGCTGAAAGGGAAATCTTCGTTCAAGCTAGTTCAAATCACACCTGTATTGCTGACTGTGAGAGGTCTGGGTTTATCCTTATTGTTTGGTATCTCTAGCTCCTTGGATGGACAGGTGATTTCTCTTAAGCCATGGCAAATCTAGCCAATCATTGATTTAAAAGTTATAGACAGGACACATGCAGACTTTTGGAAGCATCTGCGTTTAGTCTGTGAAACACCTGATTAAAACTTTCATTCATGAAATGCCAATGTAAGAAATATCTTTGCATATATCACAGTTATGGTTTGCTGTGACTAAATGTTTTTGAAGTGCTATGCAGCTGAGTGTGCTTCCACCTTAGAAGTGACCATTGGGAGAACATATTTTGCTACTGAGATGTCCTTCTGTGGTCCAGAACATGAAATATTAAACACAGTATTTATCATATGTAGCTTCAAAGTTAAGGCTGCCACAGCTCTATATGATCTTGCTTTATGAAGTCCCGATTTCCTGCACATTTCAGTAGTGTGTTCCAGTAGTGTTTTTCTGTGCTGAGGATGCGAGAGGCTAACTGGAGTCAATATAGCCATTGACAGTCAGTCAGGACTACTTCTCTAAAAGTTAATGTCTTGAGAATGAGCCAGCACTTCAGGAATGAAAGAAAAATGAAATGTGCAGTATGAAAAGTAATAATAAATAAATTGAACAAAGCTGTGTATACTTTTGGGTTATGACTAGTTGAAGTGGATATTAAAAGCTCTGAACTGATGCATGGAAACAAGGAGCACAATACTGAATTCATTTTAATCCTCTGGTTTAAGTGGGTGTGCCTTCTCTTCTGGGTCTAGAAATAATCATACTTGTATCAATCTATATTGTGTGACTTTTGTAAGCTGTGAAAATAGTATTTTTCACTGAATTGTCACTTATTATTGTTCATTTGTGGACACTAACATAGAAAAATGTTGCAGCTACAATGTCAGGAGAATAGGGACAATTTGATGTTTTCTTTTGATGCTGTTTGTTGATACCTAGACCACTGCAGCTTGATTGCCTAACATTAAACCTATAATAACAGTGCAATCATAGCAGTATCATCATGAATGTTGTTACAATAGAAACAACATTTACACGGCTTCAGAATGGTAATTATCAAAGTTTTTGTCATGAAGCGCTTATTTGCTAGCATTGATCTGCCCCGGTCAGTTGTTAGCTCTTCTCATCTGAGGTGTATTGATTGTATAATCAGTAGATAGGGGCTGCGGGCAGATGAAATTCAGTGTTGTTGGGCAAATTATTGTCTGCTTGCCTGTTGACCTGGACCCTGCTGGTTGTACCTTAGACAGTGCTGGGATTATTACTCATTTCAGTGACCCTACTCTGACAGAGAACTCCATATTATTATAAAAGATAAATGGCATCCTTCTTTACTGTGGATATGGTTGAATGCAGGTGTCAGTGTGTAGTGAAACTGAAAATCTTGTGCAGCAGTGTTCCTTGACTTTCCTTCAGGTTAGTTTCCTTTTTAAATATAAGTGAAGATATTATACAGTTGACACACATTTCATATAATATATGACATCCATTTATAAGTATAGGATGTGTAAACACAGTATTTTTCATTGGTCATTCAAAAGTTCTACTTGCCAGGCTGTAAGATGTTGATAAAATTCAAAGACAGCTTTTGCTATCTGGTAACAAGCAGGACCAAACTAATCACTACATCTAAATATATGCTTTCAAAACTTAGGCCAATAGACCACTCTTGTGATGAGTAATTTTGCAAACTACTCTCTTGTTTGTTTTTTATCTGCAGCATCACTAAGAAGAAACTAAGTTATAATGCAAGTAAATGTGTGTGATAGTAGTCATTAAAATGTACATCAGTTCAGTAAAGGTAAATCTCCTATGTAAAGTTCATATTGGAACTTTTACAGCAGTAAAGGTTATTAATGTACAGGGCAATTAGGAAGGAGATTTGTAGTATCGTTATTAGCAGGGGGAAAGCCCTCCTGACTCAAATGATAAGGGGTGATGTAGAAACCATGGATACTTTTACATCTTTCAGTAAAGCTACCTGTGCTTGGCTAATGTACTGTGCTCTCTGGAGGTGACTGTACCATTGTATTGTAAAGGTCACTCATTACCTGTGCATTGTATTTAAACCACCTACTCACAGCAAGTAATTGTATTTGGATGACCAGCAGTTTTATATTAATTGCCAAATCCTGCTGAAGCCATGATAAGAATACTGAGCACTTAAACAGCAATTTGCACTTCAAAGTGCTGTAAAAACATAAGCTAATTATTGTTACACTGAAAAATCTATAGATGGCTCCGTATAGCTTTGAACATACATTTTTGACCTTTAGTTGCAAGAAACAATGAATCTACCTATAAAAAAAAATTAAAAAAAGAATGCAAATGGCTTTCTGGAAGTGCACAATGACAGTAACTACTATAACTTCTAGAATAATTGCCCAAGAAAGGGAACCTCTGTAAAGCACCATTACGTTTAAACCTATTTAGAATAACAATTTTGCAAATATTATATTTTGCAAATATAAGGAAATAACCTCAAATAAGGAAAAAACCTCTATGTGAAATTGAAATTTCTTGCTCTGTAGATACGTATAAGTACAAGTGTATCAGGAACAGAGAAGGTAAATAACATGCCAGATGAGAAATAAAGCAAAATGAAGAAGGAGGGGAAATAAGCACTTCTGTGGAAGGATGGTTTGTCTACTATAGAGAAAATATATATATATCAGAAACCACATTAAAATGGACATAAAGTATGGCATAAAGAAAGTAAATATGGTCATCTACACATAGAGGTTTATATTTTGGTGGGCATTTTCAATAAACATATAGGTCTTTCAAGAAATCAAAACATACATTATTTGCTAAAGCAGTAATAGCAGTCAGTGGCTTATTAAGGAAAATGAAGTTTACTTTTTCAAGATCTGGCTATTATAAGCCATTCCACAAGAAAAATCCAACTCTTAGCTGATAACTAATTAGAGGGGACTAATTAGTGGTGGACTAATTAGAAGGGAGGATGACTGCTTTATGAATCTGTCCATCCTCTTTCAATGTTGATGACTTCTGCAGTATATTCCTATAACTCTTCTGCCAGAGATTCGTATTTCTGTGAAATACGCATATTTTAATACAGTAGAGCTCTGTCACATTTGCTCAGCCTTCCATGAAAACTTTTTGTGAGAAGGAGCTTTGAGAGTCTGTAAAATCATGAGATACTAAAGGTAAAATGTGATATGGATAAATGTCTAAAACAGTTGAAGGATTCAAGAGGAAGAGATGATGACTCAGGAGCGTCAAGTATTCCAGGAGTGCTGAAGGTTTCCCGCTACAGTTGGTGATTGCATGGCTAGTGAAATTTCAACAGGTGTCTGAGAAAGGGTGGTGACAAATTAATTAATATAATGGTAGCTTGTAATGCCTGATTATATATTATATGTATTAGCCAGTAAATAATTGTTTTTTTATAGACTGTAAAATTTGCCTGAGCAAAATGATCCAGAAAAGGAGATTTCCAAGCATCCCACGTGTAAAGTCAGTGGTGGTGGCACCTTGTGTTCAGTAGTGTTCAGTCCTTCCCAGGACTGCTGGACTTAACCACTAATTGCTACCCAGGAGGGCAAGTAGCAAACCCCCGATGTTTTGATTCTTACTTATTTGGTCTTCAAACTGAGATCTGGTCTTTTTGGTTTTATGAAGACAGCTTTGGAACATGGCAAAACATTTTCATTTTTCACAGGAATCATCAAGAGTACAAAGTAACATGAGTTAGTTGTGTTCAGTACAAAAATATGAAAGTCTTTGTCTCATTTTTGTCAGGAGGTGGAAATCCTCTTGCAAGATATTTTCCTGGAATTGGGAACATGGATAAGTTATAGAATTTTTTGAAATATTTTAAGGTCCTCTATAATCTCATAAAAATTAGCTCATCTAAATTATGTTGATTTTGATAAGTTGCTCTCTCACCTATGTTGAGACTTAAAGATTGAAATCTGTGTGAAGAGATCTTATTTGCAAACCTGGCAGTAAAACTGTATTAAGACTCTGAGTGATACAATTGTGACTCTTCAGATACAATTCTGTATGGGGGGGAAAAAGTATTATAATATGGTGATTCTTATTGCAAAGGAATTTTCCATCTCTTGCATTTTGGAAAGGCTGATTAAGTATTTCAACTCTGAAAGAAAATTAAGGATATAGTATCAAAGGATGCAACTAAAATGTTTGCTCAAGACAAGCTATGAAAATATTAAAAAGCTGCTTTTTCAATATCATGAGTGGCATCAAGCAAGTCAGAACATCAGTCTACTTTACTGTATTACTTGTCTTCTCTGTCTGGGAAAAAATATCAAATTTCTTAAGCAACTGCAATAAAATCTTTTCAGAGATTGGTTGATGTACTGAATGATCTCACAGGAAAATTCTCTTAGCAAAGTGAGTAACAGCAAAGATGACCACCTCTTCATTGACGTAGTACCGTAGCCGGCTAGCTCTCCCAAGCTCCATGCTGGGAGTGGGACACACCCCAGGAGCAAGATGACCTGAAGTGTGGCTTAAAGGGGATGCTCTACAGCACTGTTCTAGCGTTAGGTGTAGGGTGAAGGCAAGAATGAGGAGAAGGCCTTTTGTATGGGTTCCAAGGAGGGTTTATTTCCAGGGAAGGTCCAGGAAAAAATACAAAGGATACAAGGGTACAGCAACTTGCGTACAGGGGAGGATCAAGGGGAGGGTACAACACTTCAACCAATGAGAGATGTTTTGTGGGGGAGTACAAGGTGGGATTTAACAATATATCAACCAATGGGGAAAAGTTGGGGGAGGAGAATAGGTCACAAGGATCAATGGGGCTTCGAGGATTAGGGGATTTCCAAAGGGACAGTTTGAGTAGGGGGTTGGCCTAAGGGAAGATTGACATCTGAGGGGAGGAGGGACAGGGAACATTTGAGACCAAGGGGCAGGTGTCAGGGTGGATTGACAACTGGGGCAGGAGGCTACAACTTGGACTGAACCATTAACATAGCAGACAACAGAATAAACAGTTAAGGGGAAATACGCTGCAACACTTCATTATTTGGAAAATATTAGGAAGCTCAATAGTCCCTAAAGATGATGCTAGAATAAAATCAGTTCTAGAGTTCAGGAATCTCATTTTGAATATTAAAAGTTGCAACTCTAATCTCCTTTTCTCAGTTTTATTAATCTAATTTCTGTAACATCAATATATTTAACAAAATATTGCTGAGGGCATAATTATTAAGTCCACTTTAGTTCTGAATTTCATCATTTGACTTCTGCAAGTTCTCCAGTAAAGCGACAGTTTTTTTCCATTTCAGGCCTTAGTGAAAAAGTACTGTAACTGTTGAATGAATCAGTTAATTTAATTTCATTTTCCTCCACATTTGAAATTTAATTTTATATTACATAAACTGGCTCAGTGGTTTCATCCTGTTGCTGCCTGGTTGTTTCACTTAATGCAAGAGCAGGGCTGAACAGGATGCAACTTTCACAATAGTTCACATTTGCTCTGAATAAGTTTTAGAATGAAGCTCATAGTTCTTCATGTAAATCCAATGTATCTGTGATACAAATAATTTTTAAAAAAATCAGTGAGAACACATGCTGATTTATATTATTCAGAGTTTTCTTACCTTTCTTGTACTGTAAACGTTTCATCTTGACTAATTATAATAAAGTTCAGAGTTTCTTTTACTAGCTCTTTTTCTACTAGTTTCTAGTACTTACTAGTTCTTACTGGGAAATCTATCCAAAATACTTTTTTTATAATGTCACATTTACATTAACATGAGGGGTCTCAAGAAAGTAAAAGGGGAAAAAAAGGTGGTGGTTAAAGTAGAATCAAAAAGTCTTCAGTTTCAGTTATGCATTTTGGTGGCAACAAATGAGAGAGATGTATCAATTAAAGAATTACTGATGTGAGTTGTTCATATTGGTCTATTACATTACTTTTTAAGGGATGTAAAGTAAGTAGAACATTCTCTCATATTTTGATGGAGTACATAGTCAAATATTTTGATTTCAAAAGTCTATTTAAAGGTTTTAGGTTTGACAAGATGTAAGTCACATAACTAATCTCTTGATAGTACTGAAGCAGGGGGGAAAAAAGGAAAAAAGCCCTCAAATCCTCTCAGAGTACTTGTGGAATTTTTGTAACCATTAATTGTATACCTTTTGACATATTCCTGAGTTCTGCTGTATTTTTAACTCAGACATATTGTCCTACAAAGGTATCTTTAGATGTGGCTATTGCAGCTCATCAATGCAGACATTACTAAATCAAGACTTTTATAGCGCCTGTGATGTGACAGAAAGTTAAATCTGCTCTGGATAGTCAGTTGAACAGATTGAATTAGACAACCATTATTTGATTAACTATTAAAATCATACAAAACGGGTCATGGGGAAGCAATTGGTTGGGTTTTGTTGGTGGCTTCTGTGGATCTTTTGTTGGTATGGGATGCTTTTCCCTACTTAGTAATTATTCCACCCGTACTGTATTCTAACCACTGTATCCCAAGAAAGGGCAATTCATAAATAAAAAGAATTTTTAAAAGGCATCATGATAAGGCAACCCAGATGTCTTGGGAGCTTGCTGAGCTGCATTTTTTTGCAGATTGGGAATATGTTTAAGGAAATGCCTGGTTTTGTCTTATAGTTATCTCTGCTGATTTATTTCCTTTAGCCAATACTGAAAAGAAGGTGCTGGTCTGCATGGACCTTTGGTCTGACCCAGAGTGACCACTAGGTCAGAGAAAACTGGAAGTTTTTATGATGAAAGTTTGCAAAATAATTAATCATTAGGTATATGGTGATGGCTTCTTTGCTAGTTTTTTTCCAAGTGTTTTCTTTCAAATCGGTTTAATTTCTCCTGGTAAAAGGTAAAGGTGAAACACAAACCATGTGCATTTTTGGAGTTTCCTTTTGTTTCAGTCTATCAATGCTGTAAGAACGTAGTGTATAAAAGCTCTGTAATTATAAAAAGGCACAAACAGATACTTGTTATACATGTGTAAAAAGCAGTGTTTTTTATACACAGGCTTGGTTTATGACCATAAGCATTCAAAGAGAGAATGAGCAGGGGGGCAGTAATATATGCTGGAATATAAACTGTCTACTTAAATATCTGACTGTAGTAAATGACATACTTTTCTTACTTTTTTTTAAAATTAATTGATTTGGGGGTTTTTTTGGTTGGTTGGTTTTGTTGTTGGTTTTTGGGTTTTGGTTTTATTTTTATTTTTTTTTGTGAACATTAATTCTTTACTTTGCCTGGGATCTTTTGGATGCTTTTGCTAGATGGGCCATGATTGGTGTTGATGTACTTCAGCAGTCCCAAATTCATCATTGCATTTATTTCTACCGAGAGACAGATTACAGTTGTATCTGATTTTGAGAAAATGCTTTAGTGTTTGGGAAGGTAATTGGCATTTGTGAGATTAAAAAGCTTCATAAGGCGTTTAAAAATTATATCTGAAATGTGAGCTGTAAAGTCTTGAGTATTTCTTGCTCTCTTTCATTTTCTTACATAAGAGGGACACAAACACTAAATCTTGTGTAACAGAAGTAGTTTTGTAACTGTTTTTCCTTCTTTGCACTAGGAGACCTGTTTTACTTTTTAATTGGCAGGGCAGAAAAAAAAGTTACAATGGCAGCAGTCCATCTGACCTATAAATACAGTATCACAAGTGGCACTATTCTAAAGCCTTTTAAATGTAGCTAAAGCATTTCTTTATGATACCTTATAAGCAAAACTTTTATTATGAGTTTATTATTTTTATGAATTCCAACTTAAAGGTTTTCTAAGAGTGTAGTCAAGTTGAAACGTTTCAGCTTTACTCATTTTTTCACCTGTTACTATATCACACTGACTCAAAGCTGAAGGATTGTTTTTCCTATTGCCCATAAGTGCTGTAATCGTTTATAAGATTCCAGAGAGTACCACTGGGAAAGCCCTTTATTATTTACTGTGGCAGTGACCTGCACACCAGAAAGAGTCAGGGCTCTGGGAGTGGCTGTCAGGACCTGATCGAGACTGAGATTCCATGTTAGGGTAAATTGATAGACTTGTTTGGATCTACAGACTGTTTAATATAAGGTTGTTGTAGGAAAGGAGAGAGTCCTAGATAACACATCTATTGATAGAATAGATAAAAGCTGCTCAAACATAGCTAGGAAAAGAAGGTGCTGGGCTTGTTTGATTTTTAGTGAATTTATTTCGGTGCATAGAGAAGGAGAATGAAGTAAAGAGAAGTTAGAGGCATGGGAAGAAATTGCAACATTCTCCAAGTCTTTAAAACTCAATTTCTGGCAAAATGAGGATTTTTTTTTTTTCAACATACAGAACTTACTTCATTGCCTGGAATAATCTCCTTTAACAGCTGAAGTTAGAGATACGGAACAGCTTCAGAGTGAAATGTGAGGAGTGTGACGGGTGGAGGGTTGTACAGTTGCTATGACTGATTTTAAACTGAAAGAGCACACAAGTTCATCTAAATGGTGTTCAGCAATGCATATAGTATCTTAGAAGAATAGACAGGAGAATATTATAGCAGTCATAAAGATAGACAATTTGGTTAAAAGACTAATCTAAAAGGTGAATTGTAGTGATGAAAATGAACTAATGTAGAATAATGTTCTACAAGAGTCTTTAATAAAAATTCTTGCTTTTTTTTCCATGTGTCATTATGCAAATCTGCCTCCTGAAAATTCTACCTTTTACAGAAATAGAGAGTGTATACGTGAAAAAATCTGATATGGCCAAATATTTTTTCAGAAAAATGATAAAAGAAATTCCATTCAGGTGGGACTGTAAATCTGCCATGCAATGAATTCCCATGTCATTCGTGAGTCTGGATATGACTGGAGAGCTCAGTGCTCCTGGGAGTTTTGTTGTTATTGTACATCCTGCCTTCTCTTTAGTCAAAATCCCTAGCATTTTTTCTCTCTGTGTCTAAATGTGATAGCTAACAGACTTCATCATGCTGTCGCTGGGTCAGCAAGATCTGATGCTGTTTGAGACTTGTTTACTGTAAGTCTGTCATAGAAGAGCTGATTATAGCAAATAATCCCATTCATTCCATTCAGATTAAATGGGGAGATAAAAGTATTTTGGTTCCTAAGTAATTGATTTTAAAATGCAAACTTGGGTAAACAGAGAAATTTAATGGAGTCAGCTGTGCCTTGAGACTAAGGGAGAGAGTTGTAGATTTTGTCTAGGATGAACTTGCAAAATCAGTTTTTAGCACACATCAGGAGGAAAGAGGAAGAATTTTATGCACTTTTCAGAAGCTCAGTGGTACTTAATATGAGGACAAAAAACCCCAATGGAATAACTAATGTAATGATAAATTTTGGGTCCAAATCTTTGCCAAACTGAAATTCAAAGATCTTCCTTATTCAAGACCAAATGTGCTCCATCACTAAGCTCTTAAAAGGAGTTGTGGAGTTGGAGGCTAATCAGTATTTTAAACTGAACAGTTACAGGCCAATTAGACTGTAGTAAAAATTCATTAGTAAAAATGAGGTCTTATGAATTTATACTTGACATAGGAAGCAAAAGATTAGAATAAAGTGATTGGTTTTCATAGTGAGGGGAATTAGTATCAGAATCCACCAAAGATGAATACTCTGAGGTGGCATGAGTAGGAATCATGGTGCTGAATGACTAGTTGATAAAATTATGGATTACATTAGATATCCATAAATGCAAAGGAACATTAATGGAAAATACATCTCAGAGTGTGTATATACATTGTTGGGCTCTGGAACCGGTAAAACTGACATGAAGGAAACATTGGCAGATGCTTGGTGATTTTGGAAAGAGCAAGCAATGCTAGAAATCAGTTTACTGTTCTGTATGATAAACCTGTCTCTTAAGTACTTCACACAGTCTTTGTCTCATTCTCTCATCTCAGAAGGGACATAAAAAAATGAGAAGCACAGAGAAGAAAGATGTGGATTACTGGGATTACAGAAGAATTTCCACATCATGGAGTAGAGTTAGGATCCCACCATTCAAAAAGAACTGAATGGTGCGGGGTGATGTAGGAATGTAAATAATGAATGAGGAGAAGATGAAACACATTTGGTTTTTGTAAATCAAGAATAGGGAGATATCCCTAATAAAGCCAGCAGGCAACACGAAATTTATTGATCTAAGATATTTTATAAGCCTGAAAATGTGTATTGATTCAAAATGTGATGGGCAATTGCATAGAGGAAAAGTCCATCAGGAATGACCATTTAAAGATGTGAATACAACCCCAGTTTATTGCAATTTTGACCTTATGTGTGAGTGATATCAGTGTGTACTTGTTACTCTCACAGACTGGATAGTCTAGATGAATCTCTGGTCTGACTGAGTCCAGACATTCTTTTGTATATTTGTACATTATATATTGTTTAAGCAGGTGTCTGCAACAACTTGGAAGACTTCATGCTGTCTTTAAAACCTGTATTTCATATAACAATTTCATCCTTTGTTTGGTGTAGGGTTTTTTCTTCCTAGAAACAAGTTCCTTTGAGGTCAGATTTAAAATTTATTATCTCTCAATTTCATTGCGTATACTTTTGTTCTTCTGTTATGTGAAATGATGAATAGAAATGTATGATAAATGTTATCTATATAATTAATTCTCTCATCTCTCAAATACACTCTGGGTGTTTTTGCTCTCTCTATGAGAGATTTTTGTGATTTTGATATTACTTATTGCATGATCTTAATCTCTTCTAATTAATTTAATTAAATGTTTACAAATACAAATGTCAGAAAGGGAAACCTTTAAAATATGACTAGGATAGTTAACCTTGATCAAAGACAAAAGAAGCTAGAGGAACAAATACTCAATATTAAAATCAATATGAGAAGGACCTTTGAAATTATACTGCATTAAGAATACATGAAAACTAAGCCTTCTGATCTTGTTTTCTTAGTTTTAGTTACTTTCCCAGGAAAAGTAACTATAAAGTGCTTACAGATTCCTTCTAAGAAATGTCTTTGATGGACATTTCACATGACCAGTGTGATTGGGAAGGTGGTAACTTAGTTATCCTATCCCTGGTCATTGTCAGGAATCTATAAATACTTGATGTTTATAGTTACTTTCCTGGGAAAGTAACTAAAACTGTGAAAACAAGATCAGAAGGCTTAGTTTTCAGGGAGACAACATAGGTCACAGGAAATTATTTGTGTTCCTGAAATCAAAGTAGATCACCAAGATCTCAGCCAGAGTGCTGTGTTCATTTTATTGTGTCCATATTATATACAAGAAAATGAAAACTCATTTCTAGACTGAAGTCTTCTCAATTGGAAGGTATCTGTAGAGGGGGAATAGGGGAGCTTGAGCAAATAAGAACCCTGCCCTGAACATACCAAACTGGGTATATGAGGACTGTTAAAAATTAGAACAGTCTTCTGACTTTGACTGGCATCTTCTTAAAACAGGACATGAGGAATCACTTGGGTTTTTTTTTTATAATTTTGCTGCCATTATAACATAAATAACAGGACAATGACAATATTAAGTCATGTCAAAAGAGCTCACACCCTAAAGAGTTTGCTTCAGCCTGTCCATGTCTCGACTGCAACCAAGCATATCCATTTTGAAAATATGGTGTTAATTTTTAATGTTTCTCAGTGAATCAAGGAAGTCCAACTTCTGCTTCTGATTGCTGCTAAGAAGGTATGAAGAATTGCCATGCAGATACTCCACCTAAACATTGACGTAACAGATCGCAGAAATTTGCCTTACAGACTGTGGTTTGTTTGGAATACAAAGCATCTAGTAATCTATAAAATAATTTCTAATATTTGCTCTTGTGAGCTACATGGGAGCTTTCTTGAAATGGATCCAAATGTGCTGCTCTGTAGAACCATCTTCCCATTGAGGTGGGGGAGCTCTCTGCCTGTTTTTGACAATGTTTTACACTGAGATAGAGTCAGCCATGGACACCTTATGTCACTCTACAGGATCAGGCTTTGCATGATGAAGTTTAAGACCTTGTTCCTCAATTTATCACCTGCATGTAGCACATCTCTGCGCTCACCAAATGTCTGAATTCTGCTCTCTAGCCCAGTATCAAGGTTCGTTCTCTGTGATCCAAGGACTGGTCCAACCAGGCAGTGTGGCTGTAAAATGAGATGGGTTTGATGGAGTGCCCAAGATAGATCTTAATGTTCTTAGACAGACTGCATGATCCGAGGGGCAGCTTCCAAAGACCCAGAGGTGTGGTGGGCTAAACAATACATAGGGCTACCTGAGGGCAGGTATCCAGTCACTTCGCAGACAGGGGTCTGACCTTGTAAGTCTAAGTCTAGGTGGGATGACCTGATCTAGTACCCTGCTCCCAAGGCTTCAGGTTTATTCCCTTCATGCTAGGAACTCTGGCCAGGTTATGTTCTTTCCCATCTAATTAGGTTCCCACAGCCCAGCACTTACTACAGGTACGGGTTTTGATATTGCAGAGACAGTTGTCTGGTTGTGAAACAAAAAAAAAAACAACAACAAAAACAACACAAAAAAAACAAACAAAAAAAATATTTTAGGGTGTTTTTCCTGTTTTAAAATTTGCTCTTTTATTGAGAATTTAAGTGTTTACAAAATTTAATGTTCAAAAGCTGAGAAATTAGGCAATTCTGTTTGCTTGTTACCTATTATCTCAGTATTTCAGGTTTATGTACTGAAGTACTATTTGTATTTATCTACATATATATATTATGGTTTTTACCACAGGACTCCTTTCTCATTCAGTGTACATAGTAATAGAGATCAGTGAATGAACAGCTATTCATGTTTTCTGTTATTCTTATTGGCCAATATGTGACTCACATGTGGTGTTCACATTCAATCATTACATTGAATTCAAAACTATTAATTTCTCCATAGGCTTTCTTTCCATTGTAGCTATCATTAGCATCTGAATGCCTCACAAACCGTAATTAATTAATTTTCACAAAGCCCCTGTGAGGTGAGATGACATTATTAAAAGAGGAATGAGCCACAGAGAAAAGTGCCAGCCTATATTTTGAATGCCCAAGTTGACATGTGTAAGGTGTGTTTTTTTAAGCTACTTAGCATTCCACAACACTTTATTTGGTCTTTGTCTAGCTTCCCCTTACTTAACTACAAGTGCCACGCAACTTTGCAAATCAGGCCACAAATAGGTATTTATGAATAGCAGTTAATTGTTATGAAGGAGAAAATTAAGTAATGTAATCTACCAACTATCAAATCATGAAGACATTGATACCATCCAGTGTTCAAAAAAGACATCTAGCTACCTTAAGCTTCCACTTTCTCATTATAGTTTTCTTCACCAATAACTACACACCACTGTACTCCTTCAGAAAGAGATCCCATGGGCACAGACCCTTGATGAGTCCCCAGGGCATAAAAAAGTTCCACAGTGTTGTGATATGTTAGAAGCCTGACACAATTCTGGCTTTCCAACATGGAAAAGAAAACACTGATTAATTAACAGCATGAAAGTGGTATGTGTTTACCTGATAAATACCAACAGTTTCTCAAAGACAGAAACCAAGCTGGCCACTTCTGGCAGCTAGAAATGTGTGAAATGGAAAGGCTCAGGGCAACGGGAATAGTTATACAGATTTTTTGTTTCTTTCCCATATCAATCTTCTGATGCCTCTTATTGCTTTCCTCACAGATACTTAGAGAGTTGTGCAGAAGAAGAGTGATTTTGGTGTAGGCTGCTGGCAGTTTTGGATAGTGGGAAAAGATTGATACTCTCTCTCTCCTACTAAAAGCCCAGCAGAACAAGTGCAGTTGACTGCATCCACTGAATTGATGAGTAACTGGCATGGTTTGTTGAGCTGAACTTTATGTGCAGTTCTTGTTAGAGTCTAATATACATATATATATATATATATATATATATATATATATATATATATATATATATATATATTTTATTTATTTTAAAATTTTTTTTTTTGGATATTCTGTAGACAATGCATATGTTTTATAATATGTAATAGAAGCATTTGTCTTCATTATCTCCTGTTAAACTTGTAATACCAAGATGTGACTCTCTAACAGATTCGTTTTCTACAAGAGACTTCCTGACTGTAATGATGAAGACATTTTTTGATTGTCACTTGCATTTATCTATGCCTTAGGTCATGAGTTTTTGGTGTTTTATGTTGGGTTTGCTGGGAATCTACTACTCGAAGTTTAGTCTGTGTAAATGACATTTTTTGGAGGCACTGTTGGATGGTGCCTCTACCCACACCCCAGGCTTTGTCTTTATTAGAGTGCATTTAATGTTTTTGGACAGGCAAGTGTTTCTGACAGCTCAGAGCCTGTAGCCTTGTTGTTGCAAAAAAGAGCCTTGACTGACAACAAAGCAGTGTACAGCATGACACCTACCTACCTGTTGGGCCCTTTCCAGAGCAGCAAGGAGAAGCCTTGCAAAGCTGCAGAAATGCTTTTGCACAGGTAGACCTTACTGAGTGTCTCTAATGTTCACAGTAGGGGATTTATTTATGGTAATTGTCTGGTGTCTGATTGTCTCAGTTTGTACTTGCAGACTGCTTTGCAGATACTGAAGTAGGTTTACCTAATGTGTAATTCTTGTTTTATGTTCATCTAGTCTTGGCATCCATAGACTAGTATTTTACTTTATTGGGAAGTAGTAACTAATGACAGCATAAACCCTAACAAATATTTATATTTTCCAGAACTGTTGTCTTGTTTTCTTTTTTTTTTAACAATTCAAGGAATTCAGAGACAAATATTTATTTAATTTTATTGAAGATACAGATCTGTATCTCCTAGTTGCTTTAAAATGTCATCTCACTCTCTAGCTGCTATTTACTCCTTTAAATGGATGCCTGAAGGACACCAGGTTAAACAAATCATGACAATCAACAGATACACTGCATATCTCATGTACCTTGAATTTACTGCTCTGAGGGTCTCTGTGATTTTCTGGGAGATTGATAACCCATTCCAAACATGCACTGATGGTTCAGTCAGTCGAGTTTATTGTTTGTGATTTGCTCCTTCAGGAATTTATTATTGAGTGCTACACCCTTAATTACATTCTTGGTTTACCTGTATCCTACTGTTTTCTTTAAAATATCTGATGAGGTAGATCAATTAATACCTGATGATTAAAAGAAATTCAACAGCAGCAACAAAAAAAATCAGCCTAGTTTTTCCTTCTTAGGGCTTTGTAAAGCACCTGTTGCTTGTAGCCTCTGGTAAGGTGTATCTATAGTTCCAGAAAAATTCTCAAACAGGGGAGAAGATGTCTGTAATTAAAAATTTAAATTGCATTTCCTGGCAACATGAATATTTGTGTTCTGGCATAAGCAAATAGGCAGAAACAGATTACTGAACTGTCACTGAAAAAGAGCTGTTTGCTATTAGCAGGCAAAAAAATTAAAACAAAGACGAATGTATGGAGGTGTCTAAAATGAAAGTTACAAGTGGGTGGTGAGAGGCCTTTTGGATGAGGCCTTTCTGATTCTAAGAAAAGCTGTGACTCAAATTTAATAAAAGCACTGTAATATAGCTAAAATATTTTTTTAAATCTTATTTTAGCTTCATGGCATGTAAAATTTATATATAGTTGTAGCAGTTAAACTCATTTTAATGGATGAATTTTTATGTAAAAGTAAAAAAAGATGTTCTGTGCTGCAAGCAGCAGGTGTGTTTTTAATCTTTAATAGGTCACCTTCCTCAGTGCAAGCAGGCAAGCTGTTATTGATCAAAGAGGTTTTGTTGGGTAGCTCTCAGATTATTGAGTGACAAACTTTATTGGATTTGACTTAACAGAAGTCAGAAGACAGCTGAAGCATAAGAACTTGCACTACCATCAGAGTCATTTTACGACAGCCAGGGAGCAAAGCTCAGAGATGGATACTGAGCTCTTTGCTGGCCCTTGGAGATTAACTGAACAGCCTTCCTACCAATTCCCAAGCCTGTCAGCAGAACCAATTAGATTTTCAACCAGTAGACAAGAAGGGTGGCACTTGGGGACCTTTTTGCTTTAGGTCAAAGGCTTTTCAGACTGCGATGAGATGACATTGATGATGACACGTTGAGCATTGGTTGGTTTTAAGACAAGTTAAATTAGCAGTCTTGAAATGATTCCAACTGTCTCCTGACTTCTCACTGTTGCCATATTCAGTGGATCCTGTCAGGGGCAGGTTGATGACTTAATAGTCTTTCTTGAGTGGATTTGAGCACTTTGGCTGTGTGTTTATGTGTAGTTGTCATGCTTAAAATATTCATATAAAGGTTTGAAATATTTATTTGAAGGAGTCTTCTGCAGAGTTCAGCAATACAGCTCTCAGTGATTCTGCCTACCTTTACTCTCTCTGTTTTTTTGCTGCTCTAAGCAGTTGTTGCTAAAAAAATGCCTTTAACTATATTTGAGCTGTATGAAGTGACGTTGTTTCTTGTGGCTATTGATAAACATAAAGCACTTAGGAAATGTAAGAATTTATTAAGCATTTGATTTCCAAAGCCCTGGATGGCAAGTTTCAATCCCACCTGTACAAACATTACAATGTTTTTGAGACCATTTCAGATTAGGAAAGGTATATTCAGCTTGTACAATCTTGTAAACATTTTGTAGTCTTTGATTCTAATTCAAATGGGTTGTGATAGATGTGGAAAAAGGGGAAAAGAAAGGGATAGAATTAAGATGAAGTCTGCCATAATTAAACTGCCTTAGGCTATTGAAGCAAGAGAGCAGGATATCATGAGACTGTTCTTTTAAAACTATGTGATACTTTAAAGACATTTCACTTTATTGGATTGACTGCTACTTTGTTGTAAAAGGAGCTAAAGAAATAAAAGTAAAGTAAGCTAGCTGACTTTAAATTTGTGCCTTAATGTAAACAAAATCCCAACTGTTACTAGAAATAAATTGAAGCTGTCAACATGTGGGTGTTAAAATTAGCATGTCTGTAACTTTTAATATGTGTTAATATTAAATACTCAGCATTTAAAGGGAATGTCTAGAATATTTCCTTCTGAATGCTTAAGGTTAAACTCCTACATCTAAACCCATGTTTATTCACCAGATTAGGTACTTACCCTGTATTTAGATCTTGATGTCAAGCATTCAATTGAAAATGTTGGTACTATTTATTTGAATTTTATATTCTCAACTACTATTTTCTCTCAGTAAGAATTCTACATTTTTTTTAAGGATGGTGATTTAAAAAAAAAAAAAAAAAGAGAAATGAGCAATCACCTGGAGCTTTTAGCCATTATTCTAAGAACCACAAGTAGTATAACACAGAAGAGATTTACTGCCATTTAAAGTATATCAACTAATATTCCAGGCAACAATATTATTTTTCTGCAGGAAATATTCCATCATAGCCACAAAAAGTGATCATACCCAGATCAGGCAAAAAAGCAAACAAGGGATTTAGGACATCTATCTACCGTGGTAAAATTAGGTTTTAAGTTTTAGGTGTTGCATGTTTCTGAGTGTTAACTTTTACAATTACAATCATCCTAATTTTTCCTAATCTTATATTTGAATATTTTATGCTCTTAAAGATTTAATCACAAATTTGATGTGACTATAGTCAGAGGCCGCCAGCCTGTAATGAGTACATTTTTGAAGGTCAGTGACTTGCAGAATGGTCATGGCATCTGCCTTAGTTCTCATGTTTTATAGGTGTAAATAAGTTGTGAATCTCTAAAATAAAAGGTGATATTAAGATGATTTCTCTTGTAAGCAGTAAGACTTCTATTTGTGCAAGGTACTTTCCAGTTTAGTTACTGAGAAAAATAAAATTATTTATTGGAGATTTTGGCCACTAGAGAAAGAGTAAGGAATAATGTGCTGAAATGCTTTGGTCCCCTCCATACAATACATTAAAGAGTTATTTCTGGAGGCTGGGTATAACATGCAATCCCTCCCAGGCCATTTTAATAGAAGCCTGTTTTTTTTAATAGAAGTATTGATTTTGAGGAAAGGAGATCCTGCATTTTGGATCAATTCAACTATTTATATAAGGCAAGAATATTGAGTATAAATAAGAAAATTGTACATATATAATATTTTACATGCACTGTTGTCTCCAAATGATGAAAGGAAATGTGGGACCAGAACATTGAATCGACTGAGTCAATGCCACCTATCAGGAATAGTGCTAAGAGCAGTGGGTTATTCCCTCTATTAATCTGGAGTTTTGCTTTCTGGAACTTGCTGCTTTCCAATGTGTTCATGTTTTCATGGAACTTTTGTAGCCAGTCAGTTCAGCTCCCTGTTTAAACTTCTAAGACTGAAAATTTCCTGAATTCTGTTTGAAGAAAGTCAAAGCATCTCCAAAAAAGTTAATGAAATTTTCAATGACATGCAAACCACCAAAATAATTGGCAGTTACTGTCTCATTAATTTATATTTGATACTTTTGTCGCATTTTTTGTTAATTTCAGCTGCCAGCCAATGAATCTTTTAAAAACTTTGCCTTTCCAATTAGGAGCCTATGTTACCAGTTTTTTTTCACCATGTAGGTTACATGTACATTCGAATTGTACATTACAATTACAAATTGTACATTCTCAATGGACTCCCTTCTCACCTTCTGTTTTATAAACAAAATGATTAGGTCTCATTTTTGTTCATCTTTATACAGGCCTTTATTGACTTTCATAATTGTTCTTTGAAACCTCGTGAGGTTTAGACCTCAGCACATACACAAATATTTACTAGCAGCCATATTAGCCAGGAAGGAAGTGTAATGCCTTCTTTCAGGCAATATTCTCTGCCCACAAATAGGAATACATTAACCCTTTGAAGTACTGAGTCTCCCACTACAGAAGTGTTCACAAAGTTCTTTTTATCCTGGGTGTGTTAATTTACATTTACATTTGGTGGTAGGAACCACAGATTGCTTTCATGCATCCAGATTATCAAGAAATCCAGACCACACTATGTCATTGAACTGTCTTCTTCATGATTATTCCTGACATCAGCTTTTATGTTATCTGAAAATTATATCTGTAATGATTTTATGTTTCCAGGTGCAGATGTTAAATGACATAAGGTCAAAAATATACCACCCCAGGATCTGAGGAAAAATATATGTTCTCAATATAGTAACTTCATTTTGAGACCTTCTTTTTTTGGGCCATGCTGAATTTTTGTCAATATTATTTTAGAATCCAAGTTTTTTTGCTTTACAAAAGCTTCATCAGCACACTCAATCATATATTAAGCTGTATTGGCTAGCAATTTTATTTTGCAATTATATTGTCCTCCTTTAATTTCTTATTAAAATCCTGTTATGACCATCCCATTATTGTATCTAGGGCCAATATCATGTTGCTGGAGCTACCTGGATTATTTAATTTGATGTTTATTGAATACTGGTACTGTACTGGTTTTCATCCAGTTTTTTGGAACTTCTCTGCAGTTCTGAGATGCATTAAAGATCAGCATTAATTGAGCAATGAACTGCTAGGCTATCATAAAATTCTCAGCTATGAGTTAGCTGTGTGTATACTAATTGAAAAATACATGACTGTAGTAGCTGTCATTGAACATCTTCCTGAGATACTGTTGAAAAAGTACTATACCCTCGTCACTTGATCAGAGCAGGTTATCCTGTTTCATTTCCTAAATGGAAAAAGTAATTATTTATTGAACTTTTCAACCTCTTCTGCATGATTGGTGATGGATACAATTTATAGATCCTCTGTTGTTCCTGGTACATCTTGAAAGTCATTTAAATTTTCCTTAAATCTTCCAACAATTGATTTCTTTTTTCATCTATTTGCTCCTCACATAAACCTGATACATTTCCATCAATACAGATACAGTATCTTTAAATACTAAAATTTTTAATTATTTCTAAAATTAATGTAGATTTTTCTTAGACGTGAAAAAAATTGGTTTATGGGCATTAGAAATAAGAATTCTACACAGCTTTCATTTCATGTGACCATTTCTGTGTTCAAATTATTTTCTCTGATTTAGCTTAGAATTATTATGAAATTGGCCTTTTAAAAATATCAGATCTGTTTTTGAGTTTGGTTGTATGCCATCATTTTTGTAGTAAATGTGTAGACTCATCATAGCTTGACTTTTAAATTCCCTGACTTTTAAGTTCCACCATCAGTCTCTCTCTATCTTCAAGATGAGATTTAATGTGCAGCTTCCCAATGTTGACTCTCTTAATGGTTTTTCTATTGAGGCATTTTAATATAGTTTTAGGAATTTCATGAACTTTTGGAGCTAGCAGTTGCATGTTGTTGACATATGTGACATGAGGTCTCACAGAATCACAGAATCATTAGGTTGGAAGAGACCTTCAAGATCATCGAGTCCAACCAATGCTCTAATACCTCAACTAAACCATGGCACTGAGTGCCATATCCAGTCTTTTTTTAAACACATCCAGGGATGGTGACTCCACCACTTCCCCAGGCAGACCGTTCCAGTATTTTATTACTCTTTCCATGAAGAACTTTTTCCTAACATCCAACCTAAATTTCCCTTGGCGCAACTTGAGACCGTGTCCTCTCGTTCTGTTGGTTGCTGTCTGGTGAAGGAAACTGACGCCCCCTGACTATAACCTCTTGAAAGGAGATTGTAGAGAGTGATAAGGTCACCTCTGAGTCTCCTTTTCTCCAGGCTAAACAACTCGAGCTCCTGGTCAATCTCTGCTGAGAAGTTGGAATTTTCTTCTCCCCTTCACCTTAGAGATAGGAGGTTGTGTGGGTTAGTCATCCTGTTTGGCACCATGGCTTGACTGTCTGTTGCACCCAACAGTGAGGAACCCACTTTGATCCATACCACCTACTATCCATGATTGCTTTGTCAGGATCATTTGCTTCCAGCTTGGCAGTGATGTAGATAATGTTGGGATTTATTTCCAAGAAAAGCCCATACCTCTTATGCAAGGAATGTCACTAATCTGAAAAGATCAAGCATAGAGCAGCAACACAGTAGTATACTGGAAATCAGTTTTATAATTGTGGATTTATTTGTAAGCAGGTAAAGCAGGTGCACACCTGAGCACCCACTTCTGATACAAGATACTGAGCAAGCACAATCAGACTGGAACACTGGAAACAATGGACCCTGCTTCAAGGCTATAAACCCTCCCTTCCACCACACAGGTTTTGTTAGCACTGTGAGGCTGTCATTAAAAAGAGACCTCTAAGGAAAAGAAATAATCATGTTATCAGGAATATATTAGAAGTTGGGGATCATAGTTGGAGACCATAGTCCTCATCAGCTGTAGTTCTTTCATTTGTGGTGAATCCTGAGGATGTGTACCTTGTGCCCAGACACTTTTGTCTAAGTTTTCTTTAATTGTATCAGTTTATGTTATTTGAGGAAAGAGGTCAGGATTAGGAATGTGATTCTTCCTCTGTACATGATGCTGGTGAGGCCACACATCAAGCACTGTGTTCAGTTTTGGGCCCTTCACTACAAGAAAGACATTGAGGAGCTGGAGCATGTCCAGAGAACATAATAGAGCTGGGGAAGGGTATAGAGAGTAAGGCCTATGAGCAGCTGAAGGAGTTGAAATTGTTTAGCCTGGAGAAGATGAGGCATGGGGGTGACCGAATCACTCTTTACAACTCCATGAAAGGAGGTTGTAGCCAGGTTGTCTTCCTCTCCCTGATAACAGGTGACAGGCTGAGAGGAAATTACCTCAAGCTGTGCCAGGGGAAGTTTAGGCTGGACATCAGGAAGAATTTCTTCACAGAAAGGTTCAGTCAAAGACCAGCATTGTCCTTCTTTATTCGACTTCAATTGCAAATATGACCTTTCAACAAGTTTTAATCTGTTTTAATGCATGTGACCAGTAACCAAAGCATTAGTCAGCCACTGTATTCTACTGGTTTTATCACTGTACTACAGTAACAATCAAGGAGAGAGAACTGACAAATTTATGGCCTGTGGCTAAGCAATTAGGAAAATCAGTACTGGATTACATCATCTTAAAGAACATTTGTTGTGAGTGAACTGAGTTAACTTTCACACCCTGATATCACAACAGTTTTAATCTTTGAGTAGCATCTAGTGTAAAAATTATTCATAGCATTGGCTGGATTATTTTTGACACCCAGGAAAACATTGTGAAAAGCCATTCTTGTGCTGTTTTTTGATACATAAAGGATATGTCGTAAGTCTTCTCATTTTGCTTCACTTTTAAATTATTTGCACAATTTAATCATAATGGCCTCAATAAATAACACACAAGTAAAATTCTCTGCAAATTATTAAAATGTCTGTAACTTAGATAATGAACACAACAATGAATTTGGCATCACTTTTCCAAATGCCTCATTTCTTTGCTCTAGGAAAATTAAGCTTAAAGAGACAGAGGAAGGAGTGGAAGGAGTTGCATAATATAGAAAGTTATGTCCCTCATTAAGTAGAAATTCTGATTTATTTTGAAAGTTAAAAGCCCTGGCTTGTGGTTTTTCTTCTCTCTCTCTCTTTTTTTATTTTTTAAAGTTTTTTTTTATTTTTTGTGACACATAGCTGTATAAAATGCAGCATAAGTAATTGGCAGAGAAAATTTTGTTGACAGGGAAGTTTTTACCCCAATAAAGGTGATGCATGTCAGTGGAGTGTCCTTTCTGTCACCTCATGTGCTTGTATCAGAGACATTACTAATTTGGCAGGCAAAACTCTTCCACATCTATCCTCCTTTGGGGCTGGATGATTGCCCTGAATTCCTGTCTGTGTGAGTTGGCACTAGCATGTACTAACTATTGAGATTACGTCAGTGTTATCTAAGCCTGGCAATGCACTGTAAAACCTGTGAGCATAGAAGTCACTTCTAAAGCACTAATTCATATGTGCTTTTAATATACATTTTAGAAGATTTCTTGATTTGTCATGTTTATATAGCATTTCTGAAAAATCACTAAGGTTAATTCAAAGGCTTGTGTATACATTTGTAGTGTGTGTAAGCAAAATAAAGTGTATATATATATACATACAAATAAAGTGTATATATACAATATATGTATATATATTACATGCATGTGTTTTATCTTATTACAGGCTATATGACATGCATGTAACTCTGATTAAGATGCTATTTTCTGTTCACTGGTAAAATATGGGCCATATGCCAGAACAGAAAAAATCAGGGAGATGATTAAGACTAGGAGCTCATAGTGGTGCAGCTTTCCATTTGGTGTATATTGAAAAGTTCTTCACCCAAATGGATTTTTTTTTTTCAATTGGCAAATAGCTTTCTCTGAAGTGTTCAATTAATATCTGAAAACTATCTAAAAATAAATAAATGGAAGAAATTATCTAGAAACACTTCATTCTGTTTTCACATTAACAATAATGTAAAAGAGTTGACAATAACTGTCACAAATGCTAAAAACACCACCCAATTTGCCAAGGAGGACAAAAAAATTGCTGGTTTTCCTGTTTTCCCCCCAGAAAGAGGCATTCACATTTGTACTTGTTTGCTAGAAGAAAGGTAGACTACTTGCTGGACCATGGTAGGCTTCCCTGAGAGTGTTTACCAGAAGATAGTTGCAACCTGTTGACCTTGTTTAAAAGAAGGTTAAAAATTACGATATAAAATTGTATTAGTTCTGTATTTTCAGGGGAGCAGGTATGGGGATACATGGATTCAAACTGAGAGAGCAAGCAGGTTTAGATTAGATATTAGGATGAAATTCTTTACTGTGGGGGTGGGGTGGCAGTGGAGCAGGTTGCCCAGAGAAGCTGAATGCCCAATTCCTGAAAATGTTCAAGGCCAGGTTGGATGGGGCTCTGAGCAACCTGGTCTAGTGGAAGGTGTCCCTGCCCATGGTGATAGGGTTGGACAAAGATGATTTTTTAAGGTCCCTTCCAAGCCAAACCATTCTCTATATTTCTGTGATAGAAATATCATAGAAATATCACCTTACATCAGGTGATATGGTGTCATGGGAATTGCCATTTCTTCTCTAGATGGCTGCAAGTAAGTGGTTGAAAATAGCTACGGAATGATGTAAGATGTGCTTTGTTTACACGAAGTTGTCAAATGTGTGGGAAGAGTTTTTCTGTTGAATGCTTGGCATGAACTTGGAAGAGTTATAACAGAGGAAAGTGGGTGGGTGTTGTTTTCCCTGAAAGCAATAGTGAAAGAATAAGTACTAGAAGGTTATTTGTCTGGATAAGATAACAAGGCAGTTTCAGGGTTTAAAGATCATAACTTAAATATATCGGCATGTGGTGATACTTGCAATGAATAGAGTCCTGCCTCCTGCGGGTAAGGAATATGAGTGCACATCCAAGGTCTGTAGTAGGAGAGGCAAAACACAAAAGAAAATCAGGGAAACAGACTGCACAACAGGTGGCAGCAGGAAGACCTGACAACTAGGAATCGATCTAGTTCTGAGGAGTCAGGCTCAAACACACAGAGCCTACATTACTTTGTAAAGGGAGGGTTATGCACTGCAAGGTAAAACCATTGCACAGCCGCTCCTCACTTCAGTTCATTTTCACATTCCTCCTCATCTGTCTGCCTTCGCATCAGGCTGGTCATGTATTTGTTCTAAACCAGGGTGTTTTGTGAGCTTTCTGCCCTGAGTAATTTTCTTCCTATCCCCTTACTTTTATACCTTATTTTTTCATGAAAGCTGTCTACTTCATTGTTACTGGAGAAGGTTCTCCTTCAGTTGTAGCAGTTCACAATTAATGTGTAGACAAGTATACCCTGTAAGTGCTGCACAGAGAATAAAACACCAGCCTTTATTTCATGTCTTTATTTTGCCCTTTTTAATGTCTTAAGTGTTATGACATATCATTAAGTCATGATTCACTGAAATTCACATAAATTCCTGAATAGGACTGTAAGTTTTATTACCCCTTTCAGGCAGGGGTAATAGTTGATCTTTTTAAGCAATAGAGTCACCTTTTAGAAAGCTTGATCCATTCATAAAACATCTGTGTAGTAGTGAAATATATTGTATGGTCAGTGATGGTCTAAGCAGCATGCTTAGCAAGCAAGCTAGTTGGCAATTTCTGGCAAAATCTGGTGGAGCTTTGCTGGAATGGGCAGGAAGGGCATTTCTCCTTACTGCCATAGGTTTATCGCTTTGCAGGTTTTTTATCTTACCATCTTCTATGAGTATCAATTGTATAATACAGAGGTATTAGCTTATCTACTCATGTTCTTTGAAAAGGCGTTACCACCTTAAAGTGTCATAAAGCTGTTCAAAACAACAGATATTTCTGGATATATCAATCTTACGAATGGCTAGTGCAAAATTGCTAAACAGAAAAGATAATGCATTTTCCAGTGAACAAGCTGCAGCAAAACCAACTTAAATCTTTTGAGGCAATATAACTTTTCTGTATTCAATTGTAGTTTAAATAAGGAACAATTAAATTGCCACAGGCTTCTCACTTTAAGAACAATTTCAGAGGTATATAAATTCAAAAACATTGCCTCTTTCTAAAAGTGACAGCCTCTGGAGCTATTTTCCATGCTTGGCCATGCCTTCACAAGGACTCTCTCGTATCAGGAGGAGAAAGTCATTCCAATTTGGGTAAGACTGATGTATCAGCCCGGAGAGAGAATATATGTCTTCACAGAGGATTACATTCAAGGAAGTTTCTGGGATCAGGGGTTTTGAAGACAAAGGTTGTAAGGAATGTCTAGAGGATGGCTAGCCAAAGTCAGATCACTAAACTCGTTAAACTTGTAAAGACAGAAGTTGTACTTTTTTTACTCAATATGCAAAATCCTTCCACAGCAAACATGGGAGAGAGCCTGCATGGAGTCCACATCAACACTAGAGAAATATTAATTGCTGTACTGGGCTGAGTAATTATTCTGTTAGGTAAAACGTGTACTTTTCCAAAGCTTTTGAGTAGTTTTGTTATGTCTGAAAACTAAACTGCTGAAAAATTACAAATCCCCAAGCCTCATCTTTATCTCAGCCAAAAATTATAATAGACAATGTTAAGCAACTTGAATAAAAGACAAAATTTCAGGTATTTGTAACTCATATCACCTGATACATTCTATTATTCTCTGAAATGCCTTTCTTAGACTCTATGTGTCTCTGTGGAAATGTCTGTACTTTTGTTATGTGGAATGATATATCCACTTACTCTTGCAGTGATTCTGTTGTGGTTGTAACTAATACCTCCCCAAAGAAATCAGCTCTTATCTGCCTTCCCTCTGTGGAACTTGGTGAAGATATCATAGTCTGTAGGAAATAAGGTTAGAAGTGAGCTCCAAAGGTCATCTAATCTATCCCCATTACCTCAATATCACCTTCAGGGAATATGGCAATGGCATCTACTCCTCTTTTGTGTTGTAATTCTTCTTTGCTTCATGACTTACTGGTGACAGAAACAGCATTTTGGAAAAATGCAGGTGTTATTATTCCTGGAACAACTTCTCTCTTTTATTGGAGGGAAAAATAAAAACTGTTTCTTATTACCTGTCTATGGCACAAAGGATTTCTGGATCATGTACTAACATGACCACTCTGGTCTATTCTCAGTATTTCTGAAGAAGAGCAAACTAAACAAGGGGGAAACCCTAAATGTAGAACTCTGGATTTTTTCATCAAAGTGTTCTGTATTGAAATATGTAAGAATGACACAGATGGGTTTCTCTATTAAAAAAATACTAGTTTTGGTGGATTTTCTGGTTTGGAAGACAGAAATTTCTGTTTGATTTTAATTCAAAAAGTCTGCTCAAAAAAATTCTGAAATTTCAAAATCTGGTCTTCAAAACCCACCTTTACTCAGAAATTTAATTTTATAAACAAAAATAAAGACTAGAATAGTTCCATCTTTGAGAATATTTAAATAAGGTCTTTCCTTCAGTTGAATTCCTTTAGTTTTAGTTGTTTTTCCTTCTTTAGATTGTTAGTATGTGATAATTTTAAACCATAATTTGAAATGCCATAATTTGAAAAATAAACAAAGGGTGACAGAGACTTAAAAGCATAAAGACCATTGGTATGCTATAGAACTTGAATAAAATGTTGTTTCCTAATGGTTCTGCCCAGATAATACTCTGACAAAATCACTTGTCATGTCTTCTGTAATGCATGTCTGGTTTCTATATGCTTTGATTGAGATGTCTTACAGCAGATGAGTGTAACTGGATATACCTTACTTTTGAGTTTTATTGGGTAGCCATTCCAAAAGAAATACCTACATTTATGTGTATCAAGATATAGACAACTAGGAATTGATACTTCTGAAAATTTAGATCTTAAACAGAAGATGCAAAACTGTTCTGGTATGCAGAAGCAAAATTTTCATTCTCAAATAATTTTGAATATGATATATTAGACATTCTCAATATAATTTTGAATGTACTTTTCTTCTGTCTTTACCTTCATAGTTTCAGACTTGAAAAGATTGTTAATTGACAGTGTATCTAAAGAAGAGCTAAACATCCACATAGCTTTGAAAATATGATCCTATAGAGCTAGGGTATATAACTCTCTCATCTCCCTCTCTGATCTATTGAAATACCACCCTTCAGTGAACCTGAAGTAAGGATATTGTAATTCTTCAGACATTCCTGAAAATTAATTTGATCCACAATCCATAATGTGCTTTTGTTTGAAAATTGACAAAAGAAATTAATTTTAGTAATTGTATCAAGGTGTCATTGACCTCCCTTTCTAGATTCATCTGAAACCAGTATATCACAACTCGAAAGACTTCTTATAGTAGCTAAATGTTTTTGTTGCCCACTGAAAATCACATAGCATGAAAATTGCATGTTTTATTTTGCTAGTGTTTTGAATTAGAAGTTGATGGCCTTCCTTTTGAAGCATTTAAAATATTATCTTGCTATAATTCTGTATTCAGTGAGATTGAATGAGAAGGTTGCGTGGTGTCACTTTATACAATTGCCTTTTAATTTCATATTTCTTTTTTGGCAAGTAAATACAATTTCTAAATGTAATTGATGTAATTATATGCACTGAACAACTTTATGTTGAGCTTCATGTTATATCTCATTTTCCATTTATATAGTTGATTTTAATTGTAAATTACAGTCTTTAAAAGTCACTGATTGTTTCCTTCTCTCATTGAAGAGGCTGACTGTTGTTGAACTCAGCAGTATCTCCTAATTTAGTCAAAAACATTATTTTCTACACTTCTTTGATCTACTTTTTATTAAAATGAATTAATTTTTTTAGCATTCACATATCTGCAAAGGTAGCTGAATCAAAATTTTGCACATATTTCCAATAAATGCACATAATTGTAAGAACAAAATTGCTTAACTGTAACAAAATGCTTATCGTGAAGTTAGGGAAAAAACTCCAAACATTGACACTTCTCATGTTTCTCTAATAATTGAGATAGAGGCTTGTAAACAGTACTTAGGTCCTGAATAGGGGAGAAAGGTGTGTAACCCCACTAGATTCTAGGCAGATGGAGAAAAGGCAGCATCAGCTTCTGTAACAGCTGTACAGTAGGGTTGTCTTCCTTTTTCTTCTGGTGTTTATATAGCAAATTCTAAGGTAAAACCTTATAATGGACTATTTCCATTTGGGATTGTATTTTTTCCCAAATAAATGTAATTTTTTTTTATTCTGAAATATACCACCTTTTTTGTTGTTTGTTTTCTTTGGTTGGTATTGTGGTTTGTTTTGTTTTGTTTTGTTTTGTTTTGTTTTGTTTTGGAGGGGGTGTGGTGGTGGGAGGGGCTTTTTTTTTGTGCTATAATGTCCTTTCATACCCCTGTTCATCAACATGTTCCCCACAGATTTCTCCTTTATTTGACATGATGTATAGTTAATTTTTAAATTTTTCAGCAAAATTTATGTGAACCATTTGTTTTCTACTAATTGTGACATTTTTATTTTTATATTCCTTTGTAAAATATTTAATAAAACAGAAAATTGGTAAGTAAAAAAACTTTTCCACGTGTACTAATCTTAAACCCTGCTGTTTTAAAATTGTACTTGGTGGGTGTCTGTATTTTGTCATATTATCTACAGCTTCAGGTTTAGAGTTTCTGATCAGATTCTTTCAATATGACCTGTTCATGGATTTCCAAAACACACCCTGTATTCTGGAGTGAGGGTGCCTTTTTGCATCATTAAAATATGTGGTTGAAATTTCTCATCACTGTTGCTTTTTTTAAGTCTTTGCACAGTACACAGACACTATTCAGATACTATTGTTCTCCAGGATCTGCATATCTACTGTGACAATTGAGAGAAAGGCAAAAAATGTACAAAACCCCATTGCCTAGAATTAGAAAGAACATTTTCTTACACAAAGAACAAGGGAGATAATCAAACATATAGTCAATATCCCATATTAATAGAGAAGCTTCTGTAGCTAATTCTTTCTAAGAGTAAAGTGGGTATGCAGTGCTGCTGTACTTTCTGTACATGTATTTTGCTCTATGAACTACTGGAAATAAACCCTGTGTGTAATACAGAAAAATGACAATGCTGTAGGTGTTTTCATGGTGTAGCTTAGTGGCAATTTTGGTCAGGGTTAAATGGATTCATTACTTTCCATTTAAACAACTGTAAGTCTGAAATTTCAGTGATTCTGACATACATTTATTTTCATAAACTCTGAATTTTCATACTCTGAATCAGGACTGTTTAAAAATCAGCTTCTCAAAATTCGTGAAAAATTATATGCATAAGCATTTTTAAAATAATGAAGGCTGTGCCTCTGTTTTAGAGGCACATATATTCAATATGAATGTCTTCAGATTCTTCAGTAATTACAGCAGGTGAAGGTTTTCTCTTGACTTTTCTTCTGAAAATGTTTTTCTGCAGCAACAGGAATGAGAAACAGTAAGAATGGCAGGAGGAGGTGGAAATACCAGTGATATATTTTTATATAATATAATTTTCCAAGACATCTTACACTGACCTCACTTAGGATGTCAAATGCAGATATATTAAGTATATTTTAGCGCAAATGATAGCACTATTCTAAGATCACTTTCACCTGTAGCTCTGTAGGATTCTTTGGCCACTATTTGCTTTAGAAAGTACTACGAGAGAGCAAATGAAACAAACCACACTAAAATTTCCACAAAGATTTTGGGGCACAAAAATGGTAGTTTCAGTTTTCCATTGTATAAATGTTGAGAAGTTTGACTTAAACAAATGTTGAAGTCAGTAAACCTTAAGTGTAAAGAATTGTCTGTTAGGAATTTCAGTATATAATGAAAATATGTTATTTCTTTACTGGAGTGTTGGCTGAAGATCTTATTAACAGAATATCTATTCCCTATACTCTATACTAAAATCCTGTGTCTAAAAGATTTTTAAAGGCTTGAAGATTTTCTTTTTCTGTTGTTGTCCAGAACTGAAATTTTCTCATTTAGCAAGAGCTGATGAATAATGTTCTCCTATGGCGTATTCCATAGACAATGTCCTTTTTCCAAAATTGCTGTTACCACCTATCGCTCTCAAAGGGATTGAAACCACAGTTGCCCTCAGCAAAGATACACTTCTGCAAAATGACTAATGCTTCCCATTGTTTCCAATATGAGTGGAACTGCTCGTAGATAGGATAATTGTTCCTGAAGCACAGGAAATAACAAAAAACTTCAGCTAGCAATGGTGACTATATCAGAAATGCAGGATCAGGATGTTAATTTGTCTTTTGAAATTAGTTTCATTTAATCTAAAATTGTAAATACTGTTATATGAGAACTGTACAAAGTTGCAAGATTGGTAAAACTAAAATGTTGTGGGAGGTGTAGCAGAATCCAGTAATACATTTATTTCTGACAGTTCCTTGGGTTTATAATTTTTAATTTTTAAAATTGTTTTCAGTATACAGGTGTCTTGGTTCTAGAAGACAGGTGTCTGCTAGGGAGAGCAGGAGCCTCCCTTGGGATGAACGAATGTAGACCCCCTCCCTCCGAATTATTATAAATTTGAAATCAAGGGGCTTTCAGGCAGAGATCTGGGGATAGGAATAACAGTTCTTTACTAGTATAACCAGGCAAACAAACAAACAATAACTACAGCAATAACAAGAACACAGAACCAGGGACCCCGGGACAGCTTTCTCGGCTGAGATGGATGGAGGAGAGGCTTTGTTTTCACAAACCCCTCGGGCAGTCAGTCCCGGTGCTCCTGCAGGGCTCCGAGGAACAGTCGGCTGGAACAGCAGGGACAAGCTGAGATCCTGGGCCGGTGGCTGAGGTGTATCAGCAGCTCCGCGGTGGTGGCTGGCACTGCCACACGTCCCGGCAGGACAGGGGGTGCGAGGCCGCCAACAAAGAGGGGAGAAGGAGAAGAAGCAGCCGCTCCGTCTGGGTGATGGCGAAATTCCCTTCTCTCCACCGCAGCAGCTTCGCGACCCAGCACACCAATGTCCTTCCCCGAAGCCGAAGAAAGCCCAGCTAAAAAACTGTCCCCACCCTCTTTTTCTGCCCCTTTTCCTCCCCCCCTGGGCCCGGCCACTCTTTGTCCGTTGTGAGCACCCCTAAGTACTGGTAGTTAGGTTGTCTCAGCACATAATGGGTAAAAAATTCCCTGGGCAGGCCAGAAGGACAAAACAAAAAAAAGGACACCTAACCCTCAACAACAGGTGTGTGCTGTTTCTACCTTTCATCATACCTTTGCCACTATCTTTCATTTAATATAATACTTTTTGAGGGAGTTGTTGCCAAAAGATTAATAAAGAGAGCAAATGTTCAGAGCAGCAAATTAGATGCCAATCTCAATTATTCAGAGATGTAAGAAACAAGTTATTATATTGCACTAATATATATTATACTCATTAAAATTATCATCAAATAAACCCAAATGAAGCTCACTGACATCACTTAGATATTACAATTAAAACAAAATATTATAAAAATTATAAATAAAATGAACATAACCCACATTTTGTTTATTAGTAGATTGTCGAGTTTCAATGGGGATTCTGATAATATTTACAGGTCTCAAAGAGACATGAGCAGATGATGTTTGCTAGAAAGCTTTTTATTGTATAAAAGCATCAGTCTCAAAGGCCAAAGATTTAGAAAAGTAAAGTCCTTACTAAAAGTTTTTGCACAAAATCTTGAGTTCTGAGCAGCAGCTCGCAGTCACATGGCCCCGATGTTCGAAGCCACGGCTTCTCGGCACGGAGTTTTGTTGTCCCAAGCTGTAAAAGCAGTTGGTGATGATGGAACTCTTGTTCTTCCTCAGTCTGCTGGATTGATAGATAGATGAGTGGAAGGATAAAGGTGGAGGATGAGGTTGGGATTCTGACCCCCAGTACAGGGGATTAAATTCATAAATCATCCAATCATCTAAAAACACGCTTCTAAAACAATACTTTCTACACCAATCTGAACGTAATTCTAACATGCAAAAGCAATGTTCTTTTTATCTAAATCTTACATACAGAGTATTATTTGTTTACATGAGTAATTCTATCTGTTCTTGTCTAAGAATGCAAACTATATTTTCATTATGTCTAGAGCTAAGTTGAGTTTGTGAAAGGTATTATCACTGAACTTTAAACTGGGTAATAAGGCTTTCCACTAGCTAACACAGACTCTTAGAGCACTTAAGCTATATTTTTACTTATTTAAAACTAAAACTTACACTTTTACTCTATATCTATAGCTTAATATATTTTAATTCCTTTCTCTCTCTGAGGACCTCAAAGAGGTTTTTATTTTGGATTCCAACAGTAGATATTTAATATATTGGATTGTATTTTGAGTCAATAACGTCTGTAGTTCAGGGATGTTTCTGTTACTGCTGTAAGTCTTAGGAGTGTCATAGGGACTGGAAGTGGTTTTCTCTATTTTAGTAGCTTTTTCTTTCGCAACTTGTTTGAAGATTTAGTGTGTATCTGACAAATTTTAAGAACAAAAAGAAGAGTAATAATTCTTTAAAATCATTAAGGAGTAGTTAATACCAATGCTTTTAAAGGGAGAGAGAGGAATATACTTCTTTGTATGTATTTAGTACTGCTTTTACATATCTGAAAATAGAATGTTTGCTGCTGTTTGATCTCTTGACGTCAAACTGGTTCTTGCTTGAGGCAACAGTGCCACTAGAGCGTTTCGACCTTGTTTTCTTCTATTTTGTCCTTTTTCATGCCATTTGGTAATGTAAACAGGGAATACACATTTTTTTAAATGACAATTGCAAAACTAAGGCCATGCATTATTTCTGAAGTGAAAAACTGAAGAGTTTTTTTTCTTTTACAAGGGTATTTTACTAGTGAAATGTGTATTGATAGCTTCAAAGCATATATAGTAATCTCAAAGGTCTGTGAGATATGATCACAAGAGAAGAAATGTAAGAGTTGTAAAAACAGAATAAATGCAAATTGCTTCTATTCTCTGTCATTTTCATGAGTGCAACCTAATGGACTTTAGTGAGCTCTTACGTGGTTTTTAGTGATGAAAGATCAAAATTATCACTTATCTGTTTAATTTCTTTGTTCACATTGGTAGTTTTTGGTATTCTAATAACCAAATTAGTAGAAGCATAGAAGCTTCTGTTGTAGAATAATTTAGAAGCATTAAGCTATAGCTAATAGAAGCATTAAGATCACATGGCCATAATATAGCTCACCATCTCTAATTTGTAACCTCTTCTTGTATAATTGTAAAACAATATCCACAGAATTTCAAAATTAATTCATCAAGAATATTTAACTCCTTAAATATGGGAAGGGAAATTGATGTCCCAGTCCAAGAAGTGTGTTGTCTTCTGGGATAATGTAACAATCAGCCCAAAGTAAGAATGAGGGGCCAAAGGGTAGAACACTGGTTTGTTCTATAATAAAGACTCTTTCAAAAGAGATGATACTTACTAACCATAGCAGAACTAAAGTTAGCATTCGTTCATGCAACAAAAAAAAAAGGAAAAAATTTATTGGGTGCTAAAGTTTAATGCTGAATTCATATACACCTAAAGAAAGGACAGTGTATTAGGAGGATCATGTCCCAGAATAGCATTGTGTTCACAGGATCCAAATTCTAAGTAGTTTAAAGGGTAAGCTGAAGCCAAGATTGTGTTTGTGTTTATTTGTTTGAATTATAATAGTCTGTAGACTGTTAAAACTCAGGTGATGAAGTTAGAGATATAGTGACCTTTGGGTTTCCATTAGAGTCAGTGGGAAAGGTATCCATTTCCAGAGTAGTTCAGAAAACCTGTTTTAGATTTCTGCCCTTCTTTCTACATGGATTATCTAGGAAGCCAAAGTTAAAACCATTTTGTAATATTGCTACTTAAGTAATGTGGCCAAACGTAGGGTTCAAAACCATTCTCTAGTACCTGAGCATAAAGTAAGAGATATTACCATGAACAGCAGTGAGTGGAAAAGATAGAAGGCGAGACAGAGTCTACCACAAAACAGTGAAATGACTGAAGAGAATGTGGAAAGTCCCATATTTATTCTGGAAGTAAAATATGGATTCACACTTGGAATTGTGTGAAAACAATGGAATGTGACAAGATCTGCCTTACACAGAGAGGAAAATAAGGAAGGTATAAGGTGCAAGTGACTTGTTTATTGTCACGTGGCCAGTAGATTCAAGAATTACACTGGGTTTTCTTCTGTTCACAGGTTGTATTTGCTGCCCTGCATTGATTTCAGTGCACATTTCTCAAAGACTTAGGATTTACTCTTGTTCTATTAAACTGACAGTTTTCTGATGGATCTAGAGTTGTTGTGAACTGCTAAATAGGACTCATGGAATATGGTTGTATGGGTTTTTTTGTAAAACAACAAGATTTGTCATACTCTATCAGAAAGAACATGTCAAATTCATTAGTCACCATTCCTCATGTTGCAGAAATTTAGAAATCTCTTCCCACTTCTGTCCATTCATGAAGTATTTAATGTGAAGGCTTTTTCAGAACCTGCAGAAGTCAGTGCATTGTCTGACACACAATACAGAATAATCTTATTTAACATGCATAATTATGATCTGTGGATCAAAAGATCCCTTTGAATTGGTCTAGATTTTGAATATTATTTCTATCAGCATTTTCTGGTGTTTACAGTTTAAAAACTGAGTGCAGTGTTGGATATAATGCAGTAAATTCACATGTGGTTTCTCATGTGTGGAGAGGTAAGGATCTTTTCTACTGCATGATACTATATATCTTGCAATTCTATACAGTATTTAATTTCTTCTTCAGTTGCACTCCTTTCTAAGATTACTAACTGTTAGTTCAGTTTGAGCTTTTTCAGGCAACTCACAGTACTGCAATAATGTGAATTGGGGTGTTGAATACCAAAAATTAAGAGGGAGGGAGGGAGGGAGGCAGGAAGGAAGGCAGGAAGGAAGGCAGGAAGGAAGGCAGGAAGGAAGGCAGGAAGGCAGGAAGGAAGGAAGGAAGGAAGGAAGGAAGGAAGGAAGGATATATTTTCTGTTGCCTGCTAAAGCTCTTTCTCATTATTGTAGCCACTATTTTATTTGTATTTTGCTTGTATCATTTTCATTGCATTCAGTTTAGATGAGTGAAGTAAAGCAAAATTATTTTTCTAGTCCTTGCTATGGTGTAGATCAGAATGAAAGGCAGGTGACTTTGCATGGTGGCACAAGATTAAGAACAGGTTGCTTTAGTATAACAACACTTCTTTATTTTTAACTTTGCATTAGCATAAGGAACTGTTACATATGCTATAGTAAAGTATTGCCTTTGCTTTCATATATGGGTATGTATGTGTGCATGTAGTATAAAACCCTGACTCATACTGATTTGAATTTTCATAGGGTAATATTACTGATTCTTCCTTCCTATGTAGGAAATACACAGCTCAGAAACAGAATGAATTTAAGCCAACTAATATACTTTAGACTATATTGTATTGTCATAATGTGTCCCCAAATTTAATAATGACTTCATTATTTTTACTTTTTTAAAAAACTTTTTTACAGTATAATTTTAACCAAACATGCAAGTAATAAGAAAAAATGAGAGTATGTAGTCAAGGCGCATGGCCAGATAAATAACAATTTGTTGGAATATTAGGAAAACTTCTCAGTGGTATGTATACATTCCATTAGTGCTTAGTGCAATCACATGTCAAGGCATGTACAATTTCCTGGATGTTGTATTAGAAATGTTTATTACACAGATGTGGTAAAAGTTATATATCTCAAGAAGTCATTTTTCTGTCACTAATTCATTTTTTGTCATTAATAGTATGATACTACATCATTATTATTCAGGATTACATAATATGATTTTTTTTTTCCTTACCAAATAACTTTTTAAGACTCATTCCTTGAGGACTTGGAAAGAACCACTCATTCTTATGTCGTCTAGAAAACAATTTTGTCGAGTAAAGACACTGTTTTTGTGCTTCCCAAGCCTGGCAGTCTATTGCCGTAACTGTGTTCCAAAAAGTGATAGTAAGACCTCTGAAAATATTTTGGGATTCTGTGAGTTACCTAGAATTTGTAGTTTGCAAATATTCTCCTCAAGATGGGACTGTTCCGCAAAAAATTACATTCAAGACCCTGTGTTTTGAGTATGTCACTACATGAATTATATTTGTAAACTGCTGCTTATACAAAATGCAGAAATCCATAATCCTTACTTTGTGTACCTTGTCAAGAGCCCCTCTTGATGTCAGAACCTCTCAGGTTTGTTTTACACTTTTTCTCCCATATTACATATAAATAGATCTTTTTACACTCTAGGAGTTTTCCCAGTGATGAGATAGATTATAGAAATTTTTCATAGTTAGAGCTGTCCACACTATTTTACTATATATTTTGTTGCATTTTTGTTTTAAAAATTCCTCATCTATTAGTAATTCTGGAAAAATATTAAGAAAATATGCTAAGTAAATTCGTGGGAATTTGTTCTTTTTGGCTATTTGCAATGAACTAAGTTACATTTGTGATTCTATCAGATAACTCAGTTTCATGTGCATTTTTCAAAAGTACAGTGTAATCTGTTACTACTGCCATTCTTATCTTTATGAAAGGTGTAAGTAAAAGTGAGGCAAAAATGATGTATTAAGAAAAGTGTGCTTAATGTTGTGTGCTACCTGTATGAAGGGTAGGAAATAACGATGTTACAGCACATTGTGTTCAGGTTGAGTGATGTTAGTTCATGATTTTAGTGTGGGGAGATAAATATTCTGGGTATAGCTTCTTTTGAACTTGGGGAGAATTCAGATCTTAATAGAGATTTAAATTTACAGCCAGGCTTTCCTCATTAAGGCAGTCATTAATTTGATCATCAAACTAGAATAGAAACAGTGTTACTTGCACTGAGAATTTTCTTTCATGATAATAATGACATATGTAAAGTGAAGCCTAAGGAACTTATATGCACAATAATTTACTAAAATTCAGTTTTTCTCATGAATATTTTAGAAGCTTTTTCATTTCTTAGAATCTAATTGATTGAACACTGAAGTTTCTTGAAGAAATATAATTTGAGTATCAGTGAGCTCATTCACTTTGCAATGGAAAGGACCAAAAGGGATCCCAAGAAAGCTTTTGCTTGACAAATCAGCTTTAATTTTGTGCATACTGTGAGGTTCTGTTTTAATGAATTAAGTGTTCTTGTCACTTAAAAATAAGATCTACAGATTCTACTTTAAAAGTCAGTACATAGATGAGGAGATCAACCATTGTATAGACAAATATTATTTGCAAGCAATGCAACAAGTGTTATATAAATAACAGTCCAAGCTTCATAAATTCTTAGGCAAATCTATATGAAGTTAATAGCAAATGCTTCCTGTAGTCATTAAAATTTTTCTTCTCAAGTCCCTGAGTGACTGCTGAAATGATAGCAGCATTTGAGAAGATCTTAGCAAAATTTTTTTCTCTTAATGTCTACATTCATACACAGTTAGCTAGTCAAACCTTCTATGGGAGCCATCCAATTTAATCGATTTTGCTTCCATGTTAATATTTTTGTGTAATAATTCAAGTTATCTTTCACACTTGAGAACATTTTGCTTGGAATTTTTAAAAAAAATTTGCATTACATTTGTACATGATAACTCTTGAGAACTGAATATTTAAATCCAATTTTTATTTTGTTTATCTTGAGTTTTCTCGTAGTGATTGAAGAATTGAACTTAGAGTAGTTGTTAGATATCCAAGGGGTCAGCTCTGCACAGAAGATACAACTTTCCAATCCACAGATATGCCAAAAATACAAGAACTGTATGTTATTTAGAGTGCTAAAGGAAGGGGCCATGCTAGATTTTCCAAGAGGAACAAGGAGCTATTTCAAACCTAGCTGTCTGCAAGACTCAAAAACTATGCAATGCACAGAGGCAATTTTCTCCCAGGCTCTAGTACTAGCCATGTACTCTGACATGCATATTGCCAAGATGTTAGAAACAGGCTGTTGTCAGGCATCCAGAGACCAGCACTAGCATTTCCATGGCTTTCAACTCTCTCACAGTCCTAATCCATCAGGTTTGAAGATACAATCAGGAATTGCAATCTAATCTCCTTTTTATGTTATTGTATTCTTCTTTTCTCTTCCCTTCTGCATTTTAAGCCAGCCAGGACCACCTTTGTGAGTGATCAGTTGATATTGAAGGCACAGCCCATAAGCACCCATATCTATTCCATTTCCTTTCTCCTCTAAAACCTTCCCCTTTGCTCTCCCTTTCCTCTTCTCTCTCCCACTTTAGTTCAAGGGACATTGTTGGCCAGAATGATGCTGAGCCAGTAAGATGCACAAATGGGGCTTTGCTGGCATGTGCTCCTCATCACCTGCACCAAATCCAGTGCTCTGTCAGGAGGCAAGGGATCAGAAGCCAAAGCAGATCTCTGCTTGTCAGCTTGTGCAGCAGTAGGATGGAAGCTGTAGTTCTGACTTCGCTTACAGACGTCTGCACCCTGGACACATGCACTTTGCCATCTGTATTTTTTCCAAATGTTAAACCATCCAGGAAGATATCCAGAAACTCTATGGATTTTATTGCATCAGACCTAGAATTGTTCATTTGGAAGGTTTTCAGACCTGTCTGCTGGCATCTGTCACCATTGTGCAGTACTGCCTGGGGTCAGCTTGATGGGGAATGTGCACCTCTGCAGCTGCCACGCGGGGAAGAGGCGCTGGTTGCTTACCGGCAGCTCTCCAGGTACAATTTAAAATTGTTCCTGGTCTGCCGGGTTTGGTTGCAGTTCTGTGCCTGAGAGCAGCCTAGCTGATAGGAAATGTGCTACCTTACATATCCTTCAACTGAGCAGGAGGTTATGTGGGGCTTGAATAAGCTGTCTGTAGATGTGGGAGGAGGAAACCGCCTCTAGCCTGGGGTGGCTCTCCATGAGAATATATGTAGAGACACCTCATTTTGAAAAAGCCTGGTTGCTGGAAACATTTCTCTTTTTTTGCTGTTTTAAAGATCAAGTAAGTTTTAATTGACTAAAAATCTAGAGTTAATTACTAAATGATAATGATTTTTTAACATATAGTCTGATGTGTAGCAGAAATAAGCAAGACACAGAAGTCCACTTCTTTTAGTATTTCTTCCAGTACCTTGGTAGCCCTGGTGGGGGGCAATATTTACCATACAGATCTTTTGGTACACAAGTTTGTGGTGTAATACATTTTTATTGAGGACAGACAAGGAGAAGTAGCTATATCTCCTCTTGTTTCATAAGCATGAATGGAAGCTGCAAGCATGCTATTGCAAAGGCAGTCATCGCATTCTGCAATTGTAATACTAGCTGTGATGAAGCAAGGACAGAAGAAAACCCAGGTGTTTTGGAAATTGTACAGTAAAACCTGGTCTTGCTAGAGTGCTACTCTGCTCTCTGCTGTACTTAGTTTGTACTTATGGCTAGAGAAGATGCACACTATTCTTGAATCTAAATTGTCTGTTCTGTCCTCTATCACTGACTCCCTAGAAGTCAGTAAAGTTATGCAAAGATTAAATCAAGGTGAGATTTCAATTGGAATTTTCACACTGCAAAATTATATATACAAAATTAATACTAGGTTATGAAAAAAAAGTGTCAAAACCAACATTGAACCTTAATACATGTTTGAGTTGTAAGTGGTTTTATAGGTACATGCATGTATATGAGCTGTTAGGTACTAGGAAAGCACTAGCATCAGTTTACTTTGTTTTGTGGTTTGTGCAGATTAACAAGATAGGAAATGTCAGTTTTAGTCATGGTGACTTGTATATGGTTTCATGATATGACCATCTGTTTAATGCAGCAGACATTACGTACAATTCTCTTAAAATGATGCAGTACCTAACAGAAAAACTGAGATTGTTTGCTTTTTAAAGGAACAGCATGATAGCACTTGGCAGTACACTCTAGTTTAGTAGCTAATAGGTCAGACAGGCTAAGATGGCTCTTCTGTCCAAACAGAAGGGTTAAATGTGTTGCTTCTCTCTTATTTCTGAAGTGTGTAATCTAGTTCCACAGACCATCTGCTTGGTTGCTGTAACATTTCTCCTCTTTATCCTTCCTAACAAAACTTAGGTGTACAACAATACTCAGGGGATAATTGGAATGATGCCTTTAAGCCACGTTTGTGTATTTTTCCTATTTTGCTGTTCTTTTATTTTGGCAATAGATACATAGATAAGTTTATTTCATATTTAATCTGTCTCTTCTAAAGAAAGTTTTGTTGCCCTAAGAAGCAGTATTGCAGGAAGCAGTATTGCAGCAATGTTAATGTGTTCTCTCACACATATGTTCCCTAAATTTGTGGCCAGTAATAGCGTTTTATTGGATTGGTTTGTTTCAACAGTGACAGCTGAATTTTTTGAAAAAAATCTGATCTTGCTGCTTTGCTGTGACTAAGTACTTGCTTTAGTCTTGTTTTGAATGAAAGTATCACAGCATTATGTAGAGGCTGCCATAATGTGTTACCCCTCTTCTGGATAGGATTGTTTGAAATTCCTATAGTATAGAGATAAATTCAGTGGAAAAGATAGTTTATTCTACAGTATTTATTTGCTAAAGAAGAAAAAAAGAAAACCCAAGCTGAACCTTTGGAATTGTTATTAAGTAAGTAAAATGTTTTTATACAGACAAATTGGCATGGGTTCCCAGAATGCACGTCTCAGAACATTATTAGAAAAAGAATGGTGTAAAAACATTCTGTCATTGGTTGAAACTTGAGTCAGATGGCAAATCTGTAAATAGACATGCAATGTTCATTCAAGTGCTGTGACTCAGAGGTGAAGTGAACAGACCCGGCACTGCCGCAGTCAGGGCTGTAACACTTTGGAGCCACTCTTGTGGAAAGAGAAGCCGGAGAGGACAGAAGGTGAGCAGTGATTGCATTGGTCATGTCAGGCTGGTCCTGGGCATTTTGGTACTGGCAGGCCTGTCAGAGCAATGACTGCCCCCAAGGAGGTTTCAATTCCACTGGATGCTTTGGAAGTTACTTTGGAGGTATAGTTTTTGAAAGAGAAGCTAGTAGTAATAATTCTGCAAACCATTGCTGCGTATAAGGATTCTGGGATGGAAGAAAAATACATTCATACATGATGGGTTTAGATATACAAAACATATAAATATATAGTTATTTTTATATTTTTTTTCCAAAATCCCAGCTTCCCAGATGTGCTTCTAGGTGATAAGTAGAAAGCATTTGAAAAACCATTATCCCAGTGACGGATTTTCATTGCTAGCCATTCTACTCAAGTCAGTGCAGCCTTGACTCTACCAAAACTGCCATCTTTGTTTTGTTTATTATGTTATTCTTGTTTGGAAAGAAGGGAAGTAGCATGCAACTAGGTACAGAGTTTCCGGTGGAGGATATCAGAAGAGTGTCACTGGAAGTCTACGTGTCTCAAACAGTTATCAGCTTTCCCATCTTACTGAAGGCTTCCATGCTTCAAAATTTTTTAGGTTTCTCTGTATGCAAAAACAGTAAACTGAAAGAGGAATACAATTACTAGGGGTTTTAAAAAATTTTAGATGGTTTCTGAGAAGGTGAAATTGGCACAGCTAAATGGGAAATTACAAGACCCTCTAGTCAATGGGGAATATTTTGCTTCTGTCTTGTCACTCTCATTCAGATTTTTCAAATTCTGGAATGATAATTCTTGTTGTTTAGGGTACAAAACACAGTAATCTCAACTGAACATTTACAAATATCCATTTGGTCTACATGTTTTCACAGTGACATTAATGTATAATATCACTGAAAACAGGATACCTTCTGCTTTTCTGTAAGTGTTTAGACTTCATTGTTCAATTAAGTCTGAAACTGGAAGGGAAAAAAGAAAAGGTACAACCTATGTCATACCTCTTGCAATCCTTTTTGCTGTGTGAATCATTATTTACTTTTTAGGGAAAATAATAAAAGAAAGACGATTCTATTAAAAAGTTTTTTTGCAACACTTTTGGGTAGAATCTGCTGGCCTGTGCACTTCAGATTTAACTTTACTGTGGATCTGTCTTCATTACCAAATGGATTGTAATTTTCTGAACAAACCTTTCCACTTGAGGCTAATCCTTTTAGGAAGAGGTAATTTTCCTGTTTATCTTAATTGACATGTTCCCTAAATTTCAATCTCTGCATTAACTTGACCTTAATTATGTGGTCTCATTGATAAAATGGAGGTTACCCGGGCAAGGTCCATGCATGATTAATATTTTTTTATTATGTTTGTAACAATTAAAAATCTGAACCCTCTTCCTAATCTTTACCTTCAATAATTTCTAAAAATGAGTGTAAAGAATATTCATAGTACTTTTTGGTCTTTTTTTAGGTTCTAAAAAAATAAGTATTATATTTGAGATATATATATATATATATATAGATGTAAATCTGTGTATTTCTGTGTTTCACTTTTAATAAGAGAAGTATGCTTTGATTTTGTATATGCCATCATTTAGTCTTTATACGTTTCTACTGCTTGATTTTTCATTTTTTAAAATTAATTTTACTCCAGTCAAACATGCTTTACATACAGTAATATATTATTATAAGTGGGAAATCTAGTACTGTCAGATAGACTGAATTAATCTTAAAATTTGAGCCACTGATTGATAGCTTTCAATCGCTATTTATCTGAATAAAATTTGATGAAATACTTCTAATTTGAGCTATAGTTACTACTGACTTTAACTTAAAGCAAGCAGTAAATGCCTAAAATTCATGCATTAGAAATTCATCCTCACAGTCACAGAAGGCTGAGCAGTATTGCAAGTAGGAGAAGACTTCATGCTCCAGGTGTTTTTGTCCTGTACAATTGAGTTGTTAGAAAGAGGCTACAGTACTTTGGGAAAATCTAGCACTGCTGTTATTATCAGTTACATTCACAGCTGGTTTGTAGTAAAATGCAAGACACTCTAGTCTGTGAATAAATATCTTTCTGACTGCACAGGATGATAATTGCTCTGCCAGCACTTTCTTTGGCACCTACTTATCTCAACTGAAATGATTGATAAAAATATTTTTGTACTGATGTTGAACACTTCTAAATTATATAATGATTTTTGTATTATTTCACATTTACTCCAAAGAAAGTTCATGCTAAATTGAGTTTCACTCATGTCAGTATCTTTATTAATCAGAATAGGAGAAGTATGGTGTGTTTCCCACCTTTTTGCACAAGATCGATTTTTACAGCAAGACTTCCTCTTTCTTTTCTTGGAGCGACATGAAGAGTTATGTACGAGGATATCAAGTCACTGACTTCAAACAGAAGACAAATTCACTAAAGTGAAAATGATTGTGATAGTTCTCTAATTTCCCCCACAGTGTATGTAAAACTGACTTTTAAAGTGTTTAGTGGATAATGGATCATGTAAGGTCAGTACTAGCCATAGCTGTTATGGCTATTATTTTCTCCTTTCATGGGAGGGTGCTCAGCAAAATGAGATTGTCACGCTCTTTTTTTTTTGAGAGGACAGCGACAGACAGTTAAAAGCCTCTTCATGTAAGGATGTTATTTCATAAAGACACCAGCACTGGATTATCCTCTTCACTTTAAACTTCTGCCAGCTTGTACAAAGAGATAAAACAAAATAGCCCCAATCCCAGGGGTGGAGAAGTGCTGGCCAGATCTGCCCATGTCCACAGCTTTCATTTTGATTAGTCACATGTGAGGAAAATTCACTTAGGCTGAGAGGTAAATTTAATACCGGTTATGCCCATGCTGTTCATATCACAACCATTTTCACATGATGCCACTTAATTCCCTAAGAAGCAGAAAGGTAAATCGGTGGCTGGCCAGCTAAGGTGTCATAATGCATTAGGACCAGGGCTCGCTGCAGGGGATAATGGTTCTGATTGCTGTTGACTCATGTCTCCACCAACTGCCTCATGTAAAATAAGTGACATTTAAAAGGCATCAAGATGTGGGAAGAGGTGAAAAAAAAAAAAAAAAAGAAGGAAAAGCAGAGTACTAAACTTGCCACTTGAACATAAAGTCCCTTTTTCACCCTAAGTGGTATAAAAATGATAACTCAACATGCCATAGGTGACCTGTGCTGTGCTTTGAACTTACTGTCTTGTGTTTTTAGAGAAAATCTGTAAAATTGCTTCTGGGAACTGCTCCAACATGTTATCATTTATTTCCCATTTAATTTTTTTTTTACTGTTTTTTTTGCCCTTGGATATCAGTCTATTCATCTTTTAAAAAGCTTAAGGCTGAATCAAGTTCGGGAATGGTATACAACAAGAGGCAGCCTAGTCTCTGAAGGCCCATTTAAGTCTATTTTTATAAAAAGAATCAAATTCCAGTTTACAGTAAGCATATGCTTCAGTTGACATCTGTTTCTAAGACTTGGATGCTTTGTTTGCATAACAGGCACCAATAAATGGCCTTGTTTTAAGTCTGCTCACTCAGTTGTATTTGGGTTGTTCAGCTGGGGATTTGAGTTGCAGCTGATCCCCTACCGCTCATAGCAGATATGAAAGGGAAGAAAAAAAAATCTGAGAAACACAGTCTTATTTATTAATGCAGATTTCAGCATTCTCAGTAAACCACTTTCTTTTTGTTAGGTAGCTACTAAATACTTGTTTGTCCAGGTATAGAAGCATTTGAAAGTATAAAATATTAAAGATAATGAAAAGTTTATTTTTTTAATGTCGTCTTTAATAATATTTGTATGGTTCTCAACTGAAAAGCCTGGTGCATGTAATGCTGGGAATTAAGTGGATGATAAGCGTAAGAAATGCATTTGTTATGGTAACATATATTATAGTGATTTTTAAAAATCACTTTTGTTTTCTTTAAGTGTCTATGCCCTACTGATGACACGGTCTAAAATATTTTATAAGCAAAATTTAATTATATCTGCTTTCATGGGAAAGCAAATTCTGGACTTCTCAAGGGAAAATTCAGAAGTGTATGTGTTGCTTCTCTAGCTTGCAGAATAAAAACCTTTCTCTATGAAGTGGTGCATTCTGTGGCAATTATATGATATTTCTCTCATACATTTAACAGTTTAAACATATTTCTATTAAACCTAGGTAATGCCTGTAAAGAGTACAAAAATGTATTAGTAGTATCACAACTCTATAATTACCTTGCTTAATAACTACTGTAGTTTTTAAAAAGCAATATCAGCACTGCTTCCTTGTTAGTATTTTTAACTTCCCCCCTAAATTATTGTAAAGTGTTCTCTAGTAGTGTACAGAATATTATATGTAACATATTTCAAGTGGATTTACTTACCAACTTTTTCTAGTGGTACCAACAGCTGTAGTGTGAAATATATCTACTCCATTTACTCTTATCCATTGCACCCATTTCTTTTTCCCTTTAATTTTTATATATGGTAAAAATTTCATTGAAGAGAGATTTTAGATGACAGGACTGTAATTTTAAAACCAATAGAAGAGGTGTAAGCAATTTGAGCTTAGCTGAAGCATAATCTTAGGTTGTCAAGAAGAAACCCATTCTCCCTATGCTAATCAATCAGTATATCAACCAACCAATCATCTCCTCAGCTTAGCATATATCCTAAGGTTTGATATATCTATTAACTGCCCATCATGCAGCTGGTCTCCAGTTGATGAGATTCCCCCTATCTTGGCATTTGGAGGCAGACAACTGAGCTATCAGAGCCTCAGATAAATACTAAAGTGGAGATTTCAATCCTGTTCCTGATAGCAAAAGACAATCCAGGAATATAGAACATATTTTTAGAAAAGAGCACACAGAGAATTACATTTTCAACAGTTTGTTATATGTGAAAATTGCATATATTTTATGATCCCTTCTTTCTCCACCCCCTCCCTTCCCAGAAGTAGCAGGAAATTACTCTTGTATTGTGACTCAAACTCTTAACAGTAAAATAGAACAACAAGAAAGTGCTAAAATTAGTTTTTAACTGCTAATTACTATAATGGTGTTATACAACTCCTTAAAAAAAGAAGTGGTTTTCCTCATTATTGCAGCATTATTACTCTATTGATGAAGAGCTGTATGAAAATAGTGTATCATAACATGCTTACACCTTAGGGGAAAAGTTTGAATTTCAGAAGATTATACACCTGCCTCTCTATTAATGAAGTCTGAGCTCAAAACTCATTAAGCAAAAACATAATCTAGGTATTGAAGAGTCTACCTGCTAGAATGGAAGTTTTGCATGAGATTTAAGAGTGTTTTGAGGTACAAGAAATACTGTAGAAACTGATGACTTAATGTGTTGGCTTTGCCATTAGTAAAAAACTGCCTCAAAAAATAAAGTGGCCTAGATTGCATTTTGTAAGAGCTTTCTACTCCCTAGGGAGAATCCTAGGGTCAGTCAAGGGCCTGTGGTCACCCTGGAATGTAATATAGGACATAAAGGACAGGTCACCCACTCAAATTGCACTATCAAAAGATGGGACCAAATTTCTGTGCTAGCATGACTGAGCAATTCCTGAAGTTAGAGGATGTGCTCTCTTAATTAAAAATTTGATCAGTTCTCTTCCCTGACCTACCAACAATAAACATAAGCATGTTGTTATGAGGTTAGCTTATAGGCTTTTTCATGCTTTTATTTAATTAAATTGAATGTAATGATTTGCTTTGCTTTTGTTCCTTTTTTCTGAGACTCAGACAACTGGATGTTCTGAAATACATTCTCTCAACATTGAAAAATGACATAAGTACCTAAGCTACATAGCTTAGTCAAAGCACATTGCTCTTGACACTAGAGCACTTCAGAGTCCAAGTGTCAGAGTGTAGAAAAGTAAGTTTTTATACAGCTCTAAATTTTTTTCAGCAGAATTCTTGTAGCACCTATCTGTGTTTTTATGCCTTGTAAAATAAAAATGTGGTCAGTTAGGTCATGGTTTATTACAGTAACATGGAAATATGAAAGTAATCAGGGAAAGTATTTCAGGCTACTTTGAAGACTAAATTCTACTCTTACCACTTTTGTATCCTACTTCACCATAACCCACTGAAACACTGATTTCCTGAGAAGGTTACCCTTGGATTTTTCTCTAATGATCCAGATGATCCAAATTATCTAAAATTATCTAAAGCACTAACGTATATCAATATAATAAAGGCTACTTTGTTTCTCAGAACAACCACACATATTTTAAATCCGTGGCTGGTTCATTAGCTGGGATACACAGGCATAGTACCAGCTGAAGATCTGGCCCATCATATTTAGTGGTCATGAAAAGTTCCAGAACAACAGCTGTGGTTCTTGAAACCCGTTCAGGCAAAACCAGCTTTGAACAATGGTAGTGTAAGTTCTCTTGTGTTGTCCTGTGAATGTATGTCAAGCCTCACCTGGAAGGATCCTGAAATCCTTAGCCTATCAGAAAAAAAAAAAAAGTAAATATTTTCCTTCGATATAGATTTGCCTAACATTTTACAGTCTAAATTCATGTGAAATGTGGATACATAAATAAATGAGAATCTTTGTGCAGCATTCTCACTTACAGAACTCATTACAGTTGTTATTCCATGTGAGAGATGAAAACAAGGTTTAGTGATGTAGGGAGATTTTGGGCACCTGCTGCAAGATGATTGTAACTATGTAGACTTTTGAAAATTGCACACTTAGCACCAGTTGAAATTACCCCAGGAGAAAGAATCAAGACCTCTTCAGTCAGGGACCTGTACTGAACAAATTTATCTAAAAATGTGAAGGATGCATGGTCACCATTTGCCAGTGAAATGCATTTGTCAGTGCCATGAAATTCAGAGTACTAAGATACACTGTTTTGTTAGACAAATGCTGTCCAAAGCCTTCAAATTGAACTGTGCATACAATTATTATTTTCACTTGAACCCAATTTATTTCTCCTGGCTGTACAGAACAGACACTTTTTTAATAGTTTTGTTAACTGTGTAGAATGGTAGAGTTTGATAAAGGAGAAAAATATGAGTCAGAAGCTGCTGGGACCAAAAAGGTGTTGTCTTTGTTTAGTTAATTTGATGGGAAAAAACTGAACAACAAATCACAAACCAAACAAAAGAAATCCAAGCTCTAGACACTACGTCTGAACACAAAATCAGCCAAATAAATTCCGTATCTTATGTATTACATAAGGGTGCATAGGGCAGTTATACAAACTTCCATGTTCTGTATCAGATACTTGAGGAAGATAAGCAGTATTAGTAACCAATGTTAATCTACAGGTTTTTATCTTCTCTACCTGTGATATATCGTTAAACCCCAATACAAACAGCTGAATGAAACCAAACAAACCATGAAACCCCACAGAGAAAAAAAAATACAAATCAACTCCAAAAAAAACCCCAATTAGTTTTCTCACTTCATCTATAGACAAAGTGAAACTAGAATATTGGAACTGACAAAATAGAAATACAAGACTACAGCTGAGATATGGTTGATTGTATCTCTAAGCTATTGCGAATACTGCAAAAAAACATCTATTTAATTGAGCTATCCAACTATTTGCTTGGACCTGGTTCTTTAGAATCTTCCTTTCTATATTTGTTTTTGTGTTTGTGAAACAAATAAATATGTGTGCACTCCAGGTTTATTGTTACATATTTAAATGATGCAGTTCAAATATCATTCACTATCCTTTTTCTATGCTTCTCAGAATGAGTGCTCATTTAAATCAGATATTATGAATACCGGATGACTAATCCTAAATTCAGGTGTACTACCACTCAGGCTAGGCAGATTGCTAGTTGATCATGCTAAGATGCTCCCTTATCCATTATTGGATCTGAAAAAGAGGAGGATTAAGAATTATCTGACTTCTCAGTTAATGTGCAAATCATCTAAAAGCTCAGCTTAGAAAGGTCTTAGAAAGCTGAACAGCACTAAAATAATAATAATGTCTTAAGAATTTTTAATAATATAAATGTGCCATATCACATTTTTAGAGGGAAAATAGAATTCTGTGGTTTCTATCTCACATGGTCTTTCATCTCTCTCTTCCTTTTTTTGTAATTGTGTATGAATGTCCTAGAACTCTACTTCTAATTAAATTTTTTTATTGCAATTAGAAGTTGTCACTTGGGACAAACCCACATTGTTGGAATTTAATAACAATTATATTACTTTCAGGCAATTTAGTAGAAAGTAATTTGATAAATATCTTCAGAAATGAGCATTAATCTATTTACTTTTAACAAAGCAGAAGGCAGGGAAGGAAAAATATATCTTGGGAAATGTATTTGTATAATGGATCTATGATCTTTGCAGGGTTTTTTTCTGTAATACATATTTCTAGTATCTTTCTCTGCTCTTGGTTATGGTGAAAAAAACCATTCATTGAAAAGATTGAAACACTGTTTTTCTGTATTTTCAAGGGACAGGAGAGTCTGTGAACCAGAAGGCATCTCTTAATGTTCCCTCTTTGCATTTTTAGGCTAGTTCTGCTGTTTGCTCTAGTAATATTTGTTTTAGCATTTCTATCACTCCAATATGTATACTTGCCTTTCAAAATCTGTGAAAAGTATTTAAAAAGAAAAGAGAAAATGCTAGTATTTCAAAACCCTATTATAATGCATTTTCAAATATGTCAGACACATCTTTGTTAAAATTAAACCAAGGATTGGTTTTGAGCGAATAGCCCTATATCCTTACAGATGCTGTGGATGGATGCATCTAAGCTGCTTATTATATTGATGGGTTTTGCTGCTCTGCAGCAAATGAAAACAGGCAGCTGCTTCCTCCATCAAAGCAAAAAGCAGCCTGAGTTTTTATTAAACGAGTGTTCATTTCTTCTATTGCCAAAATTCTTACACAAAACAAAAGAGCAGTTTTAGCACATTATTGCTTAACTAGACATGAACAACTGACAGCAAGTGATAAGCCTGTCTGCTTTTCACAACTGGTAATCATTTTTGGAATAGATGTTTTAATATAGTTGAATATAAAATTTTGTAATTTACATCTACAATGGTACATAAATTTATAGATCCAGTTTTTTGCAGGAGAATGAAGGCTATAATCACAAAAGGTTTGTTCCAGTGTTGTTTAATTTTTAATAACTATTTGAAAACTAGGTACCCCCCCACCCCCCAACACAAATTCATTCATTTGAAAAAGATGTTAAAGACAATCATACCAGTAGATTTGTACAGTTGGCCAATTTTTCTTATGGAAGGGATATGCATACATTTTGACTTTGACTTGTTACTGTATTTCCACATCAGTTCCACTGAGCTTAAGTTTGTGCTCTAAAAGACATTTGCAGATTGCAGACCATCATGTTTCCCTCCTAGTTGTGAACAATAATAAGAGTGAAAGTGTGAGATACAGTGCTGAGGCCATTTTGCCTAGGCTGAAGATCTCAGCCAGTGCTTATACATATTTTCCAATGATCTGAATATCATGAATTCTGCTTTAGATTGGATGGGAGACAAGAGTTTCTACAAAATGTATGTGCATAGGCAAAAAAATGTTTCTCTTTATATTCTCTTCTATTTTTTTCTGGTGTTCTTGTACCTTTTCAAACTCACTTATAGCATTCCTGCTGTGGAAAAGTAAGCTAGCCATTCTCCCTGCCTCAAATTACTCCTCTTCACTGGACTTAAAAGATGGTTTGCCATCTGCAAAAGCCAGGTGCAGTAAGGCACAGATATAAGGTGCTACTGTAAAGGCTATTAAATAATTTTCTTTTTTCACACTGTGTGCATTTATTGCTGAAGTTACTCACTTGTAAATACTCTTGGGGTAAATTTCAGAATGGAAAGCCTCAGATTAGACAACTGGACTTTCAAAATATGTTAGCTGTTACAGACACTGGCATTTGAGATGGTCAAATATCCAGAGGGACACAGTACTTGATACTGTCCTTTTGAATATCTGCTCTCAAATTCATTGTTGTAGTAAATAATTTTAGAGTTCCAGGCACACCATCTGCAACTAACTTGCAATGATGACCCTTTTTTTGTCTGTATCTGCTGTAGATGGGTGTAAACTTAAGAATTTGTATACTGAAAACAGAGTGAAACAAGGATTTTCTTCAGTGAGGTTTTTTCATTTTAGCAATTTTCTCCATTTCTTCATTTTACTAAAGTGGCCAGGTTTGTCTTTGGATTATTATGGAAGTTACTTTCTACAGAATATTTTCACTTCTATATGCATGCATTTTATGGTACCTAAAAATTAGTACTTTTAGTATTAGTGTCTTATTATGCGTGTTTACATTTTTAAATTCAATAATACACTTTGGGTGGGATCTTAGGTAGCAGGGATCACCGATTATCCTTTCATCTGTGTCCCATTTTGTGTGCTGTGTGAATAAGGGAATGAAAATAAAATCTTTTCTTCTTGACTATACTGAGCAACATCTTTTAATGGTAAAATTATATTGAAAAGGGGCTTGAGGTATGGAGTTTGAAGAAAGTTTAGAGCTAGAAGTATTTTTGAGAGCTATCTGTGCCAACTAACTACAGCAGTGCAATTATTTGCAGGTAATCTTTACTCAAGCAATTACTCAAATTAGAACACCTATGTTATAGGTTACTACCAAGGTGTGTTTGGCATACACTGTGCATCCCCTTGGTATCTAGTCTTAATTGTGCTATTCGTAATTTCATGTTTTAAATTTTTAATTTCATATTTTTGACTTGGAAGTGAAGTTTACTGCTTCACTGACAGAAGGGCTCATAATATTGATTAGAGCTTAATTTTGAAATTCTTTGCTGAGTACTGTGCTGTTGAACCTTGATTTTGATCTGCTTTCTTACTTCTCCAGGACCTTGAGCAGATGTATTGTGCTTCTTGCTGTGCATGGTGATGGTGACCCATAGAAAAACTAACCAGGATAAAATTACCGAACTTACCTTCCCATGTGACTTGAATACAGTCGCACAGTCAGTAGAAAATAAGGTTTGATACTGTAAAATTAGGGTTGTGATAATGGTACAATGCTCCAAGAATGGAAGAACCTAATTTTAAAATCCTAGAATTCCTTATGTTATATTCCCAGAATAGCTTTTTCCAGTAAATACCTTCGTTTTGGGGATTTTCCATCTTCTCTACAGTCTTTTAGCAGAGGTGATGGGGAATAATTGCCTGTCCGGACAGGCCATTAATTTAACACCTCTCCACAGTCTATTGAGTGCTAAAGATTTTTCTGCTCTCCACTAACTGTCTGTCTTGGTACAGAGGGAAAAAAAGTACCTTACTTAGGGTCAGAAAACAGTTAATCATTGCTCAGTGCAGTTGTTGGTACGACTTTTGAAACATTATTCATCGCTTTGCCCAAAAATGGGGTTTTTTCCCTCTCACTTTGATGATTGTTAAAGCAAATAAGGTGATTTCATGTAGTCAATAATCAGGATATACTAGAAAAAAAGATCTTTTTGAGTATATTCATATGGGGAAAAATAATTACTTTTCAAATTTGAATTGTCTTTGGTTTTGAGGGTTAAGATAGAATTTATACAAAATTTACTTGAAACCTTAAATGAATAGAACACATCTCATAGTTTAATACTACAGTTTAAAGACAAAATTTGAATGTTGAGATCAGATGTCTGTACATATGGCTGTGAGAAGTGCAAGGGAAATGTGAAAATACTTTCAATTTGGCTTAGCTTTGAGAGTAACTTCCTAATCTGCTAGCACGAGTTAAGCAGTTGTAGGACAGCTTTATACCTCCTCCTCAGAGCTCCCAGGGACAGCTCACCTGTCACCTTCACTTGCCCCTGTGTTTTCTGTGTGTAGTGGTGACAGACAGTGGAGCAGAGTTCCACTAATCTTGCACTATCCCAGTTTTCAGTAGCTACCGTGACTTCTTGGTAACTGTGGAGCACTGCTGAGACATAATAGCTCCGATAATCAGATGTCTTTTTTAAAAATACACATCACAAAATTATTTTCTATTTACATTATGTCCTTTAAGAACTTCACATCAGATCTCAATATTTACTATCCAAAGGTTGACAGCATTCTTTAAAATATGTGGTAAAAAGCAACAGGAGGAGAGAAACTCTTTTATTTATTTATTTATTTTTAAATACTGGATAATTAATTTCTGGTAGATAATTTCCTGTACTATCAGAGTATTCAGCATTTTTAGATTTGTTGCAGAAGAAGTACAGGCTTTGCATAGCTTTGGACTAGTGCTCCAGCTGATCATTAAAACACACCACCCTTAGAAGCCTGTCTACATGTGGCTTGAACGTTGCTTTAAGAAACTGTTGTGCCGTGCCATGACTAGTGTGGAAAGACCTGACACTTTCCAGTAGCAAGCACTATGAAAGTGATAAAACCAACTGAAGTTATGTTTCTTTCTATTATTAAGATTTTATTTTTTTTATTGTTTTTCCTCTGTAGGAAGGGCTTGGGTACCTTTCTTTGGTTACATCATACCTCATGGTGTAAGGATGGCTTGAGTTATTTTTCTTGGCCTTCCTATCATTTCATTCTGTGTTTCTAAGTAACTTAATACATCTCTGTCTCTTACTTTGGTTCCCAATGTACAAACTTGGGACTGTAGAAATTCATGATATCATCAAGTTCTTGTGAGGTAGACTCCACTTCTGTGATGGCATTTTACGATATGGTGACAAGTGCTGTAGAAATGCCTGTATTTCATATGGCTGTGATGCATTTGTAGCATTTCTCTATTCACCATCGTACAATTCAATGATATTTTTCTACTCCTTTTACTGTAATAAGTATCATAAATCTGTCTGGAAGTAGACATCGTCTTTCTTATAGCATTTGTAGTGAGAATTGTGCTCCATCCTAGTGGTGAAACAATACTTCAAGAGCTGAAATGTGGGTAGGCATGAACTCACTCTGTCTTCAGACACGTGCATTCTTGAGCATCCTTTGAACACCAGTGCAACTTAATATTTTCATATGCTTCAATAGTGATTACAATGCTTTCTGGCAATTATTCTCTGTTTCCAAGTTGTAGTTATCAAGGTGATAAAGAGTTTTAAAACCTCCATTAAATGTCACAAAATATTTATTTTTGCAAAAAGAAACTATTGTTTCTGTCTTTTATCATACAGTGAGATTTTTTAGCCTCCCCCAGACCCTCTGTCTAGGATTTGTAGAATATTTATAGCCTCCTAAGTACAAGCACCATTTGGGGGTCTTTTGATATTCTTTTGCCTATCCATCTGTAAATAGCTTGCTATCATGTAGGTAATTGTACATGTAAATAGGTAGCATCCAATGAAGTGTATTTATAATCAAATTTAGAAATCAAAATGAGAATAATTTTAAATATGAAAGAATTATTTTAAGTGTGTTCATAGGAAAGTTAATCCATATCCATATGTATGTGTTTTCAAGAAATAAATTATGCTTTTCACAACATAGTAGTAGCTTTTAATTTATAGGAATTCTGCATTTCTGTATTACAGCTGTATGTTTTCTAACAGAAGCAAAACTATCTTCCTTATACTTGCAACTTCAAAATGTAGGTCATTGTGTTGGTGAATGTAGGTCAGAGTGAGGAGGAAGAAGACAGAATGAAAACTCCTCCACATGTATCTTTAAGCTTATCCCTGTTTTGAGGGTAAAGAGGCTTACCTACCTGTTCAGGCACGAGAAGCTTTTCCTTTTGCTAAAATTAACACAGGTCTTCTGGCTTCTTGGCTTAGCTGGGAGCACTGTGCTTCCACACTTGAGACTTGTTCATGAATGACCTTCTGACTCTTGCTTCTTTAGCTTCCAGATGCTTATACCATTGCTGAGGTGATCCTTCCCTGTGGGGGAAGGCAGCAGGAAGAAGAGCTGTGTGCATTGCTGGCATCTGCCTAAAGAGCATTGTCGTTGCAAAGGTGTTTCACCCTTCTCTCAGCACAGAGCTATCTGATACACCTGCAGTTCCAGCCAGTATCAACACTGTAATGGTAGCAGGGGAAGGAATGATGACCCCTCAGAAAAGATTCAGTGACACCATTCAAAGTGTCCTCTCAATAATAACTGCAGAAAAGTGAGACACATTAGACTGAGGGCACTGAGAAGTCAGATATTGAAGGATCTTTGCTACAACTGACTAGCATTTTAAAAATTCACTTAGGCTAGAAGTTTTCTATAAAAGGATTTCTGTTTCTTATATTTGTGCGTGTGAGGATTTTTTTAATGTCTGTAAGTACTATAATGGTGTTAAATTAGCTGTGTGTCTACTAAATATTAAAAAAACTTTTCTTGCTTGAGTATACACCAGTCACTGCAAATGGAAACATTCTTTATGTTATACACTAAAATATTTAAACAGTTATTATATTTATTGCAAAATCTGTCATTTTAGCATGTTTCAATGCTCAAAAGCATTGAAATGCTCAAAGGGAGATGAAAATCCCTATACAGTTCTTAGTGTATGTTTCACTAAAGAATGGGTAGTCTTGTGTGAATATTTTATTTTAACCCTTAGCAAGTCTAAGCAAAACAGCACATTCAAAAACACCTGATCAAACTGAACTGTCATAAACAGGACAAATGCAAGTATTGCATTAGTAGTTTTGTCATACATATGTGTCTTCAGTCTGCTTTTTCCCCCTTAAAAATCTTTGTAATACAAAAGTTATACGCAAAGTGTTGGACAATTCCTGCCTTGGCTTTTGCTTGATCTGCATGCAGTCAAGTAATTATTAAATATTTATTATTTCTCACTAGGAGTAAGGGTAGTTTGGAACACTTACTGGATGGAATGGTCAGGCTTTAAGTGATTTAAAGGATGATAGTTTTTCTCCTAAACTTCTGGTTCTGTTAAAAATGTAGTGATGTTTTAGCCTTGAGAACAAAAAAATGGTAAAAATGGTCTAAAGGATAGACATACATAGTAAGCTGCATGGAATTCAACTTACTTGTCTAGAAATATATTAAAGATGCTCTATATGTCAAATAAGTGTATTGGAACTGATGAAATGTCTGTAGTTCATAAAACGAAGTTTGTGTCTCAATTCTTAATGTCATATGTTGGTGGGGGGGGAGTTGACTCTGGATTTTACCTACACAAAAACATGGTTTTTCATTGCTAAGCAACCACAGATGAAAAACACATACAACCATAATTCAGCTGCATACATCTTTGACTCTTCCTCCTTTAACTTTGGGAACCTCTGAGACATAAGTTCCTGAGTATGTTTTCCTCAGGCCCCCTTCATCAATGAAGTCTGGTGTCTGCAGGACAGCATGCAAGGCACACGGGAGGTGTGCTGTCCTCTCCATAGGCCACAGCACTTCAGTTGGATATTCCAGTCAGGTGGGAAACTGGTCTGGCTAAACAGCTACTTTCATGAGAGACTTCATGGAATCCTCCTTTTGAAGGAATAATTTTACATGGCAGCCTCCAAATAGTTGTCAATGTTGATGATGACAAGTGTAAGTTTCATAATGGAAGCTAATAAATTCATTAATACAGATTAGGTGAAGAAAGAGTGATTGCTTCTGGCTATTTCTGTAGGACAACTAGGGGAATTAAAATCAAAATGGCAGGGAAGCAAGTATAAAATGAGAGAGGAGGTGTTTCTTTGTACAGCAGGATGAAACTGTTCACCAGGTGTTTCCTGGTGCAGCTCTGGAAAGTTTACCACAGAACAAACAGAAAAATCCTTCAGTGCATATTAAGAGGAACTTACCACTTCTGTTTCCTCTTCTCCTTCTGAACTTCTTGAGCCACATCCGGAAATCACACTTTTATTGCCCTACTCCTGGATTTGTCCTTAGCATGTGCTGCTGGTCAGTCCCCCTTATAGTCAGACTGATACCTGACCTAACAAAGCTAAGAGAAAAGGAGCTAAATAAAAAGGAACTGGGAAGAAATTGAGTGACTGTAGGATGATGATGATGATGATGATGTAGCTAATGAAAAACCAGAGGGCTCCTGTGCCCTAGAGGGCTACAGGACAAAGTTGGCCTTGTATCTGGCCTGGTGAAAACAGGTTGATGTCCATGTGAATGCCCAAGTGAATTAAATTTTCTGTTTTAAAGTCTGGAGTATTGCATATATATGTGTAGATATATGTGTAGATATATGTGTATGTTTATGTGTGTGTGCATGTATCTATAAATTTTTGATCATTAGTTGTGATGAAATCTTTGAAATACTCAATTGCAATGCTTAAATCCTAGGTCTTCTTTTTCTTTATTCCATGTTATTATGGCAAATATAGAAAATAAAACAGTTGGTAGAGGTCTGAAAATCATAATATACATTCAAATATTATTTTAGACCAGAAAAAAATCTGTTCTAAGAAGGTGAATATCTTTGTTTTATAGGTCTCTGGCCATCTGAAGAAGTGCTGGCTTACTACTGCCTAAAGCATAATGAAATATTCAGGTACAGAGTTAAACATAAAAACATATTTTCCAAACTCTTAGTTTTATTGTATCTGCATGGTAAAGATTGCTATGATTTAAGGCTTCAGATTAAATTTAAAATGTTCAAGGTGAAAGCATGTTGCTCTTAACAAAGAATTCTGAGCTGCCTTTGGGTACTAATATTGCACAGCAAGCTTTCTGCTATATGTCAAAGACTTTTGATTTCCACTCAAGGCATTTTATTTCACTTTGATTTTTGGGAAACAAAAGTGAAGTTCCAATCGATCAGTGCTGATTGTGAAGGTCAGGAAAAATAAGATATTCTTTAAACTGACATCTGTTGCAAAAGCAAGCAAAATATTATCTGATGAAATACATAAAAATCACTGCATATAGTAGGAAGAATTTGCACCTGTATTTAAGTGTTGTGAAACAGTTTTGAAACATCCTTCACCTTTATTCAAAACTTGTAGGAGACAGCTATCAAGGCTCCAATAGGAGCATCTAAATATCAAATCCATCTTGCATCCAATTTCTTTCCCCCTGAGTATACTGAGATTTGCACTTGCAAATCCTTGAAGTTTCATTGTCTGGAGGATGAATAGGGTGCAAAAAAGCTATTACAACTATGCATTTGGAGGCATAAATTGTGTTCTGTGTGAGGGTATAAGACAAATACCAAGTAAACAAGCTTGGAGTATACAAAATCCCAGTCTGTGTAAATATGGTGTTGGGTAAAATCAGGAAACCCAAACTGTAAGTCCCTGTCCCTTATACCAAACAAGCAACTTGCTTAGACTCCTATCTGTAATCAAAGACCTGGCACCAAAGTGTGACCTGGTCCATGGAGCTTAATTCCTACTCCATCCATCACCTGAACAAAGTGCATGCCATTAGGGGAGGCAGCTCACATGCCTGATCTGGCAGCTGCTGCTCCTTCCTCTCAGGTTGGTTATGTGCCTTCTGCTGCTGTAGTGATGTCCCTGTAGCACTTTGCTGTCTGGTCCCATGCTTGTATGCTCTGCTTCTTCTCCAGAGCTCCTCACAGCAAACCTCCTGGGCCGCTCACTCAGAGGGTATTTTCCTAGTTTGGGTATTCAAACCACAGTATTCAGAGACAACGATCAGTCAATCTTCAATGGAGTAAATGGGCAGTTTCACATCCTCATTTCTCAGGATTTTACCCTTCTTACAGTCCTTGCAGAGTAGAGTTTCTTACGTTAATTCTCATTTATAAATGATTACTATATATTGCCTGAGAGACAGATACAACTTTTAAAACTTGCTAGTAAGGGAACTTTGCATTGAAATAAATTTCATACACATAAATATTTATGTATATGTGTATGCTCATATACTATGTACATAGAAATTTGGTTCAAAATGCATAAAAACCTCACACTGGATAGATACTTTCTATGTTTATTTCAGCAAGAATGATTCTTACAAAGGAGTAAGTGCCTTGTAAGTCTTATATATAACCATATGTATATAGTTTTAATATAAAATACATTTGGCTTAGAAAAACTAAAACTTATTTGAGGAAGAACCTATAATCATTCTGTTTAAAAATCCAAATTGCAAATTTCCCATATTTGTTTTATATTCTTACTGGGTTAATATACAGCTTGTTCCTCCAAACTATATCTTTCTTCTGTCTCATTTTGATTAAATAGGACAACTAGACTTTTTTCAAATAAAATTTGTGGTTTCTAAGAAAAATAAATCTAACCTGTCCAGACAGTGAGCATTATTATATAGTCATACAGCCTAGTCCGCTTGCCTCAGTGAACAAAATATCAGCAGCTGTATACTGATACTGATATGGCATCTTAGATGCTCTTCCTAAATATCAGTGTTGAGTGAGTAGGGAGGTGACCTTTTCAGATAAAAGTAAATTTTTCAGATGTTAATATTTTAGGGGAGAAGGAAAGATGCACCTAAAAAAAACCCCAAAAAACCAAAAACAGCAACAAAAAAATGCAACCAAAATTCCCCAAAACAAAACTCAACTAAACAGTTTAGCTAAAATTCCATTTTCTGCCTGTCAGAAGCATCTCAATGGGAATGCTCCTGCCAGCTGTAACAGTTGCCGCAAATTTTGCTATAAAGCAGCGTGTTCATAAACTGAGGCTCTGCCTTGCCCCAGACACTGCCTTCACACACAATTTTGGTGCAGGGTCAACATCCCTCCCTCCTCCCCTCCTGGGGCAGGCCACGGCTCTGGAGGACATTCTTTATGGCTCCCCCTGCAAGCTCCCATCCGGCACACTCTCTGTGCCAAATTATATTTCACATGCACGTCGTAATAACAGCACAGTATGGTCTAAGTTAAAAGCAGCCTTTTAGACCATGTATTCAGCCCTTTGATCGGGCTCAGTTTAGGCTCTTGACACTAACTTCGTTTAGTTTTCTGAGGCTTAACCATTTGCTGTTCCCATCGTTGTTCATAACAGTATTGTTTGTAGGTCACTTGCAGTTTTAAGTGCTAATTGAAGGATCGGATTTCTTAGTGTGTAATTATTTTGTGGTATACGGCTTGCTTTAAAACTTCTCTCTTTTTATTACAAAAAGGCTTTTAAGCATAACTGTATGGGGAGATATATAAATAATATTAATTTCCCCATTTACTTCTCTAACTGTTTTTGCAAGAATGAATGTGGATTAACATTGTTATCCTTTCCTAACAATTATCTTTCGCTACTCTAGCTAGTTTAGTTCTAAAAGACAGAGCCATTGACAAGGGAAAAAAGGGAACCTTCTCAGATTTTTCAGCTCAGCGGTGGTAATGTTGCACTGAACACTAATGAGGGAACCCCCACTGATTTGCCTGCTTTGTGACTTTTCTATTTCATAATTATTTTTAAAACGCAAAACGACATGAGGTAGCCTAGTCATGTCTCTACAACTTCCTGGTAGCTCAGTCCTTACTGCAGATGGCAATTTGTTCTTGTAACATATATGTCTCTCTGACCATTTTCATCTAATTTGTATGGGTTCTACCATTTCCTTTCTCTCTTTCAGGGACCTTGCTGTGTGTGAGCTAGGGGGTGGCATGACATGCTTGGCTGGGCTCATGGTAGGTCTTTTCTCAATTCCAATCCCATTCAGAGGAAGAAACAAAAGGAAAAATGTTCCAGTGCCTCCAACTGCTGGGTCAGAGAACTGTCAACAGCCTCAGCTGCGGTCAAGCTGCAGAGTCTTGAGAGACCTTCTAGATTGACTTGCTTTCGTATCATATTGATTTTATGGTTGCCTCGATGAGCAGAAACATTTTACCTCGGTGTAGTCAATATCTTTTGTTGTGACATTCCAGGCCACGTACGGTCTTGTCTTTCATTTCCATAGCCGAAGCTTTTTTTTTTTCAGATTATAGTCCCATTTGCTAAGATACAGGAATAGCCTGGCGAATCACAGTTGGAGCACCATGATATAGCTGCTAATGTTTTGCCTGCATTATTACACCAACAAACATGATCCAGAGCTCTCGGTAATTAGATTCTTTTGAATTACATTGGCCATTCAGGAGAGTCGTTCACCATTCTCTGGGTTCTGAGTCATGTATTCAGGAGATATTATGTAGCAGTGCAGTGCATTAGACAAGTTTTTATGTCTCTACAAATAAAAGCATATTGTTACACTGATTGGCATTTGACAAACCTGTCGCTCTTATACAATGTGTCGAGGTTACAGCCCAATGTGCGAGCATGTCAAAGCTCACAAAAAAATTACCCTTACAAAGCCATCTGCCTGCAATGCAAAGTTATATGAAGGGCATCAGGCAGTCAGACAGAAGCAAGCTGAAAGGCAGAGTGACAGCCTTGTATGATGGCTCTACTAGATAAACAGAAGCCCGCAAATGAAAGCCTCTCAGAATACCATCATCGGCTGTCACAATGCAATTACGGAACAGAATGATAGCAAGATAGAGGCTCCCGCAAATGGAATGATAAAAGTATTGACTGATTTGATTGAATGATTAAAATAATGCAGACATAAAATGAAAAAAGATTGAAGATTGTTACAGAGAAATAGGTGAGGAAGCATGATACTGAAGGCTTGTCACTCCTGTCTTCACTTCCACACAGACAAGCATATTTGCTCATTGTTTGCTGTGCTCTTTTTTTCAGGTTGCTATTTCTGCAGATGTCAAAGAAGTTCTGTTAACTGATGGAAATGAAAAGGCCATCAAAAGTATCCTTATTCAGATAGAAAACTGGTTTGTTGTGCTCGTTCCTTTTTACTGGCTGAGTAACAATCGATATAAAGACAGACAGCATGGGGCATATTAAGAAAAAGTCCCCACGTAAGTAATTAAAAAACAGATGTGGAATATCTTGAACAGAAAAGCAGCTTCCCCCATAATAAATGCCACATTTTCTCCATTAATTAAAAATGCAAGTGTTGGTATAGAGCATGTACAGTAGTAAATATTTGTCTCCTGGAAGATTCGTGTGTGTATGCTGCACATTACAGGAGGTGTAGCAGGGAATCAAATCATTAACTCCCCTTCATGTATCTGCTTTGCGTAAGAGCTAGATTTTTTTTTCCTACTTTCAGATACTAGCCCCTTAAAACATACCCAGTACTCATATTTTCAGGGCTTCTCCAGTGTATGTTGAAATGTTCCATTGTTGCTGCTAAGTTATAACTGCCTACAAATTACGCATTTATTCTGCTTAATCAATTACCAATTTATCATTATTTCTCTTGATGTAAGATTGCAAAACTCTCCTGTCCCTTTTATAAAGTATTTTATTGCATTTCTTCTGTTAGAATAAATTGCTATTATGCCCTTCTAATATGAACAGATAGTTCATAAAATTGAACTGGACATGGGTTAAGCAAGAGAATGAGTGAGCATAATTTGTGGCCACATTAAATATCAGCACAGAACAAGAAAAGATATATACGGTGAATACTAATAGCCCTTAGAAACAGAGAGGAAAAAAAAAATGAAGATATCTATTTACTTTTGTTCCTTGATAATCTTTCCATTTACATTTTCATGCAGGCTCATTTTTCAGGTTTTGGCCACTGCAGCATCAGAAATATTTCTTTTTTGAGTTTTGTATGTATTTGAGAGCTAATGTAGTGAGTACTTAGTAAAAAAAATAAACTAATCTGTGGCTTAAATAAATAGCAGTTGCTGATGCCTGTTAAAACAGGAGAAATATCAGTGCAATAATATTAACTACTACCTTTAAAAAATACTTTCTCAGAGGTAACCGAGGTAACTATAACTGCTGACAACACTTGAATATGTTAAAAACAGTCAATCCTAGATCATATCTGTTAAAACTTGAAATAAGCCTGCTAAAAGTCTCTTTTTTCTTGAAAAGGCAAGTTCTCACCTGTGTTCCAGGGATTCTTATTTTGTTAAATTTAGTGTGTTAGACTTGTGTCTTGAGGAGGAAGTATTCATTATTCTTTGTATTTTAATCAGCACCACCCCTTCCAATCTTTCTTCCATGTCATTATGAAGATAAAAAATGTAGGAGAAAAGAAGTGTTTCAAAACTAGCCTAACAAAACAAACTCACGTTGTATAGAAGCACAGGTATTTAATAAAAGGTCATTTTACCCCCAAAAAGCTTCAGGTGGGCTCAGTAATCATCAACTCAGCAAATGTCTTGCTTAGCAGATTCCATAAACATACCTGAACTTTTTTGAAATGTAGAAGTCTTATATAACAAAGAAAATTGTTGAGTGCTAAAATATTCACTCAGTCCTTAGAATTAAAGAATTAAAAGTGCTTTTATTCCTGAAAAAGATACTGTTAATGTTACCTAATTATCACACCTTAGTTTTTTGCAATATGTTTTAGAAATGTCTTCTGTTCCCAAAAATCTTACAAGAGGTCTTCATCTGTATTCACTCAGTGAATCCCTTTCAGGGAAGCGATTGGTAGACGGCTCTAACAGGAATTTATTTTTTCTTTTTTAACATTTGGTGCTCAGAAGGCTCAGCATTCAAAGTGCTTTTATTGTGTTGGATTTTACAATGGGCTTAATATTAGCAGGGTGCCAAAGTGCAGCAGGCTAAGAACTTTACTGTGTAGGTGAAATGTATTCTTAAAAGTGCACATAATAAAATTTCTGTTGCATTTTATATGGTTTATGGACTTCAGTAGTAATTTTATGATATGTCTTACAGTAATTTTCTTTTGCACTCTTTTCTATAGTGACTGGCTATAATAGAAGTTTAGGCTAAATTTAGATCTGTTTCAGCCCCACCAGACTCACTGAAATCAGGGTAGTATTTTAGGTGTAATTGGAAGTAGCATTCACCCCAAGTGCCACTGACTACAAATGACATATTTTTGCTAGTTCTTATTATTGCTGATGGTATTTTTTATTGTTTAGCATACCAAATTAAGGTAATGTGGGATAAAATACTGTTTTCTTTTCTAGATTCTGCTTTTCAGGCATAGTTAATGTCTAGTATTATGTTTTTCATGCAGGTATTATAGGTTAAAATAATCTTGTTTTTAAATTACTGTTTACATCTTCCCTTTAAATTTCTTAGGAAGCTTAAATTACATGCCAGTCGTACTATAATATCCAAAAATTACTTTCCAAAAAGTAAAAGTGGTTGTCAACAAAAAAGGAAAAAAAATCCCTGTCAGAAGCCAGGAAACCACCAAGCAAGCCTGCTAATTATTCTTAATGGGCAAGATGAGCACATTAAGAAACAAATGAATACATCAGTGAAATGTAATTGAAAATCGACCTGGCAATAGTGCATTGCATCTGAGAATCTGCCTTTGTATTATCAACATCATCATAATTATTGTTGTTTTTGTTGTTCCTATCATTATTCAGTGAGCATAACTAACAGCTTGGCTTTGTGAAATCTCAAGCTTTTGAGGATTTGATTTTTGTTTTAATTTTTGACGTGCTTCCTATTAGTCTCCATTTCATGCTGACACAAGAAGTATTCTGTATGTATGTTTTCAATATCCATATTAGGATATGTTATTGAAATGTTAGAAGTTAAAAAAAATGTCACAAATTTATCAATTTCAAATAATGGTTGTCATTCTAACCCTGTCATTGTGAAATATGTTGCTATATTTTATATTAATAAATGATCTTATGTATGCTGTTTATGGAAGTTTTTAAAAGGATCTCATGACTTGAGATGCTAGACCATTTAAAAGACTTCACTCTAACACCTTTTGCTTATAATGAGCAGTTTGAATTGATTCAATAGATCATTTATATTGCAAAATCAATAAAATAAAGACAGATGTTACTCCTTTTGCCACCTTGTTCAGAACTTTATTGTTGATTTAGTGTCTTCTATCTGAGATCTTTCAGTGTCATTTAAATAAGGAAAGTGTTAGGATTAAAATTAAGGATGTTTCAAGTGAATAATAAATATATACATGGGCAAATTTATGAGATTCGTCCCCATTATAATTTTGGGTGATATGCATTCAAATACAAATTTTTCAACTTAGCTTATATCTGTCACATAAGTCAGTCATGAACATCAAATTTCACGTCCTCAAAACACTGGAAGCATCGTTACTCACTGATGTATCCAAATCCAAGGATGAGGTTCATTTTAGTAAAAATTGTCTCCTATTTCAGAGAGGCTGTGTACCTTCTGCCTTAGCTCAGTTTCACACCATGCACTGGTGACTTGAATTACTGTCTGAAAGCATCAATAATACAAAACATCATTACAGTGCACTATAATGGCCATTAAAATACACTGTATGGATCTTTAAACAGTCTGGGGAAGTTTAGGTTAGAGGGGTCATGTTTAACCTGAATGCCTAATGATATGGGCTCCTAAATTATTTTTAAAATCTAGTATTAACATGTTTAAAACCATTATTAATAGTTTTTCTCAGTTATATAATTTAAGTGCAGTGTAGCTAATTTATCACAGACATAGCAATGTTATTTCTTTCCCTACCTGAAAGCAGCAAGATCTGCTCATGGTCTTATTTATGCCTTCCTTTTACTGCCCAGGTATAGACCATTAATTTACTGCTTCTCATTGCATATCATGGAAACAATTTAAAAGGCACGTTCAAACTACAGAGATTTGTTTAAACCAGTTTTCTGTCATTCCATTTCTAGTTTTTACTTCACAAAATACCAGTTGTCTTTTCCAATGTTTGGATAGAGACTTTCCTGAAATAACTTTTCTTAAATAACCAACTCTGTTAGGAAGACAAATTATGTGATTTCAGCAAAGCAAAGAAAAAGATATATCAGCAGTATTTCAAATTAGCCTGACTCTTGTATGCAATTTTCTTATAAGAGCACTTTCAAAAGCTCTGACATATTTTTTGGATCTAGAAATGTCCCCCTAATTAGCGTCAGATTTCCTATACATTGAATAAAAAATAAGGGTCTTTTACATCTTTACCAAAAATGTCTGTTTAAAACAATTATTTACAGTTGAAAGTGAACATTCAGGGGTGTATGGATTCACTCTGAGTAACATTAATATTCTCATAGTTTTCACTTACTTGCTACACCTTTTCCTTCCAGTGGCTTCTCACTAACCACAAATGATTGATCACGATGGTTATCTTTCTTGCCGTAGATGACTGGGCTTAACTTCCCCTGAAACTTTTTCTCATAGCCCTTGCTTTAACCTGCCTCAGTGGCTACCCAAATTTGTGACTTGAACTTCCAAACTATAAGAAGCTGAGACACAAGGCTGAGGTACTGTTGTGGTATCTAAGGGGAAGAAAAGGCATTTGTTGCTTTGCACTCTTTTAAGGTGGTTCCAAACCTTTCTCAGGAAAGCAAATGGACTAGAAACTCCTTTGCCTATAGGTTAAGGTGCTCCTGTTGCATGTTGGATTCACCCAGACAGAGCTGGGATCATAGGTGTGTCTCCTTTGCTCTTAGAACACATAAACCTCCAAAATCTCAGCATTTGGTATATTTGTAACAGTGAAAAGTGAAAAGCAGCACAGACTAGACTGGACATTTAGTGGTTGTAAAAAGTTCAGTTCTCCATCATTGTAATTCTTTTATTTGTAAATAGTTGCCTTTAAATATCTGAGGTATGGGACATATTTTTTCACTTCTCTCTATAACTACAGGGCTAGAAATTCCTTAAATCCTTAAAGAGTAAATAGAGGCAGGAAACTAGAGCAAATTGCTGCATAGATAAATGGCTGATATGCTGGAGTAGCAATGTAAAATGTAAGCTTCTGAAAAATAATTGGCTCTTAGCACAGATTAAAGAAGAACAAACAGATAAGAACATTATGAAGATGTTAGAAATGGACAATAGTTGAGTTTATTGTTATTATTATTTTTATTATTGCTCTAGTTTTGTAGATAATTCTTAACAATTATCCTACAGATGTAAACGAGATCATCGCAAGAAACCAAAACACCGGAGTATTTAAGGCTCAGAAAGTATCAAGCTGGTATGATTCTGCTAAACTTTTTTACTGATTCTTGCATTAATGTACTGCTTCTGTATTAATGTAGATGTGAAATGTATGCAGAAGTGTGAAAGTGTGACCTGTGTTACTGATGCTCACACAGGTGTGTGTGTATATATAAGTAGGTAATTGATGCAAGAGAGAAATTTAAAAATATTGAAAAAAATTAGCAAATACAGTATGATTAACCTTGGTGACAAATCCTCTCTTTCCTTTTTATATTTTTTTAATTTACACTATGTCTGTTCAGTCTGTGATTTAGTGAATGGTTGAAATTTGTCTGCTGTAGAGTCAATATTACCCATTGTACTGAAAATGAGATTTGGAATGAATGTATCTAAATCTCTGGCAGATTTAATTTTAAATAGCTCTGAAAATTCAGGGTGACAATAAATCCCACTTGCCCCTGAGGTAGGTGTTGCTGGAGCATCCATGGGAGTTTTTTTGGTCATCCTGTCTGTCTGATCATTATTGTGTTTTCACTGCGAGGACAGATGGGGAGCATGGGAACCAAACACAGTGCATTCATCTCATGCAGTACTTTAGAAGTAAATTATAATGCACTTCATATTTGTTGTATAAGGTTAAGAATTAGGAAATGGTTACCTAAGAGTAAATAGTACACTCTTATTTGTGTGTCTAAATTTTTTTTTTTTTTTGATGACTTACATTGCAGAAGGGCACTCAGTCCTTCTAAAACTGACAAAAGTAAAGCTGAAAAAAGGCTAAGGAAGGCAAAGTGTTAGCGCAGAATTAGCTTCCTCACATAGAGGGTTAAAACCATATGATTTTAATGGCTATAATTCAAATTGTTTACTCCTATGCCTATGTAGCCATTCTATGTAGAGAAGCTAGTTTAAGTGAGCACTTAGGGCTAGAAAAATTCTGCCTTCATTAGGGCATGTGTGCATATAACTTAGAGATACATCTCTGCATCCTAGTAAGAGCCTGCCAAGTAGACAAAGGCCATGTGGATCCCAAGAACGGTCTTTCAGGTTCCATGTGTTGAACACCTCTTGTAAACAACTTCAAACACTGCTGAGGAGAGGCTATATGGTATGTCCATCTAGAGACTTAGAATTTTTTTACGTTTCCAGTTGTTCTGTATATTGTGTGAGATTTCAGATTTCATCCCTTGTCAAGACTTCAAACCTGGTCTTTTAGATATCAATCAAAAGCACATTTTCTACCCTGTCCTCATTTACATTTATCTAATGCTTAAGGTCATTTGTGATCATTTGAGTGTATTTCAGCATATGGAATCAGTGAATAATAGATTTCAGCCTCATGCTGTGAAGAAAGATTGTGTTTTTACAAGACATGATGTTGTTTACTGGGTGTTAATAATCACTAATTAATAAACATATCTAGACGTCAAAAATGTTGCATTTTAAGAAGTAAAAATGTCAAGTGTTTAAGTTCTTGAGTGCAATAGCAATTGAGGCCTTATTTGCATAAATAAAATAATTAAATTACAAAATAATGTGAAGTATACTGTATAAAAACATGACTCACTATAACACTTGAGCTTTAATTCTACATTCTTAAGGCTTTTTCAGATTTGTTGTAACAGTATAAAGTTTTATAAAACAACTATTCAAATTACTCTCTAATGGATTGATCAGTCCTTCAGATTCAGTAATGATGTGATGCAGTAACAAAGTTATATGATCCCTTCCTAATGTCTTGAGGGAGCTAAAAGGCTGATGTAAAGTCGGAAGTATTACTGTAACCTTGGTTCACTTTTCCTGTAGATGAAAACCATAGTTACATAATGGTCACCGAGAGAAAAGGAGAAAAAAAAACCTCCAGAAAATGATGAAGATGTAGTGTTTTGGAGGGAAGAATGCAACACTGGCTTGGAAAATGTCATTCTTTTACATTGATCAGATTTTGCAAGCAAATTAATACAGTGATGTCTGTAAGTGACTTACTGAGCATCAGTTTAATTTGGAGAAGGCATCTTCTTTCCTATAGTCATTTAGACGGTGTCCAGTCTGGCAACTTCATGGTGGCCAGTGCAAAGTTAAAAGATTCTCTCTGTGTAAAAAACGATTCAGGATAGACTCTTCTCACAGTGCCTGCATCTTATATCAGAATTTTGCACTCCTTTCCTTGCATAGGAGCAGAAATCATCAGTATGAGAGTCAGTTTGAGACTGTTCTGGGTATTTAAGTCTATGCTTGGAAAACATGCCAAAACCTGTATGGACCAAAAAGGAACAATCTGGTACCAGCTAAGAGAAGTTAGATTAGGACAACCTGCCATACATTTATTTATTTAGATTTATACAAAACGCAGTAAATGAACACTTCTCTAACCCTCTGCCAAATCTTGATTATTGTTTAAAAATGCAGTAATGTAAGCCAAACTGGCTGTTTGTCATATTATGTGTTATAATGTAATAATAGATATTTAGTAAACAGTTTACTTTGCAGTGGATATACAATTCTATTTTATTTTTATTTTTCATCAATATGTCTAGGATTTCTTGCTTATGTTTACTAGAAATAGGTACAGTAGTACCACCAAGTTACAAGTAATGTCTTGCCGCAGTGAAGGGTACTAATACCTTGTATAATTTGACATTTTTTTTTCCACAGGTCAGAAATTATCCATGAATTGCATTGTTTACCCTATAACTTAGTATATATTTCTTTGAATCATCAGCTGTTGCTGGTTTGATATGCATTATATCTAACATGTCCACCAGTCATTAAACTGTCAATAACAAAGTAAAGAAATCCCTGGTCCTTGTCTTCTATTTGTTTCAATGGGGAAATCTTCCTGAAACAGCTGTTTGAGTAGTAGAAGTTTGAAAAATGGTTGTTACTACAAATGTCATAATGGAAAAAATTTACTGAAGAGGAAGGCTTGCAATATATTACGCAGGTTAACCGACTCAGTTCATCCTGCTGACTAGTGAATTTGTTCTTCCTTCAGATTCCCTTGTCTGAGAACATGGAAATCTGTAAAGACCAAAAGTTGTGTTCTAATTGCTGATATGGGACCCGTGGAGTTTTACCTGTGGACAAGTCTATTGTTTTGCTAAGAGTTGCCCCAGAGAGATTCCATTTCACATGAGGATGTCAACAAGAACATGTAACATCAAGCTAGTAACAGAAATGCTTGTGGCAGTGCACCCTTGGGTTTGATTAGTAGTAGTGTATCATATACTCCTTATTCATTCCACAGTCTTCTTTAAAACCCACATCAAGAATGAATGACCATGTAACCAAAAGGGACAATTCCTTCTGCTTAAAGATTAACAGATAGGTTATAATTTTATTTGAGATTTTAGTGTTCCATACCAATGTAATGCAATTACAATTTTCCAGAACTGAATCCATAATGAAAAAAAGCCTTCCAAAATACTGAATGGCATCCAGCATAACAGATGATGTCTTAATGACAGAGCACTGATCTCTATCATCCGGATTCTGTTCTTGTATTAGTTGCTTCTTTATAATTACAAAGGTGAATATTTTACCTTACTGCAATGTTCTTCAAATATGTCAGCTTCATAACCTTCTTGATTTCAACTGGTCGTGTAACTGGTTCCATCAATGTGGGACAGACTTAATAAAGACTCTCTCTGTTTTCATTCATCAAAATTACCTGAGTGTTGGTAAATTCAAACTTTTTGAAAACATTTTATTGAATTTGCTGTGTTTGTCAGCTTAGCAACCCTAAAGGAATCCCTTTCTTCCAACTACTCTTCCAGTCTCCTCAAGTAACACTCTTGCATGACAGCATCTGTTGGTAAGGAGGAAGCTGCCAAGAGGAACATTTCCGGCTCTCTGGTTAGGGAAGAAAATGTTATTGATTCCTGCTCATTTAACTTGATCACTTCATGTATATGTGGAAAGAACTGTTTGTGTGCTCATGTCCCTTCTGAAGTAGTAGCTCTTTATCACAGAAAACTCAACTCAGGTGGAAAGCATTCTACACCTCTGATCATACTTGCTCTGAGCTATCTTTTTCAGTTTCAATCTACTTATTTTTAGACAACTATGATCAGTACTGCATTCAAAGTGTGCATAAATAGGTATATGTAGTGGAATAATTACACTTTTTTTTCTCCTTCTAAAAATGCCTAACAGTGATTTGCTTTTTTCACTGCAGTTGAGCACAGAGCTAATAGTTTCATGACACTGGCTGTCACAACATCAGGATCTTTCCAGTGATGGTCATTTTGGAGACCTTCATTTTCTATATCAAGTGGGAATTATTTTTTCAGTTGTGCACTTTACATTTATCCACACTGAATTTCATCTGTCATTTTATTGTCCAATTACTCAGTTTCATCCTTCTGTAATCCTTCAGTCTGCTCTTTTCCTTACTGTCTTGAATGACTCCTTAACATCAGCAGACTTTGCCGCCTCGATGCTCATCTCTTGTAAACATGTTGACTAGAAGAGGTCCTAGGGGAACTCCACTGATTATGTCCCTCCACTGTAAGAATTGACCATTTGCTACTACCCTGGTCCCTGTCTTTTGTTCTATTATATAGCCATGTCAGGACTCTTCTTCAGTGACAGTCTATTTTCCTAGAATGTTGATAGCGAGGGTCTTTGCCAATAGCTTTTTGGAATCAGAGCAGGCTGTCTTACCCAGATCTCCCTTATCTGAATACTTTTTATCACCTTTGAAGTGCTCAAAGTTTGCGAAACAGGACTTCCTTTTACAGAAGACATATAAAAAAAGGCTTCTGTGCTGAAATGTCTTCAGTTTTTCTTGTACAGAGAAGTGCATTTATTTTTTTTCACTGTTGCAAAGAATTAATTTCACCACTCTGAAATGTTCTCAACCTCTGTGAGTGCCCATTCTCTATCCCAATTATCAGCTGGCAGGAAGATTTAGCATAAAATGAAGAGTTCACTTACTTTTGACCTGCCTGATTTTATATTATGTTTACATTATTACAAACTTTTGCAAGTTTGTTATTCTTTCTTCAGTGCAACTTCAGATTTTGGACAAATAATTGAACAATCTCTTAAACCTTTTAACCACACCAGCTGACTTTCACAAACTTCCAAGCCTCTCCTATTTGTGGATTTCACCCAGTTGTGTTGACTTATGAAGTACATTTTAAATTGCGTTCTACTTTTGCCTGTCTTCTTTATGATGCCAGATAAGAATACCTAAGGAGAAAAATTTTAAGTGTTATCAAGCTTTGTAAAAAAATTTCTATGACTTTGGAATAATAGGAAAAGAAGGTGTAAAAGTATTACATTGCATTATTTTAAATCATTCTTCCTCAGATCTTTGACTATTTCATGATGCTCTCCTCTTAGCTTAAAAACTTGCTCTTGATAAAACTATTCCTCTTGTACTCTTGTGCTGCACAAAAAGATTAGAGGGAGACCCCTAATACAAGAAGACATGGGTCTTTCTTCCCAGGCTTTTAAAGGAAAATGTCCTTGAGATTTTAGAGTCAAAGATTATTTGTTCAATTTCTTTTTTGTATCCATCCTTTCAGCCATGTTCTACGTTATTTCCTGGTTTATGTTGTTACCACTGTACCTCTGTCTACCCTTCCTTGTCTACCTTGGCTGTACATTAGGAGGCAGTCATCAAGTACATCTTACACGCTTTTAGTAGGTTCTCTGCTTCACAGGCACTCTTGGCTAATCTTTGCCATGACAAACTTTAAATTTTGACAAAATTATGTTTACAGTGTTGTCTTTGTTTATTTCATTAGTATTCAGTTAATAGTTATTCAAACATTAACCAAGGATACTGAAAATAGATGAGGTCCAGGAAAGGGGCAGAAGGGTGAATCAGTGTTTGGAAATGAGAGAGTCAAAGAGCTCCATTTACTTGTCAAAGAAATGACTTGATTGTTAGGAAATTAATTGATTTTGATCTGAAAGTCTCATGTGAATAAAAAAACCCCAAATGTTAATAGAAGATCAGTCTTTAATCTAGTTTACAAGTACCTAACAAGATATAGAAATTGAAGTTAGGCAAATTCAGTCTAGAAAAATATGAGATTTGACAGCATGATAATACATTAGAACATCTTTTCACGGGAAGTGATAGTTTCTTAAGCAGTGAATGTGTTTGAATCTTTCTGAAACACATGTATTAGTTTCCTGAGATATATGGGCTTGATACAGAACTTTGAAATCTTGGATGTTTATTGTGTTCCCTTCTGCCCTGAGAATTATTAGAATTATGAACCTGTGAACTACATCTTCTCTGCAGTTTTTAAATTTTCCTCTGTTCAGTCCTTCTGGACCCACCTTGTTCTCTTTATATTCTTAGGTTTTTAATTTGAGTTCTCTTGATTATCCTTCCCTTGCATAGACTATTTTCCGTAGAGCAAGAAACTGATATTTTCCTTCTTATTTTTGCACAAGTCTGATCCTATCAGTACAGTTGTGTCACACATGCTTGTGTTGTCTTGCACTTAGAAATTATGTATTTTTTATACTGTATCATTCTGAAATAGAATTTGAGAACCTTTTTTTTTTCCAAATATGCTTGATGACCCTCGCTAAAAACAGTAGTCAGTTTCCAAATAAAAGTTGATTTAGAATGGATGTAGAGGAGGGATGTGAAAAGGCAAATTCACAACCACTAGTATTTTTTTATTAATGTCTTTTTCTTACAAGATATTCTCACTTCTTTTAAATAAATAGCCATACTTGTACTGAATGTTGGCTTATGATGTGTCTATGAAATGAAAAGATTCATTCTACAATGGTTTTATTTACATGCAGTACATTAATTATGTCCCCAAAACTTAGCAGCTTCTGTTACCACCAAATGTGTTAGTGTTAGGACTGTTAGTTTTGAAGACCAAGCTGGAATGTTCCCATGTGAATTTTAGCAAAATATGTTGTACAAAACAAGAGAGAGAAAATATGTTCTTAGAACAAGGAATAAAGCAAGTGTGTAATTTTATAATGCACTTTTTAAAGGGGACTTTTAGGCAAGACAACCTAGATAGGATCATAGAATCATAGCCTATCTAAAGTTTGAAGAGGCCCATAGTTGGATGTGGTGCCTTTTCTCTTCTTTTATATTACCACATTAATATGATGAGGTTTAATCATGAATTGTTGTACCAGATACTTTATAAACACAGAGCAAAAGGCAACTTGTGTGAATCTGTGATCTAAGACCAGAGAGAGATGGTGAGGAAGGATAACAAGGATAACTGAAGTCTGCATGAGAGGCAGAGCTGGAGGCACAAGAGCCTCTTCACAGTGTTTTAGGTGTTATTTTAAAGGGCAGTTTCAAGGATAATGGAGTAAGTTTGTGAATGTTGTGGATAATGCAGCACAAGAAAGTTGTACAGGTGCTTGCTTGAAAAGTTAAGTGGAAGATGTAGACTGACATTAGGGCTGATTAAAGAAGGGACTTGTCCTTTCAATATTGAATGAGAGATAAAAAATAGGCATGTTGTGAAACATTTGGAAATCACAGCTTGCAACTTACCTGGAGGAGGACAGAGAAAGATGACAAGATCAGGGTTGTAGGCAAGAAAAACAACCTCTGCAGCAGCCTGCTGAATAAATATTAATACGGCAAGCCTGCGTTTTCCAAGAGCAGAGAGAACAGTATTGTGATGTTTAGATGTAAGTGATGATGAAATGGTCAAGTGGTTGAGTGGATTGGTAAGAAACTTCTTAGAGATACTATGCAGAGATAATAAGCAGCAGAGCTGAGTTATGCAGATACAGAGAAAGGTTTAAGCTAAGCCTAGATTACAGACTAGAATTATGTTTATGTCCAAAGGGATCCATAAATCCAATTACAATGCCTTGTGGTGCTTTAGATGCAATGAGTTTCTCAATCACTGAGGCTCTGAAAAATACTGAATTAGGAGTCTGTATGCACAGTATGAAGTAGAGAAATGAATAGGTTTTTAGCTTTTATGGATGAGATAGCCCAGAAATAAAATTCAGAGGAAGGCTGAGGTGGAACATTGTGAAATTATGAGAAATGTGGGAGATGACTGAAGATAATCTTGAGCACATTTTAAAAATTGTAAGACAATTAAAAGAACCCAAACATAAAACAGTGGAATTAAAAATTAAAACAAAGAGCAACGTCTATTGGTTTTAAGAGAGAAGAAGTCTCCAGGACACTGAGAATATAGTGCAGATATTAAATCTAGCTGAGAAAAATAATTACTATACTTTGATGAGAGCAAATAAGTGACATTGAAGTTGCCAAAACCTGCAAGGACATTGTTAGAAGAATTTGTCCATTGGCAATTGTAAATATCACATTAGAAATGCTTAGAAATCTAAGAGGAAAGGAAAAATGGTTGTGCCTATGGTTGAAAGCTTAACTTCGGTCCCTTCAAACCAGATATGCACTGTAGGGAATGAGATAATGGATAAGAATACAAAGCAAAGTGAAGCAGTGAAAGTAAGAAAGGCAGAAGGTGAAAGAAGGCGGAGAAATAAGAGCAGCCTTGTGAGAATATAATAAGAAAGATGGGGAAATTATAATAGGCAATTTTGCAAGATTCCTTGGAGGAGTTATAATGATAGGTGTACACATTGCCTCTATCACTAGATTAAAATCCATCTTCTTGATCTTTATACATAACTAAGGACTCTGAAACTAAGATCAAGGTGCAGAGAAACATCCTGATGATACCTTTTGTTAATGTGTTAATGAACTTGCTTGCTTAATGTCATAGAAAAAGTCATATAAGCCTCCAGACAGGTTTAACTGAACCTGTGTACTTTCCAAAGATAATGCTTTTCAGAGATTGAAACTTAAATTAAAATATGAAAAGAAGAGGTGGGTATATAGGGATTCTTGGTAGCTGTTCATCTGCTAATTGGGATGATTTTTTAATCCTTATTAAAACTACTAATGCATTTTGAAGCAAGTAAGGCTTTTGTCCTTTTTTTCTAATTTTGAATTTTTGTCTTTATCTGCACAACTACTTATCTGCTAATTTGAGAGCTACTCTAGCTTGTGCCATTCATCACAAGAACATCTCAGAGGGTTTTGGAAGTGTTTCAAGTTTCATTGTTTCAATCAGAGACTTAACCTGTTTTTTCTCATGTAAGTTACCTGCCTAGACACACTAGGAAGACAAACACTGAATAACAGAGGTTGAATAATAATAGTAATGAAGGATTTTGCATAAGAAATAAAATCTGGTAAAATCAGGTCTTTTGTTGTAGATTTCTGAGATACTTTACCAGTGTAAGGAAAAGAGTGTTGACATTTGTCAGGCTATCCTCCATAAATTAGAATTGCTGTGCAGGGGAAGCCTTGGCTGCTGAAACTATCTCTGCAACATTAGCTATTTTATTTTATTTTTTCTTTGAGATATCATGGGGCTATTTGAAGGTACATTTTTGTGCTTTAAGTCTCTTATTTTCTTACTTGATCTTTATGTTCTATTATCATAATTCTTATGTCTTAATCTAATCACATTTTCTGACTTACTTGTCAATTGAAAAGAAAAGCCAGGGGGAAAAAAAGGAAGAGTTTCTTTGATTGTTTGTGCTGTGTGTTGTTTGGGGTTTTTTTTTAATGAATTTTTTTTCAGAATTCTTCAGAATGGTAGAAGGTTGACAGCCTAGGAAACTGAAGCATCTTCTCTCAAACTATTTTGATAGTATGATTTATCCCTGACCTGGAGAAGGCACCTCTGTGTGTGAGAGGATGGTTCATTTTCCATAGCTCATTTAGTCCTTGTCCTTTTTGCTAGGACTACCATCAAGATTGCTAATTATAGTAATAGGTTTGTGACATGGGTACTTTTCCTCTGTAAACTGGTCAAATCCATTTGATGCAGACCATAAATCGGCCATTAGTGGGTACCACGTTTCAGCCCCTATCACTTTAACCTAAGTAGTGTCTGAACAGTGTAGTAGTGTTTTTCTCTTGCACCCTATTTCATTTTCAGTGTTCTTGTAGCCAAAAAGAGCTCCCAACTGGTTTATATTTCCATTGGGTCTCAGATGCTTTTCTGCTGAAACTCATTTGCCTATTTTCACTTGTAAGAAACTAAACCTGCATGAGTTAAATAAGCTAGTACAACAAAATGTCGAGTGGGCTTTACACAGCCTTTATCATGATGGTTTGTTTCTTTGTTTGGGTTTTTTTACAAAAAAAACACTGAAGAGGAAGATAGAAATATACAGTAAAGCCCATTTCTCAAAGTTACAATGTCATTTCAGTTCTTAGTACTGTAGCATCTTCCCTCAAAAGAAAGACATAAAAATACTGTTGCTTCAAAACTTACTTTGCTGGAAGTGACTTTACAAAAAAAATGTGGCTTATGTAAACTAATTTAGTATCACTGGAAAGGAACATGAAGAAAATACAGCTAGGCTTGCATTTTCTTCATGCTGGCACTCAATATGATACTGGTGATTTAAGAGACTTTTTGTGGTGTGGTATTTTTACACTTTTTTCTACTTTTTAAGAGGAAGTTTCATAAAAACTGAGATTTTCAGATTTTCACTGCTACCACTTTTCTGGATTTCCTGGCAGTGATTTTTTTTTATTATTTTTTTTTAATGGAAATGCAATCAGCCCTTGCTTCATGGTGCCTTCAGTATTTCTTTCAGGTCTGACCACTAAGTCTGAGAGTCACATCCTCAGTAATCTGTGAAACAATTATTGTTCCTCACCCCCTTATTACATATAGATACCTGCATTTAGCAAGATCTCTTTACCTTTTTCAGGATTGTTTTGCAGTATCAGTGGATTTTTGTATTACAAATTTTTTTCTGGCTAGTTGATGGTATTTATGTAAGTCCTAAGTCTGATTCATTGTTTTCATTAGCACTAGAACTCACTGATTCAGAACCAGGCTGATTCTGACATCAGTGTATTGGAGGAATTGTGCCAATTCTGAGCAGAATTGATTCTGTTTCCCAGATATGCAGGGATATGTCTGCTTCACAGGTGCAGGTGCAGATGTTCAACTGCAGCTTCTGCAAATCTGAAAGCAGGCAACAATGTAGATAGGTAGCCCTGGGTTAGCTACTGAAACTGTTTTGGAGGTTGCAGCTACTATTGCATTTGACATCCCTAGCTGTGCCTCCCTTACTAGTCATGCTTGCACTTAGCTAAAGATAGCATGGATAAATACATACAGCCTGTAGTTCCATCTCTCCCACCATGCACACATCCTGAGTCAGACCAGGATGAGTCCCATTAGTATTTCTTTTTTAAGAAATTGTATTTAGATTGCATGGTAATTTCCCTTCAGGAATAAAGATTTTCCTGTACTTTTGGAGAATATATGGCAGGGTTCACTTTGAATTGGTAAATTTTCCATTGGGCTTTGCATAATTGTGATAGCTTCATGAATGCAGCTGTACTGAATGTAGGGAGCAAAAGCAGCCCTTGTACTAGATCAGAAAAAAAAGGAGAAAGATCGGCTTATGGATGGATGCGGTGCCCTTAGCTCACTCCTTTAACAATACGGATGCCAGTCATGTTGCACCACTGCTTATGCTCCTGGCAACTCGTGAGTTCCATATTTTGCTCAGCACTTTGTTTTATGAGCTTTTACCTCCTGACACAAATTCCTCTCTGCCTACAGTAGATAGTGGGCACAGAAAATGCTGTGTTTCAGTTGCCCAGCAGAAACCTGACAGTAACATGGAGGAGGGTGGTTATAGTTTTTTTTGCAGGAGGAAGCACCTGTGCTTCCTTCACAACTGCATATGTGAAGGATAGTAAATATATGGGTTAAAAAAGTCATAATTCAAATCTCTATAGTGGTACTGATCAGATCTCTGTTTCTGTAGCAATGAGAACCAAAGGTGGCCTTTTAAGGCTCACAGTTCTACCAATTTCCAGTTCTGCTTCAGGATTTTTAAAGTATTAGAGTGCGTGCTTTAAACCCACAAAACTTACCTTTACCTAATTTTCACCATTCTAACCTAAGTTTCCACGGAAACAGGGTTGAAAAAGCCGCTGGTAGCCAGCAGGCAGCCAGCAGCTGAGAGTGAGAACTCTCCTTTGTCACTTTCCACTACTGGATGCCTGCTGCGTGCCAGTGTGCAAAGCTACCTAGGCTTCTAAAATCTGGATTGCTTTCAATTTGAGGGGGAAAAATTAAATTAATCTACTCTTTTCTGTCTTTGGATTGTCACAGTAAATTCCAGGAGGGCAAATGGGCTAATGAGTCCTGATCTGTTCAGTTACATTGAGCCCCACACAATCAAAGCTTTGCTAACCAACTGGGCCTCTCCTTTCATAATTTCCATGTTTTAAAAGCATTCTGTCTCAGATTTGTGTCTGTGGACCATGTACATGTATATTGTGGTACCTTAATTCTTTATGACCCTCTGTTTATTAATCTACATAATTATGAGCCTTTTTTGCATACAGCATAGTCAATGTACAATATTCCCTTTTTTCTTGTATACTTAAGGAACATTTCTGAATGAACACATTATAAACTGATCCTCAGTTAAATATTAGGAGTAGGATGTGAATGGAGATGGCTTTTAACCAGAAGTAGATTATAGCTGCGGGAAGACTAAAGGGTCTATTTGGTCAAGACTCATACAAAACTGAGATAAGCATGCACAACCTGACAAGATCAGATTAGACCCTTCCCCCACAAGTGCTTTTCCCATAAATATTTATCTACTTTCTATTATAAATAACCAGGAAATGAAAAAGGATAGATTCCTTTTTAAAAAATAGCCTAAGAATAGAAAAGCAGCTTCAAATGTTTGGGGTAATGATATTTAAAGTATGCAGTAAATTCCAATACTAGTTGCTATTTTTTAGATGGGAGTAAAGTACTGAAATTCGTTGTGGCAGCTACATAAATCGGCAGCATTTATAAACAAAGAAGAACTTTGTGCATATGTGAATTTTTGCCTACTACTGGGTATCTTAGAATTAAATAGCTCATCACCTATGAGAGAATAGGTGTTGACAGTCAGCACTGCTGTATTTTCAAGTTTGCCAGAGGCAACATAACTGGCATTGAAGTTAAGCTCGGCATTTTTTCACCCTGTCTTTCCTCCATCCAGCCCAAGTGAGTGCTCACTTCATCAATGAGAAACACAACTGAATTGTCTGCCAGATGTAACAGAGATCCATGAAATCACATCTATTCTGCAGATTTCTGCTTCATTCAGATTGTCGATACTTTGACTTCACTTCCTCATGCAGTAATATTAAGGGGTAAAAAGCTGAAGCTGTGCATGTGCCACTAATTCAGAAAGGCATATTTGTTGGTGATCCACTCATCAGAACCTGAGTGGATTGCCTTTCTGTTATAACGAAAAATAGCTCTTTAGCTTTTAAGCTTACAACCTTAAAAATGTACAGAATATGATTTTTACATTCATCTTTGAAAGTATCGAGTTTGCACTTCTTTAAACACTTCTGTGTCACATAAGAATTAATACTAATACTTTTAAAATCTCAAGATGAAAAATGTAAGTCCTTTTTTTCTTTTCTTTTTTTTTTTTTAATCTTTTTTTCCCCTAGCATTTTACGATGGGATAATGAGACAGATGTCTCTCAACTGGAAGGACATTTTGACATTGTTATGTGTGCTGACTGGTAAGTACATAAAAATCATAAAACTCACGTTAGAAAAATAGCTTTGCTGGAGTAATTGTACTGTGCTGCTTGCTGATGGCTAAGCAAAGTCAACAAATGAAGCACAAAGCCACCTTAACCTCAACAAATTAATATTCATCTCCATGTGACAGTTATAAGGTACTCTTCTATCACAGAGTAACTTCTACCACATTATTTCCCAAAGATTGATTTTGAGAAGCATTTCCATTTTCTGGAATTGCCTCTGTTTCATGCTTGACGTATCAGTAAATGGACGACTTAGGCAAATTGCAAATAATTATGGCTCAGTGAGGAACAGTCTGGAGAAAAGGGAGTTTATCAACACAAACAGCTCAATTAGCTTACTTCTTAGGAAAGATCTGACTATTGATATAAGGGGATATATTTTTTGCTCCCTGGAAAATCTTTCCAAGGAAAAAGAGATTTTCAAACCCTTTTTTTTCACCTCCACCACATTCTGTTCCTTAAATCTATTTGACATAAATATGTGGAGGTATAGGCTTTCTGTTATTTACACAGGCACATGTTAATTATAAGATAATTCACAGTAAGAAAAATAAGAGTACAGCACTTAATTTATGAAAAGGTAGATACATGTAGCAATATGGTATCTTGTTTAATAATTTATGTAAATAGATTTCATTATTGACACAACCCTTTGCTGAATACTGCATTTGTGGGATTGTACTGTGTTAGATTTGCTGCATGCTAGCTTTTAAAATGGTACATTATTAATTATTTGTGTTACATAAATATAGACAGTGTAAAAAAAGAAAAAAAAAAGCGCAAATTTTATCTAGGAGAGCAGATATTTTTAAACCAGTCTGTCTTTCCTTCATGGATATTTGCTCTTGACCCATTAAATCTCCAAAACAAAAAAAAGAGCTGTTTATGTTTTGTGGCACATAACCATTGTGAGAGACCAAATTCTGAAAGCAGAGACTTCCCAGGATTGCTCAGTTCAGCAAATTTATGTACCTTACCTAGAAATAGCTAAAGGAAAAGGCAAAGGGAAGCAAAAAGCTTTCTATTAGTTTTTTAAACAATGTTCTTTTTAAGTTACTTCTTATATTCCTCTAAAGCTTTTGTTTTTCTTTCATATTACGCTATTTAAGCAAACTCTTCTTATTTCACAAAGTTATTTGTTTTGTTTAGCTCTGAAGAAAATGTATTTAGTGATCTTTTGCCTTTTTCTAACACCTATTTGTTGTCAGAATACTACAGTGCTTTGTTTCTCTTAGCATTTAATTTCAGAAAAGTTCTTTGTTCCCAAAAAGGACAGAGGAGGGTTTCTAACTAATCGCTGATAATGTGCCTCAGAGATGCATCATCTGATTAAAATAAGGAGCTAAACAACACCATATGATTTCAGCAAGTAATTTAGTAAATGCCTTCCTCACCAAATATTAGAATGGATACTCCAGGTTTCATTGCACAGATGAAGTTAATGCTGGACAGGATTAGATCAGATTAAGTATGAAAGTCAGATCAGAGTGCTGGCGGACATGAGCAGGAGGGCAGCAGTCTTCTCGGAGGCTTAGACAAGGCTCACATATGGATGTTCTCCAGATTATGTGGGTGAAGCAAGGTCTTGCCAAGAGATTTAGAGTTAAATTTGTTCTTCACACAAATATCAAAACAACCTGGCTGTGCTGTCTCTTGTATTCTTGATACTCACACCATGTCATCCTATTTGTGCTGGGAGTACAGCAGAGTGGAACAAGACTTAAGTTGTTTTTTCCAGTAATATTCTGGTCTAATACCCCTCCCAGTCTGTTTGGAAATAGTGTAGTTTCTTTAGGAAACAAAGAATCAGACATGACAGGTAAAATACATAATGCATATGCAATCCTTGCATTTTGTACATTTATTTTGAAGCACTTAAGATGCAGGTAAGTGTATAAATATTTATAGATTTCTAAAAAAATAAATAGAAATGTGCAGCTTAGTTTAAAGAATGTGGGTTTCTTCACAAATTATTTCTATTTTTTTATTGTAACTGCCCCTAGATATATGTATAATTTAATAAACATGAAAATACCTTTATTGTTTGTTTCCTTTAGAAATAATTCTTTTAGTTATGGACACCAGGTTTTCTGGTACATGAAAAGGCTGAGGGAGAAATGTTCCATGCTTTATCAAACTCAAATCTTCTTTTCATTTTCATGTATTTCTCTTCAGCAATATATAATCGGTTTGAGAACTGTTGGCAAGATTTTTGCTCTCTGAATTTTTTGGGCTGCCACTGAAGAGGAAAAAAAAAAATCTCTTTTTTTCTAACTTCTCAGCTGAAACCTGAAGTATGCAGTGATAAAAACAGATAGAATAGATTGCATTTAGTTTAACACCATCATATAGCTCATTGTCAGTCAATAAAATCTGAGATTAGAACAGAGAACTAGAAAGCAAAAAATCTGAGTTCAAATATTAGGTACATGGATAAATTTTCATTGAAGTGTTTCCAGCAAGGGTGATATTGTCTGATTCTCTGAATTGCTAACCAGTGGTACTGCTTGATCCCATTTACATGAAAACAAGCTCTATTCATAAACATATTCCAAATCCACATGGAGATTCAAGTAAAAATGTACATGATTACAGCAAGCAGAAATATGTTTATATTCATATATTTACAGTCAGAGTTTCATAAACCTTGTGTGCAGGAGTGGAAAATAAGTTATTTCCCAGAACAAACAGTCTATTAGTTAACAGCTAAATTTAGTAGCTCAACTAGATTATAAAATAAATAAGAGGCAAACTGTGAAAGCTAGTCATTATTTAACCATTCAGGATGCTGACAATAAAGTAGTTTCATGGTTCAGCAGTTCCAAAATAATTTTTTAAATGTCAACTCTTAGATAAACATAAGTTAAAAAAAAAAAATCTATATGAGGCTACCCCTGGAAGAAGGATACAGTAAAAATATACTGAAATAATGGAATCTTTAAAACATGTCCACCCATCTCTATTTTTCAGGGGGAATTTTAAGGCCAAATGAGAGCTGTCAGAATTTTTGATTTTAATTTCTCCTACACCTGTGGATATAAAGTCATACAGGTGCTGGAATTGTGAATTTGAATAGAGAAGGAGAAATCACAGGTGCCTGGATGGACAGGACAAACCCAAAACTCTTCCAAAGCTCTCGACAGCCTCAGATTTCAGATTATTTAAATAGTGTACATATTCTTCTTTACTGAAGAAAAGATTTCTAAGGTTTTTAATCCAAGTAGAAAATAAAGGCCAGTAGGACTGAGAAAATAAAAAAACCCTTTATCTTTCACATTATTGTGAAGCAATTTTTCACAAATAATATTACGCAGAGGCAATGTAAGGAATCCTGTGTTGTTTTGGAAATGCATAATATCCCACTTTTTTTACTTAGAATGATTCTATTCTTAAAGTTTGGCACATGCATAAGTATTCACATAACAGAGGCCAGGGGGAGCTATCCCACATTACTTTCACTGCTGAGATTTTTGCTGAAGTCACAGGGAATTGTGGCTTTGCCAGGAATGTAGAACTGAACTGAAAGTATTCTTTAAATACCTTAAAATATGTAAATTTTGTCTCCATTAGTTTATTTAACTTATGAGTTAAATAAAGATCTTTTTGCAGGAATGGACATCTGTCCCTCCATTTTAGGCCTGATATCTGGCCCACACTTTCAAGTGCATTGGAACCTGATCATGTGGAAACAAGTCTTTTTATTTTAAGTCACCCATGTAGTTGAAAGTAACAAAAAATAAATTGCTCTATACATTAAACACTACATATAAAAGTAATTTCTGAAGTACACCTGTAAACTCAACTCTTTTACCAATGGCAGAGCATGCAAAAAACCAAAAAGTTCACATCATAGCCTATAAAATATATGTCCCTTGTTGCAAGGCAGAAGATGAAAGGATATTAGCATGAAGCAAACTAAGAATCTGCTTGTATTTTTAAGTTTGTTTCCTTGTGGCTTAGTGTTACTTCTCTGCAGTTTTGGTATAAACTTTCATCTTGGCTTTAATGGCAATTTAAAATTTTAATAAAAGAGTAAGAGAGTAGAGAGGTGACAATGTCACCTGCCTGTTCATCCAAATTTCAGGTTTCAGGTTAAGAGTATTGCCTAAACAAAGGCCAAATCATCAACCATGTTCTCACCTTTCTACTGCTGTGGTTTGAAACTTCCTTGCTGACCCAAGAAAACCTTGCTATTCCTGTCCTGAGCTACATAAACATGAAATATTGCCACTAAAGTAATGGCAAGTTTAAGCCAAATTTGAATTGAGGTGTGACAGATGAGTGTGAGTGGTTTAGAACAATGCATTATTTAATTTTACTGAACTGTTCACAGAATCACAGAATTATTAAGGTTGGAAGGGACCTCTGGAGATCATCAAGTCTAACCTGCCTGCCAAGGCGGGACATCTAGAGCAGGTGACTCAGGTATTCACATGTTGTGAGCTTGGATGCTCTCAGGGACTTTTTACAGCATGCTGTGGTAATATTTAGTCATACAATTCTATCGGTAAGAAAAACAGCGTGACTAAATCCTCCTGCGTGGGCTAAATCCTATGCTGTTCTTGTCTGCAGCACAGATTATCTAATGACTTCTTCAGGATTTTCCTCATTTAAGGTGTCCCCCGACACAGAGGACGGATAGAGATGTTCCCTGGAGTCATTGCATTGCAGTAGCTTTGCTTTCAGTCTTCTCTGCTCCTTCTGGTCAAAGAACATGGCTCACATAGCAACAGTTTGGAAATCACAATATCAGAAACTATTTTCAATTTGAGTAGGTCATGTTCCCAGGGATGGGCCGCTTGGAAGGCAGGACAACTGGGGCAACTGTCTCAGGTTACCTGGGTTTCCTAAGCTAAGAGGGATAGGAATCTATCTCCTGTGCCACCAAAATATCAATTGGGGTTGTACAGAAAAATTTTAAGTTCTCAGACAATCTGTTTTTGGTAAACAAAGGCCTGTAGGTCTCATTGTAAAGGAACAAACTTGGTAGCAGCAGTTGTGCCCCTATCGCACTGGAAAAAACAAAAGAGAGAATGGTATTCAGGTCCATGAAAAGGGGATTTTAACACTGCTAAGCTGTCCCAAGATTGTGTTTCCACTACACTGCTTCCAGGAATAAAAATATTATAAATGCACTTTTCATTCAGAATGTACTTCCTTCTACATAGGATCCCAAGAAGTCTTAAATATGTGCATGCTTGCAATGTTTCGTGTTGCAGAAAATTAATTACTTTTTACTGTCCATTTGGGAAAGGAATCATGTATTCCACTTCTTCTGCAGGTGGTTAAGTTCCAAGTGAAGTGGTGTATTATGACATGTATCTGTATAGGCATCAACAAGAGGTGGATGCCATTAAAACACCCAAGAGACATCAGAGATAAGAGCTGTTTTTTCAACTAACTAAATTTAAGCACCCATGTTTTCAGTAAAGTTCTTCCAGGAAGATAAATCAAGGCTGAGGGAGAGTCATCATGTGAATTGCTAAAGTTTAAATTTTAAATATGTAAGCCAGGCTATCAGGGAAATTGTTAGCTAGTACTTCATATTCTTGAGGAGAAATTCAGAAGATCATACTTCTGTATTAAATGTTCTGCAACATATATAGATATGCTGAATGTTCAACATATATAGATACCCGTTCTACCACATTTTCTCAACAGTTTTCTACTAATGAAATATGGCCACTTGCAAGTTTTCTTTTATTTTGTTTGGTTTGCTTATTCCAGAGTAGGAAAAATTCACAGTTCTTGCATGGCTTCTCAACTCTATGATATATAATACGGTATTCTCCCTGGTAGCCATGGAGTGTCCTTACCTAAAATGTCCATACATCTTCTGTTCTTGATAAAAGGCCTGTGGTTGGCAGACTATTTCTTTCTCTTCAGTGTTTCCATACATTCTTTATGTTCTTTTAGAATTTCAAACCTGGAAAAAAAAAAAAAATTACCCACATCTCTTCAGAAAAGAAGTTTGAAAATAAAAGGGAGTATGTTAAAAAACCCATGGAGAATGGACAAAATGCCATGTACTATGAAACTTGAACTTGACATAAGCCGGAAAGCAGGTTTTTTTACAGAGAAAATGTGGGGGTAAAGAAAAAAAATAAGAAAAGAAATCACATTATCTGTGGCTGCTTGATAGAGTTTCTTATCTGAATCACCAATATAAATGCAGCCCCCGGTAGTAAGGACTGAAAGGCATCAGTTGCTATCAGATGGTTGTTCACTAACCATTGTAAATGCACTCATCCACAGTAACTACATGTCCACAAATATCTAGTCAAGAGTGATTGGCACCCTGGTTGCCACTATTAGTATATACATTAAGGTACTGAGGGGCATGAAGAATGAATTATCCCCTCAAATCATGAGGTAATCACACCAAAATAGGGCTGAGCGTGTTGGCAACATTGCATGGGAAAATTGACTCTGCTGCTATCCTTGCGGGACCCATACTGAAGATGAAGGGTTGCACTCTTGAGAGATGACAACTCTGTACAATCTGGGCCATTGTATTTCAACAACACTGAAGAGAGGGAGGAGTTAGGGTCTTATAAATCTTTATGGGGATAGATAGAGATAGATACAGAAATATAGCAAATATATATAATAGGTAAGAATTAATGCCAAAACTGTGAAGGTAGAAAGAAAAAAAAATACCCTTAATAGTAACCTGAAATACAACAGAAAACATTTTTAAAAACTCCATCCCCCTTGTATATACATGGAAAATTCTAACTTCTTATGTTGATCCTCATTTCTGATACAGTATTATTTTAATAGCTAGCATGTATGATTGGCAAATTTCAGCCATATAAAGAGTTGTTTCATGCTGATAATTTAGCTTTAGTTTAGATTGTATTTCATTTTATGTCTTTTTGAATGTTAAAAGTACCTGAACTGCATAGAAATGTAGACCACAGTTTCTCTTTTACAGCATTGTGTAAACATATGTAATTAGCCTTGTACTTATCTGCTTTAGTATCATTAGAATTGAAAACCCATTTTAATCTGGATTCTGTTCTCTTCTCAATGTCAGCCTGTTTCTGGACCGGTACAGAGCTAGCCTTGTTGATGCAATAAAGAGATTACTCCAACCTAGTGTAAGTATGTTTCTATTTTCTCCTGAACACTGGCTTCAGAATAATTAGTCTGTGCACAATGATTGAGAGAGTAATGGAATGGCAGGATTAATGTCATGTAATACTTTAATACTTATTATGTCCAACTTCAATTGAGTCTTCTAATCTATCAGATTCTTTCCTAATCGTAAACTAGGAAACTTCTTATACTTGGCCTTCTGATAAGGAACACAGTGGGTAGTAAAATAAATGAAACCGCTTCAAAGATAGCGTCAGATTATTTTTATCAAAGCGTTTCTCAAGTATTTTCCTTTGATAATAATGTCTTCATATTAAAGTAAAATACGATATTGAAAGTTTTTATGTTGGCTTCTGTCATTTTTAATCCCTTCAATTGTAACCTTTGTCATTGTGTATTTATTTATTATGAAAGAATATTTTTTCCTTTTGATTTATGTTTATATCAAATGAACAAATCCCTTATATGTATACTGTGGCTTAAAACATTTTTTCCATTAAGTAAACCCTGTGTTTATACCTTAGAAAATAATGAGATTATGCTCTTCATAAAATGATTACATGTTCTACATGAGTGTCACTCAGGAGATATTTTATCAGTCAAAATCTATTGGGCTGTTTAAATCAGAGAGACTTACAGGCAAAAAAAAGCCTGTTACATGCATATATAACATATATATATATCTTCTCAAATATTTAAAAAAGGGGAATTATCAAAAGAAGAAAAGGAGAAAACATTAAGTAATTTCTCTAAGTAAGATTTTGGAACAGAAATTTTATCGTTCATGCTTAACATCCAAATCTTCCAATAAGGTATACTTTCAATTTGAAAACAAAACATTTCATGCTAGCAGTGCATTTCCAAATTTAATTTAAAATAGGTAATGTGCTTTTTGTACAAGAGGTTTTCTCTGTAAAAGGAATAGAACACCCCAAACGTGCAAAGGTTTAAGAAGCCGAGTCATTTTAGTTGTGTAAGTAATCCCATTCTTTGCTTAGAGTGATCAGGTTTCTATTCTTGGCTCTATCATAGACTTTCCTGAGTGACCTAAGGCAAGTTACTTAAGACTGAATTATTTTAATGAGCTGTGGGGCAAGGCTGCTCGGAAGATAGGAGAAATGTAGCCACCTTGAGGAAAAGGTTACCCAGATATTTCTGTCAGTGGCAGTAAGAAGAGGTTAAGCAGCTCCTGCCCAGATTGATGCATTCTGATTTTCATGATGTAACAGCAGTTGTCAAAGTGCAATAATTTTTGGGACCACAGGTAATCTGGAACCCAAAGCAGATCCCAGTTAAAAAAAATACCGAAAAATTTTTTTCAGCCCAGATCAATGTCAGCAACTGGTTCTTCAGGTATTCCCATGGACCACTCTACTGGCTCCATGAAAGGACATTGAGGAAGAGGAGAATGAGTGGGAGGAAGAGTGTGTAAGAGGTGCCCTGGTAATTGTGTAATTGTTAGGCTGACTTTAAGCCAAACCTAGCCTGACTTTGTTTCTCTTTAACTTCAACCAACTAATTCAAATTCAGGACATGCCTTTGTATTTTAAAGCATATGAGCTACACTCCTTTGTGAATGTAGATGGAGTAAAGAGAGATTGCTTTTTGTTGCCTACCTTCCTAGTCATGTTTGCTTCAGCATATTGTGATTAATACCATAGTCAGTATTAATAACCTAGCACTTATTTGCTGTGCATTTTAGACACAGCAAATTGTTCCTACTTCTTATCAGCAAAGCTAGCTTTAGAAATTCATGTTCCATGAGGGAACTTCTGTTGCAGAGTTTTGGACCCCTATCCAAATTGTATTTTTTAACTAAATTCAGTTGCCTAATCCACTTTATAAATGGCTATATGGCTGGATATCCCAGTTATGGCATGGCTTTGCAAATTATTGTCACTTATAAATAAGAGGACAGCAAACTATTGTATAGGATGGGAGCTGGGAGTACAGACACCTTAAAAGAGCTCTCTTGTCCAAAAATGAGGTGTTCAGCAGAGATGCCTTCAAGCATATACCTTCATGGTTTAAAAGACACAAATAAAAACGTATGCTCATTTGAGATCCTAAAAGATGCAGTCACAAGTGTAAAATAGTTACCAATTTCACTGCTAACTTGTATAAATCTAAAGGTAATGTCAGAGGACACTTGCTAAATGGCACTGTATTTAGGCTTTTAAAGGACAAACAAATCAATAGTGAACTTACTTTCCAGCTGCAATAATTAAGAATAGTTTATGGGCGTTCATTTATGCCCAAGCTAAGGCATACACTTCTTTTTTTAAGTTCACTCTTCTACATTAATTATTTTGTCTCAAATTTAAAGTCTATGTTTCCTTTTTGGAAATACTTCGACAAATTGATAAAATGGACATATCTAAATGCAAGTAATTTTTCAAATGTAACTAGGATACAACTAGTTTAGAAGAGTACAGGGAAAATAATAACCAACAATACCAGGATGAAAAAGTGGAGTAAACAGAGAATAACAGATATCCTTGCAAAGCTCTCTTGAAGGAGAGATTCAGAGCACATACATAGTCTGTTCCTACTGTTAATTTAAAATTTATCTGTGGTATTTCTTTTTTCACTAAGGATGATATTTCTGGCTATTAGAATTCTTATGGCACAGAATTATGTGTTTTGGGTAACTTTTTGTTTTCCTTGAAACAGTACTCTGATCATTTCAATTATCTGGTTCCTAGTATTGACCCCATGGACAGTTGTGTTGGTACAGGAAGAAATTCACAGAGACAAATGAGCAGCTCACAGAGTTACTGAAGGCTGAAATTTCTATCTGAATTTGTTACACAGGAAAATGTTACCTTTAAATCCATTCAAAGGATTAGGCACAGAAATATTACACTGATCAAATTTATCTTGAATGGCTATATTTTATTTCTCTCAATCTGTTTGACTTGATTTGCCAATGTTTAGGGGTTTTTTAATATCATTAACATTTGCTTTTGATTTCAATCTGAGAATAAGCATTTTTTGTTTGCATATTTCCCTAATTAAGAACAATTTTTTATCAAGGCTTTGATTCTTTTGTGGCCTGTCCATTTAAAATCCCAGTGAAGTCAATGGGATGCTGTTGAGCTGAGATTAGTACCAGCAAATAAGACCACATTTAGTAATAACTGATGAATAGTTAGTCATAGCCACATCCAAAATGAATGACTGTCCCGTCGTCTTACTGTAGCATTTTAGTGACACTTAAAACTATCAGAACTGGCATTTTCCTCTGTGTTTTGTTTGCAAGTTTACTGGAAGTGTTTTTGCATCTGTGGAAAGGCCACTTTGTGTTTCAAACATCATCCTTTAAACATCATCCTAGGAGACACTTTTGAATTGGAGTGAAACTTGGAATAGTCCATCAGGAGTAGAATCAGGCCACTGGTTTAATTTTTTGATAGTACAGCAGCCAAGGAATGAAAAACATTTTATAATTAGAAATGTGCATGCAGCCCCACCACTGGTAGCAGAATCACAGAGACTGGGCAGATGACAAAAAAGTGCTTTAAACCCAGATTGTGACAGACCAGAACTGACCACTGTATCTGCCAGTTGTGAGATTATTGTGGTATTAAACTTTAATCATGATTTCTTGGTCAGTGCAAGATCCATAGGTGATGTAGACACACACTAAAGTCAAGGTTTTTATACCAACTAAGGAGCTGGCCAGAAGTGTGTAGTAATTTCCATAAAAGCCATTCCACTTTTTTCAAAGTTATTTCAAGAGTTTCTGTCTGGACGTAAGAAATATTCCATATCATATTACATTCTATTTTATTGTATTTCTCTTTCAAATTTAATTGAAAGTAATCTTCAGAGAATATGAGAAGTAATGACCTCATGGACTGCTGACTCCAGATGGGGCAAAGGGGTGCTGTTGTGTGAGCACCTCTTCAGTGCTGCTGGATTGGTGGCCAGTGTACGGTCTGTAGCCTCCAGCAAGTCTCTATTTACAAGGTTTAGTCGTATCTGAAGTTCTCATGTGAATCATATGGTCAGTAAGCCCTGGATGAGGGACATTTTTCCCATTACAGTGATCATTAAAATGAGGGTCTCTAGAGGAGTCTTGGCCTTCTTGTGCCAGGAAGGGTTTCTGCAAAACTACATTCTGGGGAGCATGAGATGGCAGCAGGAGGAGCGGGATCCTCAGCTGATGGCTCTCTTTGCTGCCCACTTCTGTCTGATGACATTAAAGCGTGCCAAGGATGTGAGGGAACCAATTGTGAATTTCCTGTGTTTAATATTTTTCATCCTGAGCTGAGCCTATATTCAGACCTAGCCTTTACAAAAGCAATTCCAGTGCCTTTGGTGGTAGTTACACCCCTTTGCACCTCTTATTTTTCCACAGAATTAAAGTTACAGCTACACAAATGAACAGAAGTTGAGTTGCTTTGGATATCGCCCTAAGACTCCTTTGTGCTTAAAGTTCCCATGAGAAAGATGAGGGTAACAGCATTTCCCTATCTCACCGAGCTGTTGTGAGAATATAGTGTTGTGGTGTTAATGGTTGGAATCTTTTAAGTACACATTAGCACTATAGGTTCTGACATAGCATTTTTATTGCTGTCTCAGTGTACATGTGCATGTGTGAGACAGATTTGTTCCCTATTCTCCTCACTGTGTGTCTTGTGTCAGCATTGTAACTTTCCAGCATTCCTATTGAAATGCTCTGGACTGATCACTCTTCTGTGGCTTACAGATAGCATTTTTTCAAGTTAAATGACTTCCACAATGACTGAAGACTTCCACAACATTTAATCCTTTCACAACTTTTTCAGATCCTCAAAAATGTTTTTTGTCTCTTTACTTAACTACAGCACCTCAAAAATTAGCTCTCATTAACATAGAAGTTAAATACAGGAACTTCCAATAAACTTTGTGGCTTCCTTTGGTGTGATATGCTGTTGGCTGAAATTAACCTTTGTTTACAGCTCTTCAACCACTTTTCATTCCATGTGACAGAACACAGTATTCATCCAATTAGAATTAATTCTGCAAATAAGACTTCAAGAGATGCTCTATCAAGTAGGTTAGGTTTTGGGCAAGTACTCTGCACAGAGTCTAAAACCTATCAGTTCAAGGTACAGTCATTTTTGTTTTCTAAAATACAGAAGGATGAACAAAAAATTAGGTAATGGACCATAATATATTGCCTGGGCATCATGAGTGGCCTGATCATCTTGCAAGAACCAGAATCAGTATTCAGGAACATTAATTCTTGATTTAAATGCAATTTACCAATTTAAGGTCAAATTTAGTTGCACTGCTCAGGTAGTTTAAAATATCTTCTGAAAATTAATCATTGGGTCTGATTTGCCTCTCATTTTGCCTTGTTTTATACTGTTGTAATTCCACTGACAGCAAATGTACAAAAATACTCTTCTATGTCTGAGAGAGAAAAAAGAAAATAATTATTTACAGTCTTTGCATGGTCATGAGCTAACAAATGGAGTTTTCATTGAGTGTATGTTTTGTATGCTTTTTCTGTGTTTCATTTTGGTAATCCACAGACACCATTATTATATGAAAGGAACCAGATGCAGTTGGCAGTTTTCTAAAGAAAATATTTATTTATAACTTTCTAGATTGCATTTATTTAATCACAGAAATCTTGCATATTT